>NW_015622516.1:852230-1116689 GCF_000836115.1 Exophiala spinifera
CCAAGGCGTATGTACCAAGGCGTATGTACCAAGGCGTATGTACCAAGGCGTATGTACCAAGGCGTATGTACCAAGGCGTATGTACAAAGAAATCACAGAGCTCAACCAAGTGCACTGCGAAATTGTTTCAGCAGACCACTATCCTTCCCATACCAAGCTTCGCCCACGACCTTTCCACCCTTGCGCTTCCCCTGGCTGCGTTCCCTTCTTTCCGTTGCCTTGAGCAATGTGTCATCAACATCATCACCAGCGTCATCGGTCTCGCCAAACGCAGGCTTCCCAACGTCCCATTCCCTCTGCTCACCCTTCTTTGACCATGTAACATCTCGTAAATCACCATCGGCATCCAGTCGGGGGTTTGAGGATGCACTCTTCTCCCACCGGTCAATCTCGTCATCATCGAAGCCAGCTTCCCGAAGCCGTTCAGCTTGTTTTTCGCGCCACGCTCTGCGGTCGCGGAGTGCTTCCAGAGCATTGTCCCAGTCTGCCGCTTCGGTGTCTGATTCTGGATCCGCCCCGACATCGAGAGATGGATTATAGTTGGAAACGAAATGCGCGTCAATGTTGGAAGATTGACCGCCTCGAATAAATCCGCGTCCTCGCTTCGTCGTCGTTGATTGGTCTCGAGGACTCGGTCCCACTATCGACTTCAAAGGATCTGAAGTTGTTGAGGAATGAGAACTTCGCCTGCGATGTCTGTGGGTACGAGATGATTCGGGCGTATCGTCTTTTCTGTTATGGAGCCTGTCGATAGATCTCGAGCGTGACCTGGACAGTCGTAGAGACTTATGGTCATCTGAACGTCTCCTCTGCCGTGACCTACGTTGAGGCTCACTTCTCTCGTCGTCTCTTCTAGTCCTGTATCTTCTTTCCCTGGTCCTGCTGAGCTCTCCGTCAGGACTTCGACTGCGACGGGTCTTTTGTGATCGATGGGCTCTGGGGCGTCTAGCTCTCTTGTCCTCGTCGTCACTGTAGCTCAGACGCCTTTTCTTTCTGTCAGGTTCCCTTGGCTTTTCCCGATGGTGCCCATGATGCTCATCTTTGTCGTGGTGTTTTCGGGTTCGGTCCCCCTCGGACCTTGGGTCATCTCTAATTGCTCTAAGACGCGCTCTGGCCTCAACTTCTTCCCTCTTCTTCAGTGCTGCATTATGACTATCTGCTTCGCGAACCAGGGTCTTCAGAAACCGTGTGTTGGGCTTCAATCCTGAAGCAGTCGACTTCGCAGGCAGGAGTGCCGACATTCCTTGAGAAGCATACTTGATCGAACTCTTTCGTGCGTCTTCGGCGAGTAATTTGGCAACATATTCGTCATCATCGAAATCCTTTATATTAGACATGTTAAACTCTGTGTCTCCAGTTAGCAAATTTGTAGAACATGGTGGTCAAAGCGACAACTGACCTGGGAAAGGAAAGTGAAAATGGCACAGAGGATGTGAGATGGACATCTGAGAATTCTCGACTCGGCAGAGTTGCCTCACCGAGCACGATGAAGTAGTTGCATAACACCAGACAACACCCTCCCTTATAACCTGCATGTTACGGAGTGACAGCAGAATCATTCAATTACTGCCTTAGGTTTGATATTTCTTCTACGTTCCTCATCTATACCGGTAAGCACGACTTGCCTCGTGCTCGTGCTCGCTCGTACAGAACTTCCCCGTTTGATGGCTCCCTCGAATGTTCCCCCGCACTACTCCAACATGTTGTTTCATACGCAGTGTGTCCGTTTGCGGAGAATGAGCAAGGGGCTGACACTTCCAGCTAGCACCATTTGTAGAGACGCTGACGGGACAGACCCATGGGGCTCGGCAGATGTATTTTGAACGGCAAAGACTTGCCGAAATGTACCATAGACGATCACTGATACCGGCTGGACATCAGACTTATATAGTGACCCCCGGCAGTTCCAGTCCTCTAGGACAACAACAGTGAGTTTCTGCTCTTTGCATAACCGGTAGGATCCATCCGTGTTATCTATCCCTTCTTCACCGTCAAAATGCCGGGAGTTCTCATCAATCCAGAGGTTGAGTTCAACCACCTCAAGATCAAGCCACTCCATCCTACCTTTGCTGCAGAGATTGAAGGAGTTGATTTCTCGGAACCGGTCTCGGATGAGGTCTTCAACGAGATACTCGCTGCGTCGGCCAAGGTGAGTTGGGAACCTCCCTAGGAGGACCGGCCCGTCGACCATACTTGACACTGATGGCGAAGACAGTATGGCGTGATTGTATTCCGCAACACCGGCCTCGACGACAGGGGTCATGTCGAGCTCTCACGCCGCTTTGGAGACCTGGACGACATCAGGCCGTACATGACGAATGGGCGCAAGCCAAGATACGAATTCTATGAGCTCTTTGACGCCGGCAACATCGACCCCGAGACTGACACGGTCTTGTCTCCCGACTGCCCGCGAGCTCAGTATAACAAAGGAAACGCACTTTTCCACGTCGACTCGTCATTCAACCCCCGACGAGCCTCGTACTCACTGTTGAAGGCGCATGAGTTGCCCCCGCCAAACACTGGAGGAAACACCGGCTTTGCTGATACCCGAACAGCCTTTGACGAGCTCGACCCAGAATTGAAAGCTGAGCTGCTAGAACATGACTATGTCGGTGCTCATTCGCTGTACTCGTCACGAAAGAAGGCTGCGCCGGAATACTTCAAGGACGTCGACGTGAACGCATATCCCATGCACAAGCACAAGATTGTTCAAAAGCACGAACCATCTGGGAGGATGAACCTGTATATTGCGGCTCATATGGATCATATTGTCGATGTGCCCCCCGAGCAATCGAGGGCACTGATGGACAAACTTATGGCACACGCAACGCAGGACAAATATACCTTGAGCATTCCCTGGAACAACCCCGGGGACTTGGTCATCTGGGACAACACGTAAGTCTGAGGTCTCGAAGAGATAGTCTCTGATGCTGACGTTTGCCACAGTTGTGTCATGCATCGCGCTGAAGGAGGTTCGTTCGCTGGGAAGTATCGACGAGATTTGCGAAGGACAACGGTCCACGACGCTAGTAGTCAAGCATGGGGTTTAAATCCACTCGAGTCCAAGAGGCCTGGATTTGCAGTGACTGCGTTGTAGTTTGAAGTTGCTGGTAGATCTTCTCGTACTCGAGATAGCTGTCCCTGTCGTATGGTTGAATTTACTTGTCCATCATATGTACTTAGCTCTTCGAGTCCTCTCATGCATCGCTAGTGGTGTGTGGTTCTCACTTCAGCCAAGTCCATCGCCATGTATCGCGTAGCACGTTTGACATCAATGTTGTCTGTGTATAAGAGTTTCGCGTCGCACCTAGGCCCCAAAAGTTATCGATGGTGGTCTTACCCACCGGATACTCCGAGCTAAAAAATCGGATTGCACAGACCAAGCTAGCAACAGTCGAGGCTAGTTATAGTCCTCCATGGAAATTCTAAGGCCGGGAAAGGGACAAGGTCCGTCATATGTACTGGTGGTTCGTGGTCTGGCCAATTCTTCTCTCCACCGTCTCCACAACGAGCAAACCGTGTTTCTCGTCCAAGCCGACATTTTTGTCCTGTCTCCCTCTATTCGGTACCACCTTGACTGCCACAAGAGTCGGCCGCTCCTCTGTCGGTGGTATGCCTTCGCCAATCAGACTGTCGGGGCTACCGCCAAGTTCTTCATCTGGCACTCCGCCTTTCCCTCCAACTCAAGCGAGACTCATCTTTTCTCACGCGATCTTCTTTAGTCGGGAGAGCTCAGATTAGCCGGCCGTCAGTACCCACTCAGCGCAATGGTCTGGCTTGAGGCCTACGGAGAGTACTAACTTGAGATTTATCATGGCGTTCGCGCCCTCCGAAAAACCTGTGATGGCGCTGACTCTGCTTCACGTGGGTGTGAGGAAAGAGAACATGTCCTTGTCGGCCTTTGATGTCCTTTCAATTGTTCTATGACTGCTCCCTTCTCCTTTTGAAGCACCATGGGTGAGCGGGACGAGATCCATGAAGCGCCGCAGACGACGGTCGAAGATGTTACCCCCGAAGACACCGTCTGTGTCAATCACGAACATGCCGAACGTATGGATGGCGCTTTCCTCTCTATCGTCTTGAGTGCATCAATTCCATGCGGCCTGGTGATCATCGTCTCGGCCATCTTACTTGGAGTCATCTATGGCTTCGAGGTCGACCGCAATCAGGGATGGCCCCAATTGCTACTCGCCAAGGATGAGGGTGGCCAGTTGGGACTGTGGGCAACGCTCAACGACTGGAAAAAGACAGGAGGAGGTGCGGCCATATTTGTCGACTTTAATCCTTCCTCTCTTACTGCGATCGCCTCATTGACCGGGAAGATCATCCCGTACCTGTCGAGCTCCATCATGGCGCTTGTTGCCTTTTTCGTCGCACGGCGGGTTATTCTTATATCTCAGCAAGGCAAGAGTCACGAACTGCTGTCGCCTCATCAAATGTCCATCTTGATCGGGCTACTTGGTGGTAATAGCTACGGGCCTTTGAAGGATTGCGTTCACTACCACGTTAAGCACAAGAAACGATGGTTGGCCCCAATCCCACACGCGTTTTCGGCACTGGCAATTGTAACGGCACTAGCGTGAGTGCTCCTTGTCTGAATATATGGCTAAGACACTAATATACTCTTTAGACTCGTCATCCCTATTGTCGATACCTGGTTTGCAACTACCGTGACTCCCGGCAAAGTCACAGTCGTGAAAAAGTTTCTCGTTGAAAATGCTACGACTTACGGTCGTGGCACCAACTATACGGTTGATCCTTATTATTCACTGAACGCCGATAATTGTAATTATGACCAGTGGTACTCTATCAACCAGATCTCAGGTCTCAAGTTCCCATGTAACGCATTATGGTGGGACCAGAATAACACAGCTACGGGCAATGATAGTGTCTTGACGAACACGACGGACTGGGACTACAGCATTCTCAACATCAATGAAATCTCCCAGACGATTGCCAACCAGTCAAGCAAGAATGCCATCATCGTGTGGCCTCCACAAAACCAAACAGTCAACAGCCACCACTTCCTGGCCGCTCTCAATCTTGACACATCAGTCGACTTCCGTGCGAGTACTTTTGCAGTCAGAACTCAATGTAAACCGATGACAAGCACTTGTTTTCCACAAACACCAAGCCAGCTTGCAGAGAAAAAGCTTCAAGGTCTCAATGCCACTTATCTAGGGGACGACTACGAATTCAGTTGTACCCCTGGCTTCACTGGTGATCTGAGGTCAAATGGAGTCAGCGTTGCAACGGGCCTCCGTCAGACAAGCAAGACCTCGAACGGCATCGGATTCTCTCCGGATGCAGCCCTCAGTCGTATGATCGGCAACAGTGCAAGCCAGCTGGAATTCGGAGCCTATACCAATCCTTTATATTTTGGTGCTTGGTCGGTAGGCTTTAAAACCCTCAACGGAGCGCTTAAACTCTCCGAGGCCACCGACCCTTGGGAAGGCGATCCAGAAATCTATTATGATCAATACAACAAATTCGCATGGATGCTGAATTGTAGCTCTTCAATCTACCAAGTCAGCTACGACTGGGTCAACGGGACCATCCAGCGTTTCGATACCACCTTGGTCGGCGACCCACTCATTGGCGGCGTCGTCTCTTATCCATTCGTCTCCGGGATAAACGTCGCCCACAGTTGCATCGAGTGGGCAACCATCAAAGTCCAAAATTCCAATGGTTCGAATGGCATAAGTCACGACTGGGCGGAATATTTCTCGTCCTGCGCCATATCCATGCTTGCTTCGCCGCTGCAAGGCATTCCACCAGTCTTGGTGCAGACGAGAGATGACAGCTATGCCGCCACGCGTGTCCCGATCGTGCCACTGTTCGCCCTACTGGCCTTCAAGTTTGTATACTGTCTAGCTGTCTTCATTCTGGCTGTGGCAGCATACAAATTCACCAACCCCGCGGAGACGCAGTCTGTCAAGGAGAGGCTCTCGGTTAAAGGCCTAGCGGCGACCGCGTTCTCTGATGGTCCAAACCACCAACAAGTTGCGGTTAAGAATGTCGAACAGCTGTTCCAGCCTTCAGCGCCCAAAGCTCCTGACGCCGAAGCCGCCACCCCACCACCGCCAGATCAAAAAGTCGGCATGGTAATGACCGAAGCTGGCGGTTGGGCTTTTGTGAAACTCGCCGCCGGCAAAGTGTATGATGCAGTATCTCCGATTTTTGAGAAGGAGCTGATGCAGGAGGCCAACACTGGGACTTTTGGCACTGGAGGAAAAGAGGTGGCCAATTGGGTTTCACTTGTAAAATAAAGCAGCAATGTGATATTTAATCCTCATCCAGGGTCAAGGGTGTATCAAAAAGACAAGTATACATTGTTCAGAATGTGAGCACTTGTCAGTAGACAGGTACCTGTAAAATAAAGTCCCAGGGCGGCATCATCCTCTTACCGGATCAACCACGCCTTGGCGTTCTTATGTAATGCGTGTGGTTGGGCAGGCACTCTGCGTACTTGGGCGTCGACATCCCCGCGCTCCGAGTACATCGTCTTACTGCAATACAAAATCCTCTAGAGCGGTGACGTTTCCCTCTTCGTACGTGACCACATCTTGGTTGGGCGTTCTGAGTCTCCTTTGTGATAAAAGCACCCCGTCCCAAACTACTTAACATACCTCCAGAGTACGAGCGACGACCTCTGGAATTCCAACGACCTGCTCAACTTCAACCAACCTAGAAAGAGATACAAGTCACTAAACGAGTGCGCGCCTTTCCGAACCGTCCTCGACCATGGCGAACGTAAACTGGCGGACGATAAACGTCGACGCCTACGACCCCGAGTCGGCGCTGAACTTCCCCATGACCACCCTCCTCCCAGCCAACCTCCCGGCACCGTCCACGTCGGCCGAGTCAGCACAGATCGGGCAGCAGGTCCGCCAACTGCTCCGCGCCGGCGACAGCTTAGGCGCGTTGCAGTCGGCGCTCGAAACGGCGCCCTTCGCAGGCGACGAGTCGGCGAAACAAGTCCACCTCACGACCGTCCTCGAGGTGCTGCAGGGCATCAGGCAGAGCGACGTCAGCAAGTTACTCGCTGAGATGCTCGGGCAGCCTGGCGGCACCGCCCTGGGGGACACGCTGATGAAGTACATCTACAAAGGCATGGCTAGCGGCGCAGGCGGCAGCGGCAGCGGTGGCAAGGGCGTGAGCCCCCAGGCAACGGGGTCGGGCTTCAGTCAGATACAATCGAGAAATTTTGGAGAAGGCGGCGGCGGACAGGTGATGAGCGTGTTGCTCAGTTGGCATGAGAAGCTGACGGAGGTGGTTGGCGTCGGAGGTATTGTCAGAGTCATGTCTGATCGCCGGACGGTATGAACCCGAGAAATGGATATCAAAAATCCCAGCACATAAAGACACCGATCCGCATGATGTCTGGCCTGTGAGTTCCAACTGGGTTCGTACGACGGCTCTGTCTTGTGAGCTCCGACCGGTTTCACATGATGTCTCTCTCGGCCTTGTCAATTCCAGCTACTTCCACATCATGACTCTCGATCAGGTCTTAGGAGTTCCAACAAATTTCACTATATGTCTCGTGGAGAGTCTAATAAACTCGTGAGAAAAAGGGTATTCCAGGAATCACTATGGACCACTGTACTACAGGTTGATAGAACAGGGCAACGCACGTCGACGTAGCTTCTCGAATTGACGAATGAATGGCATTGTGCCTGTATGAGTTTGAAGAAATTACCCATACGTCCTCCATAAGGAGTAGGTATGTGAGTAACCTACTTACATGTGTAAAGTACCAACAATTCTTTGGGGTATCAGTATCACGCTAGCTCGAGGACCACCAGTTTGCTTTTGTTTTTGTTTTTGTTTTTGTTTTTTTTTGAAACCGATGGCTTGCTTCCAGCTTTTAGCAATCGACTCGTCCAATGCCGAGAACCATCCAATAACTTAGTTCCCTCTTCCCATCGTCGGCATCGTCGGCATCTCCTCCCTCGAGAAGTTTGCCGTCTTTCTTTCGGCGGCGCTCGAGGATCCCGCCGTCCTCGTCCGTGACGGTCCATTCGAGCCTCACTCTGATGGGGATTTCAACGACGTCCTCGTCTTCGTCCAAGACGTCGCCTTGTTTTCTGAATATGGACGCCGGCACAATCTCCAGCACGACGCTGACCCAGTTTCTCCCCTGGTCGTACAGTTTGCCGGCGATCTGGTCGCCGCCCTCCGTGGCCCTGGTGCTGGGAAGGTTGCTGTTGCTGTTGGTTGTTTTCAACGCGTCGTCCCACGCGTCGCTGTTCTTGCCGATCTGGAACTGCGGACACAGAATCGTCACGCGGTGGCCATGCTTGCCGGGAGTGACGCTCGGGGTGCCGAGACTGACGCTCACGTCCTCGAACAGGGGGTTGCGCAGCGTCATGATGAACTGCACGGGTTTGGCGGCGGGGAGGAGCACGTCGGCGCTGCCGTCGGGCCCCGAAGGTGGTGGTAGGCCGCCTCCGCCGGGGACAGGAAGCGGTTTGACGGTCACGTAGGGGATGTAGTTGAGCGCGATGAGCTTGATGCGGTAGCGTGCCGAGCTGATCTTCAGCTCCGGTCGCGTCAGGATGTGCTTGCAGGCTGCGCAGCGCTTGGAGCGCTTGGTGCGCATGAGTGTCGGCATCGGCTTGAGGTCCCGCGCTTTCACGGCGTCTGGGTTGCCGATGAATGACGGGTACTGGAACGCACGTTGGGAAGAGGTCGTGGCTTCGTCGTAGTCGAACGGCTCGGAAGGCTGCGCGGCTTGGAATCCTTCGTCGCGCGTGCGGGCCTCGCGCATGATGGTGAGTTTCTGACGGGACCGCTTCAGTGAGCTGGACGGGTTGGTGTAGATGTTCATGATCCGTTGGAGGGACGACGGGGAGGAGTAGGCCATGTCGAATGTCGATGCTGGGAAGTCGGCGTCGGTGGCGGACGATTCTGTGATTTGTTCTTTGTAACTGTCGGGGTGAGCTATGTCAGTAATCGATTTCCCGAACTCTAGCGTCTCTCTTCCCCAATCCCGTGGAACGGTTGGGTGTAAACTCACAATGTCTTGAGAGCGTTGAACCTGGATGCTGCGTCCATTGGTGCTGTTCTCGGCACGGCTTTGTCTGATGGTTCCGACGTCTCGGTCTGGTCGTCGGAAGGAGAAAACGGCGGCAAAGCAAGTGAGGATGTTCTGGGAGGTTGGTCTTGACCCGAGTACGAAGATTTGATGATGGAAGATGATCTAGACTTAGCTCCTCCTCCGTTGGCGAGCTCGTCCATCTGAGTACGGATGCCCGTGGGCTTGTCGAACTTAAGGCCGACATCAAGCGTGTTCCACATGCAATAATTGCAGTTGAGAATGAATGGTCCTTCCTTCGGGTCTCCAACAGACGTTGTAATCATCTGAGAGGTACATATGGGACAATGGTAACAGTTGCGTGGCTGAGATCCGCTGGTCAGCACAGATGAAAAGAAATTACCCTTTGGAGGAAGCAATGCCGAAGAGATGGGGACAATGTTCAAAGCCATTCCAGCAGTAAAGACTTACACATCTGTTGCCTTCGCCTCTGACCATGACTTTTGGGCTCTCGAACAAGCAGTCTGGGCAGTATACAGCGTTGATTTCCTCTGTCACACAGCGGGGACATTTGATATCGTGGCACTCTTCGCAGTAAAGGAGATTTTCAGGGGGGAATAGCGAGAAGGACGACCGAGGTTGTCGAGGATCAAAGGTTTCTTCGTCTTGCTGGATTTGTTGATCCAATTCCACCTCCCGCGAGAGCCTCTTGGAAGTCAGTGCCCGCCGAGACGCATCGGAACAGGGGCAGGAAATGAAGGTGTATGGAAACAAGCTGGCCATGGTTAAGATTACAAAACCCGGGGGCGAGAGACTCAGTTCCTCCCCTTGATGGAGTCATCTGGCTCATCAGAGGATGGCTGGAGTGTGAAACATCCTTACAAGGTGTCGCTACGGTCGTATTGGGTTCCTGTTACCCACTGGTGGATGTGTTGGACGTTTGAATACCGTCGACGCGCTCGAAACGCTATCGGCAAAGATTCCTTGTTTGGTTGGTATCAACAGACTGTTTTCGCTGGCGACCTCTTCGCTCGTGGACACCCATGTTATTGGCGGTCTATTTATTGATTTCTGTCACATGAAGAGTGACGGACAAGGTGGGCTCAAACTTTGGTCAAGATAAAAACCGTCTACTCTATCCATTCAAGTCCAGGCTTTACAGTTCCCAGGTGGTCAAGCCAACAAGCATCGCAGATCTCTACTACGAGGGCAGTACTTAGCTAAACTGTCATGTCGATAAGCACCGTCTAGCTTATCGTGGAGGTGATCAATGCCCTGTCACTCAACTGAGTGGTATTGTCCCGTCGCTACTGGACCGTCCTGAATCTCCTGGGTATTTCTTATTCCAAGACTCTCTGGTGGGGTGTCCGCTTACGTGTCACGATGTTGTGCCAAAGGCCACGCAAAAGATATCCTGAGAGTGGTTTCGCATACGCGGCACTCCGCTTTATCATAAGTACCTCAAAACGATGGCGTACTTGGGGCAGCAGCTAAAACTATAGTATCCAGTTCTACAATGGGTTCTGTCATAACAACCCGCAGCGTTGATCAGAGGCCAATTGAGACACGAGTCAGTCTTCGGCCTAGTATTGGTCGATGCTCCCTCTGGACACTTCCTTGTTGATAACCAAGCGTGCATAAGTCCGGTTAAAGACAGGATCGACTGCAGGAAGCGATAACGCAGAAGACGGACATGGATTGGTGGCGTGGCCGCTCTCAACTCTCGTCGCAAACCCCCGAACCCCAATTGAGGACCAACTCGTGTTCACCTACGTTGTCTTGGTTGAAGAAGTTGCACTCAATTCAATACACTTGGAACAACAATGTTTGATGCTGTGGTTGTGGGCAGTGGCGCGGCTGGGATCGCCACGGTTGGCAATATTCTTGATTGTCATGAATCTGCCAGTATACTCTGGATAGACCCAGAGTTCAACGGAGGCAGAATAACCAAGAAATACCTGGATGTTTCAAGGTACGCGTGCACTTCTTGACGATGGCAGTGGTGAAGATGGTGCTGACCACTCTCACTTCACCCACAGCAATACCAAAGTTGCTGTCTTTTTGCAATTTGCCCATGCTCTCGAGCCATTCCGTGAGATTGTCCGCTCAACACCGAAACCGAACGCCGTGCACGTACTTGAATGCCTCGACACCAACGCGGGATGTGACCTGCATTATGCATCGAACATGTTGTTGATGTTGACCGAGGGACTGAAAGAGCTCCCAAATGTGCAACCACTGATCGGCACTGTCGTGGAAGCCAACTTCGACAGCAAGGTAGGCGAACAAAATTATTCTCCTAGATATCCTCCAGTGTCCTGATGGGTGTCTTTCAGTCACTAGCCTGGTCCATCCAGGTTCAAGATGAGGAGTCATCATCCTTCATTCACGACATCTCGACTCGAAAACTTGTCCTATGCACAGGATCTTCCCCATCTGTATGCGATCTAGGATCGGCGGGAGCGTCAGTGAAGCCCATCCATCTTGACGTGGCTCTTAGTCGACCTAGCCTTCGATGCGCGCTGCCTCCCGACGGGAGCGTCCACGTTGCAGTTCTGGGCTCCTCACACAGTGCCATCGTGGTGATAATGAATCTGTACGAGCTGGCGACCAGAAGCCATCCGCATCTCCGGATCAAATGGTTCACTCGACGGCCACTGCAGTACGCCACACCCATGTCCGACGGTCGAATTGTGCGTGACAACACGGGGCTGAAAGGCAGATCAGCCGATTTCGCCCGCAATCACCTAGAGGATGGCAGATTTGAGACATCACCTGTGAGTCAATACTTGCAAAGATATGACTGCTCAGTCAACGAGGAAGGGGTGTATCAAACGCAATTGACCCAGTGCACCCATGTGGTGCAAGCGATTGGCTTCAAGCGCGACCCGGTACCTCCACTCCGGGTCGACAGCAAGAGGCTGGCCACACTTTCATACGACAACCGAACCGGCTTGTTCCAGGACGGCTCAGGCCATCGGATCCCTGGGTTATGTGGCGCGGGTATTGCCTTTCCTGAGAAAGTGGTTGACCCGGCCGGCAACACCGAGTACGCCGTTGGATTTTGGAAGTTTATGAACTACCTGAGACGAGTGGTTCCGCAACACTGGGATATCAGGAAGGAGTAAATACATTGGGATGTTTGTTGAAGGCATGATGCATCCTGCAGGGTGTCTTGGCCGGGAAATGCCAGCTTAAATGCATTTTTCTTCGTTGATGCAGTGGGAGTAGTGACAATCATTCCATACAAATTCAATTCCGGAAGTCAGTCTTGGGACCGTCGCCCTGCAGTCTGCTTATATATGCTGGCGCAGTATCGTTAGGTCCTCTTGCGCCAACCTTCGCCCAAATCACGCAATACGGCCACACAACGGTCGTGAATGAAGCCGTGTATTGGGCCAGCTTAACAACCATCGAGTTGCAACAATCTACTCTGTATGCGGTCAGGTCTCCTTTTCTCAAAGCCACATCTAAATCGACATCCCGTCACATCCCCACGCCATGAGTATTTTGTCTCTGCAAATGTGCCGGCGTCATCGTCGGAGTCCTGGATGAAGATAGATCTTTCCCTTCTGGCTAGCTGGGAGTGATAACAAGGACACACACTCTCTGTAACTGGCTACGGTGAAACAGGACATCCGTTTGTAGATGGAAGTCAATTCTTGTGGCATCCTTCGAGTTTTCTCCGCCTCCGTTAAAGAGAACCCCAGCAGAGATTAAACACGGTGGGAGCGGGGACTACCAAACGCCAACTCCCCTGCAACCCTCCGAGGACGCGGCACCATAATTGAAGCTTCGGCACACTGCCGTCTCCCTAACCCTACGCTAGACGTTCGGAAACAGGGCAGTAATAATGTTGGCTAAAGAGAGCTAACACTTTAATCACCGCGCCAGCATCAACGAGACCAACACAGGCGGATGTGCTTGTGGCCGCTTCAGCGCCAATGACTAGGACGAATGTAGAATGATGCGTTCAGCATTCGCCCCACCATTTGTGACGAACTTCTTCCATCTTGACCTCCTCAGGATCGGGTCGGTCGAGAAACTGGTCAAGCTTGCTCTGCCATCCTGGTTTCATTGTGTTCCCAAACCAGGCTGATGTGTATTCCCAATACTGGGGATACCATCCTGAGAACTCCCAGTCAATGATACCAACCACTTTTCCCTCTCGGATGAGAATGTTGGACGGATTCAAATCGCCGTGTGTGAAGACTGGCGGAGGCCACGGCCCATCTTGCCGATTCATCATCTCCTGAAGGCCGTGCCAATCTTGGTCGCGCTCTCGACCTTGTAGATCTTCGGGCCGTAAGCCTTTTCTAAGCCAGAAGTGGAAGTCTCGGATGGTCTTGAAAGGTCCGAAGCGATGGTTCCCCTGAGGTATGCGGGAATCATACAGTGACCCACCAACGCAGCTCTCTACCCCCGTGCATGGAGGTGTGAGAGCGCGTAACTCCCGTATTATGTCCCTCAATTGCGAGAAGACATCCTCAAGTGATTCTTTTGGCATGGTCTTCAGGGCTGTCGAGAGCTCATCGCCCTGTATCCTTTCCATGACAATGTATGCTCTGTGCCTGCATAGAAAAGAGCAGTAGACCTTGGGAACAGGGATGGCCGTATTCTCGGCTAGGTATTTCATGGTTGCGCCTTCCGTCAGATGGACGCGGAAACCCGTCTTGAGGATTTTGTGTTTCGAGATGGGTACACAGAGACCGTCTCGATGGTAAAGCTTCCCTGAAGTATGCAGTGCTAATCGTGTCAAAAACCGGCGTAACTATGTGTTGTTGATGGCAAGGCGTTCAGTCCCATCGTGCTGAGCGTCAAAGTTATATTCAGACGGGACGTACTGATGTGCCATTTTGCGATGATGCGGCAAACAAGGGAACGCTGGCTTTCGTGGGAGAGATGAACGAAGGAGCCGCCTCAGGAGCGAGCACCGGGGTTGGGGCCTTCATTAACCTGAGCCAGAGAGAGTGGTCAGGAGAGTACGGGGAGCATATTCAGACAAGCGATGCAGGCCTGAGCAGGTGCAGAGCGAATTGAATTCAAAAGAGCGAGTAAGATACATATCTCCTCACGCTCGCGAGGTGGACAGTGGGAGCTGTTGTCGGCTCGGAAAATCAAGTCTAATCAGTGAGATGAGCTGAGCCTACTGTGTACAGTCAAGCCATTTGACTACCAGTGGTTAGACCAGCAGCGGAGATATCTTTCCCCGCTCCGAGAGGGGTGGAGATGCCACACTATTGTTGTTCATATACGAGTCCACCCCATTCTCGATTTTATGTTCAGTCCATATCTGGCTTTGCAGGGCAGATGTTGCGACAATCAGAAGACAATGGAGGCCATAAAGCACACAAACTTAGCATGTCAATGGAGTTTCGAGCATTCTATCATGAGTTCAGATGGGCAGCGACGTTCCAGCCGTCGATAGCTGACTGCTCGCTTGTCAGACTCTCATAGTCTTTTTATGAGGTGTTCATGCTGACCGTGAATATGTCCACGATCTCTGGCGCAAACACGGAGTCTAGGATCAGGTTCAGGGAGGAAAGGAGTCGTGATTCTCTATGAGTGTGTTACAGTAGTCTGCTTCTTAGCCGCATTTTGGCTGTAGGCAGCAATGAGGGTCGTGAAGGTGACAATGCTGTTTGCCTTGGGCTAGCTGTGTCTCTGCTGCTGGTGCGGAGAAGTGTCCTCGTGAAGTTCTGTACCGTACGACTTAATGCTGCTCCGTGATCGGCGTCTCGACGGGCTCACTCTCGGATGGTGCCACATCGGAGGAGAGAGCGAAACCTCCTTTCTCCAACATTTTACTAACCACCCGCAATCTCCCCGTCATATCATAGGCCGATGGACAGGCGGTATTGATGATTGAGCGAGCGTCGGCTGTTGCAAGGGCAGAGTCGAGCGTGGAGGGGGAAAGGCCAATGCTACTCGGTCGGTCTATACTGAGATCAAAAAGTCAATAGATCCTTCCAGGTAGGAAGTGCTTCTGGCTTCACTTTTCTTTCATACCTTACAGTCTATTGCACCCCTGGGATCCTCGTACGCCGAATCTCCTGGTCGACCCAACGATCTCAAATCAATTCCCCGCTGTACAATATCCGGGGGCAGATTACAATACGCCCACAGACTGTCTCGAGGCTTCACACGCACACGCGTCGGACGTTCACCAGTGTTGACACAGCCACCACCCGCACAGGATCTTGTTCTGGCAACCCGCCATGGCAGCACCAGTACTTCCCAACTCTGGCCCGCAGACGTTCCGCGTCCTCGTCCTCCCAGGCGACCATGTGGGACCGGAAGTGATGAAAGAAGCGATCCGGGTGCTTGACGTCGTCGAGGCGTCGTCGCAGGGTCGAGTCAAGTTCCAGTACAACTGGCAGATATGCGGTGGATGCAGCATCGACAAACACGGCACGCCAATCACGGACGAAGTGTTGCGAATTGCAAAGGAGGAAAGCGACGCCGTGCTCTTTGGCTCAGCAGGGGGCCCTGAATGGTAAGGTGTAGTGAGTGCTTGCAAAAGCAACAACACAAGTCTTTACATGAAAATCCCCAACGAGGCGGCCAGACACTGACTTGGTTTTCACTCGTTATTGAATTATACAGGGGCACGAAACCACCCAATCCCGAAGCCGGGCTCCTTCGGCTCCGCCAGCACCTCGACGCCTTTGCCAACATCCGGCCGTGCAGATTCTACTCGCGCAGCCTCGTCGAGCACTCTCCGCTGAAACGGTCGATCGCCGAAGGCACCAACTTCATCGTCCTCCGCGAGAACTGCAGCGGCGCCTACTTTGGACCCAAGGTCGAGGAGCCCGACATGGCCAGCGACTCGTGGACGTACCGGCGCGAGGAGATTGAGCGGTGCGCGCGCGTGGCTGCGGCGCTAGCGACGACCATGGGCAGCGACGGCCAGGGCAACGGCCCCCCTGCGGTCGTGTGGTCCAGCGACAAGGCCAACGTGCTTGCGTCCGGCCGGCTGTGGCGGCGCGTCACGTCCGACGTCTTCGCCAAAGAGTTCCCGCACATCGACCTCCGGCACCAGCTCGCCGACAGCCTCAGCATGCTCATGGTCAAGAACCCGCGCATGTTCAACGGCGTCATCCACACGGACAACACGTTCGGGGACATGCTCTCGGACCAGGCCGGCGGCGTCGTTGGCACCCTCGGCGTGCTCCCCAGCGCGAGCCTGTGCGGCGTGCCTGACGGCCGCTCGCGCTGCCACGGCATCTACGAGCCCGTGCACGGCTCCGCGCCCGACATCGCCGGCAAGGGCCTCGTCAACCCGACCGCCCAGATCCTCAGCGCCGCCATGATGCTGCGCTACTCGTTCGCCTTGCACTCCGAAGCCGCGGCCATCGAGGCCGCCGTCGAAAAGATCCTCGACGCCCGCGACATTGGTGGCCTGGAAATCAGGAGCGGCGACCTCGGCGGCAGCGCGACCACTTCCGAGATGGGTGATGCCGTCTGTCGAGTCCTGGCCGAGATCCTCGACGGAAACAGCACTGGTGTCGCCACTGGGCAGAATGGCTCTGCTACTGCTGCTGCTGCTGCTGCTGCTACGACGGCTCCTGGGGACATGGTCTCGCCCGTGCACGAGACTCACAGCGGTGAAAACAAGCACTGGGAAAACCTACTGAAGAAAGAGCATGGTCCTACAGGGCCAGGCGAGAGTCTCGTTCTTTGAGGATGTAATAGAAATTTCCTTGACAAAATCTTTTGACGTTCTTGACACCACTCTTCGGTTCAAAAACAAGCTGCCCCGCCCCAACCACCGTCGTTCTACAAAATGATAAAGCAGACGCGGACTCAAAATAGGATATGTTCAAGTGAACAGCCCACACATGGCACTTTGACACGTAGATCCGGACTTTTCTCGCCTATTGATGTGAAAGGGGTAGAGAGGCCAACAGACCGTATTGCGTTAGGACACGGCATCAAGCAATAACAACAACAACAACAACATTGCTAACCAAGGTTCAGTGAACTGTCACTACATTACTGCTATTCGCTGCCATTCCCATTATGCATTCATAAAAACGTACTTCGTCCGGCTTATTCTGTGCTTGGGATACCAAAAACAAAAGAATCATCACTCGTTCTGGGTTCAGTGATCAACGCGCCAGCCCTTATGGACCGCCACCTACTCTATCACATGACAACACAGTCTCGGTCCCGACCTTGCATGTTGGCAGGCCTCGATGGCCCCCCACCAACGCCCTGAGGCATATACCCACCCGGTATACGCTGCGGCTGCGGCGAGTAGTACGAAGTCGTTTCGGTGTACGCACTCAGTCTCCGACCAGGTTGTCTTCTACCGGCCCCGTTTGGAGCATTCGGCCCCGGTGGATGAGGCTGGTCCACGCTTGGGCCGGGAGTGTTACTAATTGTCCCTGTAAGTTGGGTGTTCGAGTTCGCTGGGCTGGGCTCTGCTGTGGGATGAAGTGGACTACCGACTGGAGGGATATACGGTCGGCCCTTGGCAGCTTCATCGTACGTGGGTGGTGGGGCCTCATCTGACGGATCAACAGGTCGATTGACTCCTGGATTAGTAGTATGGGCATTGCGTGGTGGAATGACTGGTCGTACCTCTGGCTGTGACCTCAGTGGTATAGGAATATTACCAGAAGACCGTCGCGGAGGATGGCCGTTGCCAATGCCAATGCCAATGCCATTATTGTTATGGCCACTACTGTTGGTGTTGGTACCTGGGGTGGCGGGAGTGCTTCTGCGACGATTTCTATCAGCTCGCTGCCTCTGTTCTTCCTCTTCCTGTAGCTGTAATGCCATGGCGTAGTCTGCGTCGTGTTGTTCTTGTTGTTCTTGTGGTGATAGTGGCATCACAGATCCTGTATCATTTGGTGGCATCATTTGAGATGTTCGCCGTGAAGCTGGATGCCTTCGAGAATCATTCGCACCGTCACTGTGGCTGACAGGCATAAAGTCACCCGAAAAGAATTCGTTCTGTGTGCCTGTTATGTCAACGAGACTCTCCCAGATGACCTCATCACGATCCGCATATCCAGCGTCGGTTATCAATGCGAACAGGAGACCGCTTTCAGGATGCTTGTAGATTGTGCTGAAGTGGTCATTTCGAAACATGATGGCAAAGCTTCCTGAAGGTATCGAATTTTGTACTGCATTTAAGCCAGTCGGTGTCAATTGGGTGGGGTAGGTAGCCAGGAAATGCTTGATCGCGTTGATGTCTTCCCACATATTCTGTTCTGTTGGCGTCAAGCCTTGTCTCGTGAGTTTATACTCTAGTTCCTCCTCACCAAAAAGTAGGGCTTGAGCATCCTCATAGGTTTGTGCTGACCGGGAAAACGCCCTATGTGCATCAGAACCAGGATCTGGAAGCCAGCCATGGACAAGAGGAACCGAGAAGGCACCATAGAGCTTCATATCGGTGGTGGACTCGAATGTTCCTAGCTTTGATCGTTCTCGATCATCTTGGGGCATGCTAGTCATGGAATCGTCTAGGTCTAATAGATTCGGAGTTGGCGCGGATGCTGCAACAAATCTTGGGTTGGCATTCATACCGCTGCGTAGTCGCATCAAGAAACTATTCAACTCATCCACGTCAGGGAGGTTTCCTCCTACGTTTTCGTATCCGCGAGACAGCAGCTCGTCCATCAGGGTTTCGATGATAAGGCCCAGCGTTACCTGCTCGCGTGACCGAAGGGCCTCATCCAGAACCGCTTGGGACTCATTCGGCGCCCCTAAAATCAGAGCATTGACAAGGGCAAGTAGCGGGCATGGCCCGTTCTTGTTTTGCGTCAACATTGAAGATCTCCGCAGTCTACGAGAGCTGTGATCGAACCAATTGAAGTGCTTGATCTGATACGTCTCATTCCGCTGCTCAATCATCTTTGCGACCTCCTCATCCGAGGGTACTGTCATACGTATGCTCGGCCGCGGAGGTTTTGGCGGTGGTGGCCCCTCAGGCGGTTCGAAATATTCCGTGTCCGAACGTTGGGAGGGTCGTTTTGGCAGAGGCGGTCGATTGTCATCGTCTGCTTCCAGTAAGGAAGGCTCTTCAAGATTGCCTTGCTCAGTAGTGGCAGCATTCGGCAGGGTCTCTAACTTGTCCTTGAGCGACACAACTCCGGTATTCTGCGGACCACGGTCTAGTAAGTCATTATTGTAAGTCGAGACTTGTTTGTGCGATGGAGCGAACGGTATAGGTGGCGTTACCGAGGGAGCCGGATTCTGATTTGACACCCACGGGTTGTCTATACTATTTGACTCGGACAAGGCGGGAATTAGTGGAGGCTGTGAGCTAAAGGGAGAGAAGGGCTCTGTATGCGGAGGTGGTGGTGGTGGTGGAGGAGGAGGAGGAGGAGCCTGTGGCATGGGAGGTTGTGAAGTCGGTATCTCATCTTGCCCTTTTGCTGTTGCTAGATCTGGATATGTGAAAGCGTCGTAGGGTGACAGAGTCGTGGGCGTGCTGCCAATTTTGAGGTCCTGAAAATGATTCACAACATGATGAGCTTCTCCTCTATCAGGTTCCTTGCCTTTGGTCTCCTGAGGGTTACTCTGACCCCAATAAGGCTGGGGAAGAGGAGCACCATCCTCTATCGACTGAGAATGTGACGGCCGCCTAAACGGATTATTAGAAGCAAACGCTGTATCTGCTTCCGGTGTAGACAATCCTGGACTCAGACGTGGACCACCAGCAACTGGTTTTCTCCTTATCTCAGGAGACTTCTCTGCAGCCTCCGTATTCGCCCACGGGTCGTGACTAGTCTCGATGTTTGGCACTGACGCTGTAGGTCTCTCGGGACTCTTGTTACTTCCATCTTCTTCATCCGATTCTTCCCAGAAACCCTTCGACCGGTCACTGTCCGATGACGATCTCGGCGTGTCTCCCTGAGACTGTCCTGCTCGTAAAACGTTTGGAATGTTCGATAGAGAGGTTTGCACGGGCGAGGGTGCAGTGTCATACTGCGTCCGGGCAGAACCTGCCTTCAAAATGTCCGGCAACGGTCGATCTGCTCGCAACTCTTGCGTTGACACATCTGACCATGGGTTGTGAGAATCCTGAAAGCCGCCCTGTCTGTCCCTTGGAGATCTTGTAATGGGAGGCAGTTCAGTCGAGTCGGGTATCAGGTTGGGTTGCGTGGAGACGGTTTCAGAAGAGAAATCAGGCTGCGGCAAAGAGCCTGCGGGGTATGACAATGGTGTCTTGTGCATAACCATAATGTCGAGAGCAGAATATCGGTGTTGGGATGCGTGCTGCAGTTCGGCGCTCAAGACACTCAAGGGCGGGATTGTGTGTTGGCTGCCTGCGAGGCACTTCGCATTATAGCTGGAGACTAGTCAACAAAACCGTCGAGGGCAGCTGGGAATACATCAGGTCTGTTGCGCTGCTAGGCTGAGATCTAGACGGCAAGATCTTCCCGACACGTAGACGATCGACTGAAGAATAGATTAGTGGCGACAGGTGGTTCAGTGAAGTGATGAAAGTAACAGTCTGCGTAAGCGTTTGTTTAACGGGTTGTTTGTCTTCTCAATGCTTGGACGAGCACAGACAGGGTTGATCCTTTGCACCGCAGGTAAAGTGACGTACTTCGGTACGTACAGTAGGTACGCAGGACAATCAGGTAGCAAATAGGCGCCGATAATCGATCCAAGTACGAGTACGAGTTGCGAGTACCACAGGACGGATCCCTTAGATAGTTGGAGGAGACAGCACTCTGTGGCTGTGCCGGCCGTCCTACTACCTCTTGCGGTGAACAGGCATCACAATTAACAACTTGTCCTCCCACAAAAGTACCTAACGAGAATAGAAAAGAAAAACGGGTCCCGTCTTTAACCAGAGCCTTTTGGTAAGCAAGTCCTTCTTTGCATTGTACACCTTGAAGGCTCTATGTCCTTGATATTGCCACAGATGGAGGATCGGCCTCATCGTAGCCCAATGCTGTACGCACCAAGAAATATCCCAGTACAAAGATCCGATGCCTGCGCCTCCAGTTCAAACAGACTATAAAGCTACATAGGTCATACAAATGTGAATAAAATATCAAACATTAGTGGAGTAATCTTCGACCAACTTCGTTTAACCGAACAAGGATACACAACATTTTTAACGTCGTTCATCTCGTCTCGGATCTCCGCCTTGGCTGAGTCCTCTGAAATGGCCAGCTGCTCCTGGGTGAATGGAATTGGAAGGTTGAGGTTGATGGACATGATGATGCATCTGGTGCGGTGGAGGCTGGCCTGCGCCCTGTGGTTGGTTTGGTGGTGGTGGTCCCTGGTGCTGGTGTTGATGCTGGTGCTGGTGTGAGTGCGGATGCGGGTGCGGATGCTGGGCCTGGGGTGGCAAGCCATGAGGATGGCCAAGAGGCGCGGAGCCAGGTCCTCCATACGGAGAGTGTCCATGTGTATGTGAGTGAGGTGGTGTAAAAGTTCGAGGGATTTCTCGCTGTCCAAACGCGATATGATTCTGATTCGCGGCTGTACTTAGTTGATTGTGGCGAGAAACCATCGTCGGTGGATGGTGTTCAACAGCATATGGATCTCGCCGGAGCAAGTGTTGTTGTTGCTGCTGCTGCTGCTGCTGCTCCCTTTCGCGTTCACGGTCGCGCTGGACAAAATCAATTTCTCGCTGTCGCTGCATTTGTCTCTCGTGCTCTCGATGTTGCTGTTGCTGCTCCTGCTGCTTCTGCTGGGCAATGTGCTGCTGAATGGTTAGTCGGGGTTGGCTGTAATCTAGCGATGATTGAGCACGGTGATGAAGGCTCGGCACAGGCGTTGTGCCTGTTGACGAGGGATGGCTCGGCGGTACCTGCTGTTGATTGAGTTGGTTACCTTGGCCAGCTGTTGGGCCTGCAGCATAGCTCATCGACCCGCCCCGTGTGTGAGACCCGCCCGAGGCGGAGCGATACGGAGGCACTCCACTTGGACCTAGCTGCTGAGGAGGTGGTGAAGGAGCGTGGGGTATTGGACCGATGCCACTCAGTAATGTCCGTCGATGGTCGAGACCGCTGCGCTCCATTGAGCGGGGCGTTTCCGCCCGCAATGAATTGGGCGAGGGTCCGTTGGTAGCCTGTGGAACTGGGGGCACTACAGAATAAGGCCCTGGCGCAGGAGAGTGGTGGTGTGTCCGTTGTTGCTGTTCACTAGGCGTGCTTTGGTTTCTCGGATCAAATCGAGCCATCCACGGATCATTGGGATCTTTTGCCGGGGTCGCTGAAAACCCAGTTGAAAATTCTTGAGGTGCTGGCTGACCAGATGCTGCCTGGAATCCTCCACCCATACTGTACAGACCTCTACTACCTCCGCCTCTCATCGCCGTGTCGTCCTCAGGAAGGACCTGACTGCGAGGCTGCTGCACAGAAGGTTGATGAATAGAGCCTGGTGCAACCTGGGGAGACATAATTGACTGTCGTTTTGGAGGCTCCAGGGAAGGCCGCTTTGGAGGCGGATCACCTGGGTCATCATTGAGGAGACCAAACAGATTGGACCTCTTCTTCGGTGCCTCTGCTGTAGGGGGCGGCTGGGTGGCTTGAGGAATCTCGGGCCTTGGTGGCTGGGATACTGCGGTGACCGTGGGAGTAGGCGCTGGAGATACTGCCGCGGTGGCAGAGTAGACCGGACGTTGTATCTCAGTCCGACGTAGTGATGCAAGGTCTTGTGCATGTTCCAAAGAGGCTGCACTGGGACCAGTCAAGCTGGTATTCCGGCTATGAGCAGGACGAAAGGTAGGTTGCTTGCCGTATTTGTCAGATTGAGAACTAGGGGCTCGGGCAATTGGCATCCCGGGAATCTGGAGTTGAGGTTGCTGGGCCATAACATCCCTTTCCCGCTGACCAAGCATTGCTTGCGCCAGCGTGGGCGTCGAAGAGGCGTGATTGATATCAGAGCGAGGAATTTCGGAAAGCGGGTGCTGTGGAAGTAGTTGAGGTGAACGTTCATCGATGGCCAAGCGCAAATTTTGGCGAGCTTGCTGAAATCCATGTGTTTCCTCCTGGAAAATTCCTGTTCTAGGACCATGCAGGGACTTCGGTCCGAACAAGTTACTGCGATCATTGGCCAGTCTAGAGTGCTCCAGAAGTTTGGCAGAACTTGGTCCAGAGAGCGGCGTTTCGCGAGCCAACTCTTGTGCAACTATTCGGGGGTTGGAAATTATCTCACCAGTGGAACTTCGTTCGATCTTGCCGCGTGGGAATTCTTCGATGACTCCAGCCTTGATGGCAGGGGCTATGGCATCTGAATCAACCACTACCTGCTCAACTTGAGGAGGTCGAGGAATTGATGGTGCCGGCGGTAGATGGTCATAGCGACGTTTCGCCGGGGCGATGGGGCTAGGGGGTTGGTCGGGTATCTTCCCCTCTAATCGAGCTTGGTCGCCCATTTGAGCAAACCTGTCGAATTCGTTCTTGGGATCGCTGAGCTGCCGTACAAAGTAGTTCTTGATCTATCGCAGGTTAGTAATTGCAGGTTGCCTTAGGTATAGGACCTACCATGGTCTGACTCTTAGTCTTCATAAAGTCTGCAATCGCGGCAAAATCACGACCGTAGTACTTAAGCAATTCGGGGAATTTGTTTTGCTCAGGAACCGACCAATAACTTGTATGGGATACCGTTGCCGAGTTTGCGATGGTCTGAGCAGCAAATGACGGATCCGTTGTAGGATATGGGGGCAACGGTACCTCAATGGGACGCTGTGCATCTTCGAGGGGTGGGAGGTCCCCCCCGATTGGGTTATTCTCCGGTCGGATGAGGGTTCGCCCTCGTTCGGTCTTCGTCGTGGTTGCAGGCTTATCCAGAGATGCTTCTTGCTGCTGCAAAAGCAGTGCCTGTTGATCTGCCTGGATCTGAGCCTTTGTGCGGCGAACTTTGGTAGCGGTGCCGGCCTTGCGACCTCGAGTAGGCTTTGCCGTTGAAGGCTCTGCACTTCCATCCTTCAGCGCCGCAGTGAGCTTCTTAGACTGCGGCGCCGGGGTCGAAGAGTCAGCTTCGCTGACCGGATCACCAAAAGTGGGTGCAGCGGCTCGTCTTGGTCTGCCACTCTCAGTCACCGCTCCTTGGGCTGTATCTCCATCCTCGCCATCAACGAGTTCTGACATTAGGGCCGTTGAGCGTGGCTTGGTTGCGGCCTTCTCTCGCTTCTTTCGTCTGGGCTGGGCACGTCGCCAGAGGTCCTTGTAGCGGGTCTTATTTTTGGTCAAGTAGTAGTGAATGATACAATCCTGGTATGTCCGATTAGGGATCGACTCGGCGATTTTGCCCCATTTCTTGGGGTTCAGACAATATGCCTGAATGAACAGCTCTTGCTCCTCTTCGGTGAAGTCATCTTCTGGAGGCACATAGGCGAAAATATCCAGCGCCAGGTCGTCGGGGACGCTCCTATTAGTGTCTTTGAAGATCAGCAGTTCCGCGTCAGCAGGCTTCAGCATTGGAGGCACCACAGCTTCGAGATCCAAGTTTGGTAATGAGCTAGAGGCAGCTTCGCGTTCTCTTCTCTCCTCTTCCTCCTTCAGAGACTGTTGTGACATCAAAATCGCAGCTTGCAAGTCCGCCTCCGTGGTATTTCTAGCCCCTCGAGTCCGTTCATGTGTCAACGACGGAGTGACCGAAGGAGCAGCAGACGGAGCGGGAGATGCAGGAGCTGGGCTGGCGTGCAACTCGCGCCTCTCGTGGTCTAATGACATGATCTCATGTCGCCACATGGGATATCTGCGTCTGTATTCTGCGTGCATGTCTTCCAGGTCGCTCCTCCAATCCCAGGCATTGCGCTCAAATTCTTGCTGGAGGAGGGTGGTCACCGCCTCATGTTCAACCTCGTTGTCAGAATCTTCGAACACTATTCTTTCCGGCCGATCAAGCGTGCGATATGGTAAGTCCTCTATAGGTGGAGTAGGAATGGGGTTGACGGGAGGCTGTTTAAGGGGTCTGCCCTTTGGATGAGGTGATTCCCGTTCATCGACCTCATCTTGACCGTCTTCCAGTAGCCTATTCTCAACATCTTGCGAGCCTCGATCGGGCGAGGGGAGGCCTGTGGGAAGCGTGGCCACGGTAGTAGGCTCTTTTTCATTGATTGTGGCGGGTGTTATGGGACTTCCAGAGGTGTCTTGCAAGACCATTCCGAGGAACTGCAATCGGACAAGCAAAGAAACAATATATGGGTCCTCAAATGTTGCCGGAGGTTTTTTAACTTCAAGCAAATCCATTTCTTTCTTGTGCCTCTCCTCAGATTCTGCAAAGTAGTCCTCGTCAAAAGAGTCGTCTTCCACTTCGTCTTCATCCTCGCTGGAGGCCGGAGCCGACATTTCTATATCTTCAGAAGCATGTGGCTCTTCAATGGACCGCTTGAGTTGAGATACCAAGGTCTTGCTTTCTTGAACTCTTGGGCTTGTTGACATTACCTTGGGGCCCAAGGGGATCGAATGAAGACTGTCATTATGAGATTCTTGCAATCCCCGCGCTTTCTCAGAAGGGCTATGAAAGGTGCCCGGCTGTCTAGAGCTCCCAGAGGTGAAAGCTTGACGATCCCGTAAGTCTGGCTGAAGGGGCTTGTTCAAGGCATTCATGATGGATGGCTTCGACTTATAATCTGATGACATCCATATATTCGAACCACTGGGCAGAAGTTGTCGGCTGGCTTCTCTCTCAGCTCGTGGAGCGTTCAAGCCTGTCCCAGGCGACGGTCGGGACACGTCACGTTCATGACGTCCGGTTCCAGATGCAGTCCCGGGTAGCGGTCTTGAGGCTTCCCGGTCAAGTCGTGGGCCCGTGGGAATGACCATAGGTTTCGCGTCAAAGGTTGTTGGCTTTGGAGCTTCCCTCGGCGCACTCGGCGGCTGCACAGGAGGTGCAGGTTCAGTCGAAGTCATTCGCTGCTTGTAGAGCGGCGCGCTTCCTAGCCTTGGACCTGATGGCACATTGGGTGGCATCTGACGATCTGCGGCAGGCGCTGTTGGGGGCTTTTGCTCAACGACGGCCTCTTCTTTCTTGGGCTGAACGTCAACATGGCTGTGTGTTTTAGGAGTCTGGGAAGGTCGCACAGAGCGCAGGGCCGGGTCAGTACGTGGCCACGCATCGTGAGGTTGTATATTCTTTGTGACTGGAAGGCTAGTGGGAATAGATGCCCTGGTAGCTTTTGGGCCGCTAGGTGGCTGGAAAGTGGGCGAGGAAGTAGCAATGGGTTCCTGCTTGGGAGCTTGCGGCCGTGGTGCTGCTGGCCTCTCGGTTGGAGACGTTGTGGGAAGGGGAATCGAGGGAGGAGGTCCATAGTCAAGCCCACCCGCAGCTGATGATTGAGGCGTGTTGGCGGGCGGATCACGGCGTGTGGTTTCAGATCGGGGTCCAAAATAGTCTGCCTGTTCTCCCTCACGTCGACCTTCACGTAGTGCACCAGCAGGAGTCGCCGGGGCGCCGGGGCGCTTGCTATTGTCAAATTCTGGCTTGCTTGGTCGCTCAGGGATGGCACTGGAAGGTGTCTTTGCGGTTACGCTTCCATCGGCAGCGAAAGTCTTAGTAGGAGATGGCTCTCTCGGTCGTGAATCAAGGTCACGGTCTCGAGCTCTGGTTTCCCGCTCTCTACTGCGATCATAGTGTCGTCGTTCGCCCCGCTCAGCCTCAGAAATGGGAGGGCGACCTCGGTCGAAATCGCGGTCACGTTCTCTCCAGCTCTCACGAGACCGGCTTCTCGGTGCGAAGAGATCTCGATCCCGCTCACCGACAAAGGATGTTCTACCTCTGGTCCGGTCCCAGTCTCCCCTGCCTCGGCCTCTGCCCAAGCCTCCACGCGTTGCAGGGGCATAGTAGGATGAAGTCGTATCTGATGGTCGGCCAAACGTTGATGGGAGAGATTCCCTGGAGTCCCGACGCGCGCGGAGCGGCGAAGCAGAGCGATCTCTGCCTACATAGGGCCGCGCATCCCTTCCTCGATCGGCTGCACCACCGAATTCGCGATCGCGGCGAGACCAATCCAGGCGATCATCGTCGCGCCCTCGATAAGATTGCGGCCCTGGGCGGCTCTCTCGTTCTCGCTCGCGTTCTCTTTCTCGATCCCTGTCACGGTCCCTATCCCAAGCGTCTCCTGCGCGAGCAGGGAAGCCACCGCGTCCACGGCCAGCAGGAGTGAAGCCAGAAAACCCGCCACCCCGAAAATCCGCTTTAGGTCCACGGGGAGGCAGCCGATCAGATGAAAGCGGTGCAGGCTCGGCCGGTCCTCGATAGGAAGATCCTAACGAGCCATACGTGCCGGATGGTCGTCGGTCGTATCGGGGTGGTGAGCGGTCTCTAGCGGGAGGAGGGTACCTTGAAGACATGTGATGGGATTAGGTAATGCAACATCACGTGGTTGCGGGTGGAACTTGGCGTGGTCCAGGCGGAGTGGGGACGAGGCGAGTCTGGGAGCGGCCGATGATTTGACACACTGGCTCTTCTGCGTGATGCCACACAAAATGCTCTCCAAGTCGATGATGGAGACGGATGAAGGAGAAGCGGCTAGTGTTTCGTGGTTGCGAGTGACCGAACAGCCACACCCACTTTGGCAGCTGACCTGCAGCTTATCGTTCCACGCCGCGATCTCGAACTGAGACTGGTGCCTTGAGCGGACAATAGCTCGTCTACACAACAGATCCTGGTGGGCGGGATTGCCGAGACTTCTCCTGCAAGCAGGCCAAGTAAGTGAATATTGTGATTTTTCAACACGTCGTCGATGGATGCGCGTTTGCTGAGGCCGGCAATCAATGTTGTGATTCGACTGTGCACGATTGACACCGTGAGATCCCTCCAGTGGCGCGATTTGCCGGTGCGTGGGCCTGTAACCAATGCTGGTCAAAGTCAAGAACACGCTTTTCGTGGGAAAGAGAACCTTGTCCCAAGGTGAGGCCGGTGCCTGGAGTTGATTCGCGCCTGGGGTAGATAGATGACGCCGTAAACACGCGAGAACCACCAGAACGATGCGCGCACAAAATAAATAGTGGTCGGGATACCGTTGAAAGAATTCGTGAAGAAAACGATAAAAGTGACCAGGAGGAAGAAGACAAGAAGAGAGGGCGTCGGGCAGCCAAAAGTGGCGCTTACGCTTCGAAGAACAAAGGTACGAGTAGCCGCTGCTGATCCGCCGTACCATGGATTTGCTGCGCGCACAGATTCACTTGACACAGGGATTGCTTTCTGCCGCGAACTTGGTCGTAGCGGGATCCTGCAATGGATTGACTTTGACACATCGAAGAGTGGTCAATAAATTCGCATCTGGACATTCTGGATGCATTCGAGGTCTCTTCAAAGTCGCACTCGTCGACGGTACAAATACTTGTCTTGGTGAGAGCAACCCATCTTAGTCACGTGATTCAACCTATTTAGTCATCCGGGCTCTCTTACCTGAGGAGTCGCTTTGTGGAAGACAGATTTTGTTAAAACGCCAGAGATGCCAAAATATTGCTATCCTAAGTGAAGACCCGTTCACCCTCCCTACTAGCGCCTCGGAATCAGTCCGCTGGTACTCGTACAGAGTACGGGCTCCCTCGGTAGGCTAGAAAGGCACCCGCTCATGACTCAGCAAGATCCGGAATAATTACTCCGTAGATATCTTGATACAACAGAAAACGATTTTTCCGCGAGGTCGAATTTGAAGTACACTATCATTGCTTTCCACGCTGGCTCGACCACACCTTCTTAATCTTGAACACCATGGGGTCTGCACCACCGGAAAAGGCTACCGATGCAGTCCTCGTCGCGTCAGAGCCGATCCCAGAGGGTGTCCAGCAAGTCAAGGGCATTGACTGGGCCTCATTGCCTCCGGAACAACGAACAGTCATATCGAACTTCGTGGATCAACTCACTGGTCAAGGCTTCCAATCAAGTTCAATAGGCGATGCTATTCGCATCATCAATGATATGGTTGGTCTCTCCACGAATGTCATCTTTAGCAGGTAGGTCTGACTGCTTTTAGAGATTGTGGCGGGATCCCGAGACGGGGGACAAGACAACCATCTTTCTGGGTTACACGTCCAATATGATCTCTTCTGGTCTACGCGAGACATTTCGCTACTTGGTGCAGCACCACCACGTGTCTGCTATTGTGACGACGGCCGGTGGCATTGAAGAGGATTTTATCAAATGTTTGGCTCCCACATATCTAGGCTCGTTCTCCACTCCGGGGGCTGCATTGAGAGCCAAGGGCTTGAATCGCATTGGTAACCTGGTTGTGCCCAACAACAATTACTGTGCATTTGAGGATTGGCTCGTCCCTATCTTGGACAAGATGTTGCAGGAGCAGGAAGAGCGATTCGCGGCCAACGGCGAGCGCTTTGTGTGGACTCCAAGCCGTATCATCCATCGCCTCGGGAAGGAGATCAACGACGAACGCTCGGTGTATTACTGGGCTTACAGAAACGATATACCTGTGTTCTGTCCGGCCTTGACGGATGGCAGTCTGGGGGACATGCTGTATTTCCACTCGTTCAAGGCTTCACCACTGCAGCTTGGCGTCGACATTGGTCAGGACATTCGCAAAATCAACACGATCGCGGTGCGAGCCAAGCGGGCCGGCATGATCATCCTGGGCGGTGGCGTGGTCAAGCACCACATAGCCAATGCGTGCCTGATGAGGAATGGCGCCGAAAGTGCGGTGTATATCAACACCGCCCAAGAGTTTGATGGTAGTGATGCCGGCGCCAGGCCGGACGAGGCCGTTAGCTGGGGCAAGATCAAAGCCGACGGAGACAGCGTGAAGGTGAGTGCCGCATGCAATGTCTGCACATGTGTTCATACTAATGCTAGCCAACAGGTGTACGTGGAGGCAACAGTCGCCTTTCCTCTGATTGTGGCCAGCACTTTTGCTCAAGCTGATTCGTGACCATGATCTGACGGGGTGTCTTTGGTGCAAGGGGATTTTGGCCACTTCCGAGACATCTCTGCCACCGAAATACTGTCCTTGTAGTCGCTTGGAATCCTTGCACTATTGTATGACTAGTGAGGTTTCCTGGCGGCCACGCAGGCTGCAGGCTGCAGGCCACAGATGCGGGGAAATCTACGTGGTGTGTTCCCTGGGCCTGGCGAGCCCCCGGTTGACTGAGGTTTCAGAGTGGCCTCCTTAGTCTGGATTATGTACTGATAGAGCTTGACTGAGACTCAACTTGGCTGCGATGGATTGGGAAATGGCCTCGGGTGTTGCTGTCCTCCAGATTGTCCTCAAGACCAATACGTGTGCACATGGAGGAGCGAGTGGCATTCGAGGAGTGGGAGGAAGTGATGCCTGACTGCAGCGGATGTCTGACGGGGCTGAGGCTCATAAGCTGGCAGAAACACCCACCGACATGGGCGTGGGGGGAGGACCGCAGGACGCCCATCCGATAGGCTCCTGCTCGCCGTTGGGGCCCAGTAGGGGCCCTGCTGAGGCGACCTCCAACACCAGTCACTGCGCCCTCGGTGGCGCCTCGATGTGCATCTGGTGTCGTTGCCTGTCTTCCGTATGCATTGTCCTTGACTCACTCACAACCGGTCAAGACTGCTATGCACCACCCCTGCTTGCTATATTCATTTGGGCCTGGCAGGCACCTATCGACCTAGTCAGAGTTGAAGCACACAATATTTATCTGCATCTCGTGGCTCGCATTTCGTCCGTATCTCTCTCTGCAACCCTCCTGCTACACTCCGATCACTGATCCCAATCACACCCTGGTTTGATATCAGCCTCGCGATTCGCTTCGTCGCCGACTTGCGTGGGAACATGTAGCACGTTTCTGATCGTTGTGCACTCTGTTTGTTGTTACTGCTACTGCTGCAAGGTCATCTTCTTCATTCTCATCCTCCTCGACATCACCACCATTTCCGTTATCTGCTTCTTCGTTGCAACACTAATCCTCACCGAATATTGACTCGTCCTCTCGAGTGACAAGAACACGATGGCGAGTTCACAGAACAGTCCTGTGCTCGTCCAGCACAGCTCACCTCCCCACAGACTGTCGCCTGAAGTGGCACTTGTCTCAATTCCTCCTTACAATCCCGAAACATCTCCCCTCCAAGAACCTAGCCTCGCAGAACAGCCATTGCCCGGAGACGAATCTTCAAGCGAGAGCGAACCTGCCACGCCCACCCCAGAAATGGCCGACACTCCCATGGTGGATATACCTCCTCCTGAGGGTGAAGAGTTGGACACAGCAGTATCAAACGAGCGGAACAACGTCAACACAGAAGAGCCATCCTCAGAGCCTGAGGCGACCCAAAGTTCCGAATCCTTGCCTCAAGAAGCCGAGGTAGACCCATCAGCTGTCAACGAGACCTCGCAAGAGCCCCCTCGTGTCCCTCCTGAGGAACAGCAGGTCCGGGATGAACCGCCCGAATGGGCTACGCGGGAGGACGATCATTCTACCCCCACCGAGGATGAGATGACAGAACTGAATCTGAGGGAGTCAAAAGGACAGGAGTTGAGTGCCTTGGATGTACCGAGCGTGGAAAAGCGGATCTACCAGGATGTAGACGACCCCGACCAGCGACCTGTTAAGAAGTTACGGCTGAGTTGGATCATTAAAGGTGTGCGTGGCACCCGCGAGAACCCTAACCGTGATCGAGTCATGGTATCACCACCTGCGAAAGTGGATGGGAACTATTGGCAGATCAAGTTCTACCCACGAGGCAATAAATCGGTGTTTCTCAGCGCCTACATCAAGTGCAGCAGACGTCCTCCTCCATCGGGTGCTGAGTATGCCGACGGGACATTCTCCTGCTTTGAAGGACCACCGAACGCCGACCTGAGCAACGGATTTGCCCCCAGTCAAGTGATCCACCATCAAACCTCCGATGTGAGCAGTGAAAGACCCCATCGCACGCATCCTCAAACCACAGACGACTCCCAGAAGGAGCAGAGTGGTGGCAGCCAAGAGTCTGGGTCCGCACAGGCCGGTCATGGCGCCTCCGCTGAAGACACATCCCAAGAGCAAGATCTGGAGGAGGACTGGCGTGTTTCTGCACAATTAGGCATGGTTATGTACAATCCAGAAGAACCTCGTACTTGCCATGTGATGTCTTCCGAGCATCAGTTTGCAAGGACCAACGATGACTGGGGATGGACAAACTTTACGGGCCCATGGGATGAGATACATGTTCGAGGGCACCTCCAGAGGGCGCCGCTTCTACGAAACGACACAATCGCCATCGATGCTTATATCCGCATCTTCGACGACCCTACACAGGCACTCTGGTGGCACTCTTCAGAGGCCGAGTTTCACTGGGATTCCAAGGCGCTTGCAGGTTATTTCCCAATGGGGACACCTCCACTCTATCACAGTCCGGCCGTGGCAGGTATCACATCCTGGCTTCTCCTGTATCCGATTCGCAAGGTGCTTCAGGAGGCCAACGCAGTGGAGTGGCGTCAGAACTCGCAGGTTCGTCCACGACCAATCGTTAGCCATATGCAGATGATTCTATTCCTGATGCGTCACCTAAGGAAGGAACGCGAGAACTACGTCGATGTTTATCCCGCTATTCATGCTATAAGGGAATTGGGAGAGACATACAATGATGTCAAGACCTTTTGGGAGGTACTCCGAAGAACTATCGAGCTCGAGTTGGAAGGCGACGAGAATTCTTTGAAACAGTTGAGAGCCATTTTGGACACGCCAAACGGACCATTGGACCTTCCGTCTCTACCTGTCGAGAACATAAGTGATGTACAAGAAGCTCTCACGCAGGTCCTGCGTTCCAGGAACTTCAGAGGACAGTTGCCAGATTTCTTGCCATTAGCTCTGGCTCGTCAGCATTTCGACAAAACAAAAAGAGTGTGGAAGCTGCTTCATGATCGTGTTGCCCTCAACGAAGAGCTTGACATGGCGGAGTTCTGTCCCAGCATCGGTGATGCCAAGTACACCCTGTATGGTTTTGTAGTCCACTTGGGGGAGCGAAACTCGGGAAAGTTCTACAGCGTCCTTCGCCCGGGTGGTCCAAACTCCAAGTGGCTAGCTTTCGAAGATGGCGACGGAAACAAGGTATTTTCATACACCAGAAAGCGAATATCACAATTCGAAGGACTCGAAGGCCAGGCCCTGAAGGATGCCACAGCTGCGCAACAGACGGCGTACATGGTCATGTATATCAGAACGAGCCGTCTTGGTGAGTATCTTCCGGGTAAGCTCGAGCCATACAAGCTTCCAAAGTCGCTTCTGCCTTACCTAGAATCTCAACATCATGGTGGCGAGTTTGTGGAAACCCCCCAATCGATGGAAGGAGAAGACGTCAAAGTTGAGTTGTATTCCGACCAAGCGATTATTGGCCGGCAAGGCCTGCTGGACATGTTCAACATCAAGCGCCAGTGCGAACATAAAGGGTTGTTTCACATCATGAAGTTTCCACGGACCGCGACATACCAAGAACTACGCCGACAGCTCGCAGAAAAATTGGGGATCGAGAATACCAAGGCAATCCGACTCTTCTTGATGAGCAACACGGGGCTAGGCCATTATGTCAGCGCACAAATGCAGGCTGTTGACATGATTGACCTGTTGCCGGACACAAAAGGTTTCGATCAACCCTTTTGTTTATGGTATTCCATCCTGAAGACAGAAGAGGATATCAAACTGTTCGGAGTGCCTGACCGTGTAGCGATGAAAGACGTTGTGAAGGATGTCGGAGGTGCTGCGCGTGACGAACAGAATTCCAGCCAGAGGGCATCGTCAGTGGTCTCAGAAGAACAGCTGGCAGCTCCTGATTTGGAGCAAGCGTCGCTCCAGGAAGCGGTCTCCGCCGATGTTGAGAACGCCAGAGCTGACCGCCAGTCTGTGGCTCAGGCTGTTGAAATCTCAGATCCGGACACCCCCATGCAACTCGAACCGTCCCCGCCTCCCACCATTGAAGAAAGCTTGGTCGCCGAGGTCCCCCATGGGCACCTGATTGATGCGCTTGCTCAAGGGGCCATGACAGTGCCTTCTCTGAGTGTCGCCGAAGCAGAAGTAATTGCGGATACGAGCGGGAGCTTTGATGCTACGAATACCAACGTCATGGAGCTTAGTGTAAACGAGCAGGACGAGCCAAACCCTTCCAACGCAGGAAATGACGGAATACCACAATCTGCGGAAGGACCTGTTGAGCAAGCAGAAGGCCCTGTTGACAACGTATATGGATTCATCCAAATCTTTGATGCGGATAACCAAACCTTTTACATTCACGATACATTCTTTGCCAGGTACGATGATAAGATCAAGGAGAAAGTTCGGGACCGTATGCGCTACGATGCTCACAGCACATTCCCCGTCTGGCGTCGCGAAGGTGTTGTTGGTGGAAGCGCCATTCACGCAGACGAAACTTTCAGGGACCGCAGATTCATCAACGGCTGTGACTTGATTGTGGCTGAACCTGTTTCGGAGACTAGAATCACCCAACTACATCTCGAGGGTAAATTCTCCAATCCTTTCGACTTGTCAAAGTACCTCCGGATGGTTGACCGGAAGCACCCAGTGTTATCCAAGACGAGCGAAGAGCCCATCGAACTTGGCGAATTTGGCGCAGATTATTACAAAGGCCCGCTAGTCAACGGGCGTATGCATGGCGAGCGTGCGCTTTGTATCAGTTCAACCGGCCATATGTATGAAGGACCTCTTGTATGCAGCAAGAGATGTGGAAAGGGAGGCAAGATGACGTACCAAAACGGAGACACCTACGAAGGTGACTGGGAGGATGATGAACGACATGGGCAAGGCACATTTGTGGAGCAGAGAACCGGCAACAAGTACGTTGGTGGGTTCGAGTATGGCAAGCGCTGGGGCATGGGCACTACGTATTGGCAAGTTGCGGACGAACAGGCCGATCTCTGCCAGATATGCTACGGACAGGAGATTGATGCATTGTTCTTCGACTGTGGACATGTCTGCTCGTGCGTCGAGTGTGCCCGACAGTGCGACATCTGTCCTATCTGCCGGAGGAGCGTAAAACAAGTGGTGAAGATGTTCCGAGCCTAAAGGGAGAGAGAGGGGGGGTTATCAACGGTCCGAAGACGGTTGGATTGAAGGGTTTGCATTCTTGGAAATGGGAAGCAGGGTGTGACTGGCGTTTGATGCTGTAATGGCTCATTTCAGGAATGATGGAGTGCATCACTTGAAGTCTCTTCCCGACATAACGAATCTGAACTGCTTTTTTTTCTTTTGCGGAGGCGCATGGGACGTGAGTGTTCGTTGGTGATGATGATTCATTCACCTAGATCTTCTACTCTGATGGAACTCACTTAGCGACAAGAATGGGCGTTTTTAGCTGATTGAGAGATAGATACCTCAATACGGAGTAGCTCACAAAGGATGAAGGATTGAAAACATGCTCATGCTTCTGCCTCATGTGAGGCACGTTTTTTGACCGTGGTCGTCCGGACCGCACGTCAACTCTGAGCGCAAAATGGCAAGTGTTCTTAGTCGTCTACATGAAGGCCTCGGTTTTCCGGTGCTTGTGGTCTTTGAAAAAGCACCATTCCACGGCGATCATCAATCTGAGATTATTCCCCCGTGTCGACCTTGTCCGATGTCCTCGCGATCCCTCGGATTCTTCGCCGCAGCGCTCCCCCAGGGGACATGACTAGATTTACCAGTCATGGTCGATACATATCTAGCTGGAGGAGTCTTTGAAGGAGGAGGCTCGCAACAGACAGAGAAGCCCGAGGTACATATTGGACCCGTATCTTCCCCTCCTGACAAAGATTGATGGATAAAATGTCACACTATTGTGTATGTGAGGGGGAGAGCGCTCGTCAGATATGTGTATACGTACATATTGTCATCGTCACTTATTCCTGATTCACTCTGCCAATTTGGTCTTCAGCCACGCGGCATCTCTAGCAGTGAAGGCGCAATCGAAAACCCGGGGCACGGCAATCAGACCCATGACGTCGGAGAAGTCGAGTCTTCCAAGCGATGGGAGCCTCGTTCCTTGGACCTGTTTGAGTCTGAAGGCCAGGATGAGACGAAGGAGCGTCGAGTAGATGATTCGATTGGCGATCATGTAAGCAGGGCAGATGCACGATCCTGTGCCAAAGGTGAGATGCGGGAGGGGCGACGTATCGTTGAGAAACCTTTCAGGGTTGAATGTCAGTGCGTCCGGGCCGTAATGTTCGGGGTCGTGGTTGACGCCTCGAATGTTCATCGTCACGCCCACGCCCTTGGGGAGGACCGCGGCGGCGGCGGCGTGTCCAACGGTCACGTCTTTCGACGTGCGGCGCATGTTGAAGGCGGACGTGGCGTAGAAGCGAAGGGTCTCCTTGTACAGCGAAAACAGCAGCGGGGCCTTTTCTTCGCGAAAGGCCTTGTCCTAGGCAAGGTCTCGGTCGCCATTGTAGACTTCCAGAATGTTTTCCAGGCACTCTTCTTGGAACACTTGTCCTTGGGCACTGCACAGCCACGCCATGCACTGATAGGTGCTCGAGGAGACCGTGTCCGGAGCGGCCTGAACTATAGACATGCAGGTGCCGAACAACTCATCCGGCGTCAATCTCTCGGCACTCAACGACGACAGCAGACAGTCGGGGGCCTGTTCCTGTTCCGCTTTGAGCCTGTACTGCTCGTGCAGGACCTGAGCACACGCGTTCCGCTGTTCGGCTGCCGCGATGAGCTTGGATTTGGACAACGGCCACCACGCTCGAAGGAGTGGCACGTAATGACGATATTCGGCAGTCGAACCACGACATTCCGTAATAACGCTCAGACTGTTCAACAGTCGATTGGACAGTTCTTCATCATCAAAATCCCCCTCTTGAATCCCGTATGTCATGTGGAGGGCCAAATTAAACATCATCTAACGGCCAGTTGTTAGCTTTTTGAGTGGCAAAAGAAATTGCATTTACTGGCGTGGGTTGACGAACCTGACGAAGCCAGGGATATGTCTCTAGGGGGACTTGACCGTTCCTCCCACTCTCATATATCCTGGTGATGATCTTGACTGACTCGGGCTCAATCAGTTTGTAGTAGCCAGGCCACATTGGTTTTCCAAGCGCTCCCTGGATATCAAGCGCGAACATCAGTGCGCGGGCTTTTGGTTTAGGTAATAAGTCTGAAGAATTTCAACAATCCATCACGTACAAAAGCGGCTGCCCTGCACTTCTTCACATCTGAAGTCAACGAAGACCCTGATATGTCCAGACCAATGTAATCCGAAAACCCGTGTTGTTGCACTCGGTCCAATATGGAGCGGTTCTTGAAGACGAAGAGCTCCTCCGTGGCGGCCCAGGAACTGACGATGACGGTCCTTTGATACCCAAGTTTGATCTGGTAGATTCCCGAAGCCAGTTCCCCACTCCACCTCGAAAAGACATTCGCGTCGTTCACTCCCAAACGACCCCCCAACGATAGCAAGTGGCCGACGAAAGGGAAGGATCCTGGGGCTTCCGAAAGGTTGGAAATGCGAGAAAAATTCGTTCGGTACGCTGCCCACCACTTCAAAGTCCTTCAGTAAGCGCTTTGGATGATAGTCAGAGACCAAGTGTCTCTGTGTGTACGTATGTGTCACTCACGATGGAAAGGAAGACTGCCAGAGAGACTTCGACAAGGCCGACGACAGGCCATCCCAACGCCATGGTTGTTCCAGGGACTTCTGACAGAAAGTCGTTTGCTCCTTACTGGCTATCCATCCTGGATTGGCAAGTCTGAGAGTCGACATGAAAAGAAATTTCTGGTTGAGCGGTTTAGAACAGGCCTTGCCAATATCTTTATGTGTTTGTGGTTCGTGCAAACACCTTTCCTGTTGGACCTTGGAAGCTTTGTGTCTTGCCCCATACGTTCGGCTGTGCTCTTGAAATGCAGCCTTATCTTCTTTTTCGTCAGTCACGATGTCCGCCGCATGATAAGGGCCTGAATCCGTTGTCTCCCCAGGGCATGCTTTGTCTTTAAAAAGGATGGAACTACCGATAAGTGGCCGGTGTCACGGTGTCAGACAGAAGGCATTATCATACCGTACGTGACGCTCCATTCCGAAAGACCGTGTCAGTTGTGGGATGTCTCGGCACCAATCGGTACACACAAGGTACAGAGGGAAAGCTATTAGGAGGAGTAAGGTATATTTCTTCAAGCTCAATTCTAACGAGAAGTTCGCCTTCTCCCAATTCTCCGCCTCATGTGTGTCTGTGTCTGATCTGCCAATGGCAGCCTAAATTCATCCTGTGAAGCCCCCTCGATGCTGTGAAGTCGGGCATCCTGTGGGGTTGACTTCCATGTCGACGCAACCCCGTGTTTCACAGCGCCAGCCGTTGGCTTGCTGGGGTGAGTTTCGCTCGTCATATGGAGGAACATGTCGTTGATATACACCAGAATGTACAAGGCGAAAACGTAAATGTGACAAAACCATACCCTGTTCAAGATGCGAGCGGTTAGGACTCAACTGCAGCCGCGAGATTGTCCACATCCGTCGTCGGCTGGGTCAGCATGGCTCAGAGATTCAATTCTTGACGTCGATCAGGGAGGATTTGGAACGAGCTGAGCCGACCGAGATCGAAAGCATTGTCCGAAGACTAGCTGATCACATCGATTCACTCAAACTGGGGACGGCTTTGAATCTAAACGCAAGTCTCGACAATATCCCCGATCGTGGCCGTCTTCATAATGATTCAGTCGCCGTCGTCGAAGGACAGGATTCGGCAATCGTGACGGCGGTCGAGCATCTGGCTTGGGGTCGCAGCAACGGCAACTGCTATCCGCATCGACATTGCGCATGTTTGTATCGACAGCATTGGGTAGCAAATTCCCCAATGAACAGCCAGTCGTTTGACTTTGCCGCATCCCCAATGGCCGCCGTGGCCAACCTTCCAGACTGTGCCGACGCCGAGAGATTGGTATCCTTTCACCTCACACGGATCGCCTGGCACCACAATTGCATCCACTGTCCGACCTTTTGGAGACAGTGCCAGGCGTTCTGGCAGACGGGGAAATGCGACCATCCCCTGTGGATTGCCTTGTATTGCTCTATCCTGAGTACAACCCTGTTTTGCGTCCAAAACAGTGCCCAGTTTCTCGAAGAATTCGATCTCGAAAGCGGCCTAGAAACGGCGCAACAACTGTTCAAGACAATCGTCGAGGTGCTCTACGCCGGCAACTTTCTCCAGAACATGTCGTTTTACGCTGTCCAAGCCATTGTCATTTCGACCGAGGTGGCGCACAATTTTGGCTTGAGCCAGCTCAACGCGACTCTCTTCAGCGCCGCCATCAGGATAGCAGAGTGTTTGGGGGTGCACAAGATTCAAGACGGCGTCTCCCCTAATTTGACCACCGAAGAGGCCTGGCACGAAACTGTCGAAAAGGAAGTGGGCAGAAGGGTCTGGTGCCAGATCATCATCCAAGACTACTTTGCGATTCCTTTTACCGATTCGTACATCATCAATCCTGCTCAATATTCCACTAGTCTGGCCAGCAATGCTCATGACCATGACCTCGCTGCAAGACCGGACTCTGTGCCCACCGTCAGTACATACACCCGGGTATTGGCCACGATTGCCAAACTGATGCCCGACTTCGTCGACGGGTTAGGGCCATTGAACGCCCGGAAGCCCCTAGCCGAACAATACCAACACGTTTTGCGCATGGATCAGAGGATGCGCAATGTTGTGCAGACAATTCCCGGTTTCCTACTTCGTCATGACGTCCAGAAGGAGGCGCTGGTGGGCTGGTTGGGTATTGCGCGTCGCAGCCTTGCCATCACAGCGGCTGAAAAGGTATACCGAGTCCTGACTCTTTTTTGACGCATGTTATAACGGTCCGTGAGTACTAACTCAGCTAGATCATCATGATTCACAGACCGTTCATCTTTCGGTCGTTTCTCTCCGACGCATACGCTCGCACAAGGAGGACGTGTGTATTTGCAGCTGTGACGATTCTTCGAGAGCATGAGAACATTGCCTTGTCCGGAGAGTTATGTCTGTGGACTCACACGGCATTCTGCATCACGGCCGCGGTCATCCTCTGTTTTGAAATTGTCATGGGCGGAACCACACATACCAATGATCGACACGAAATGTTTAGAGGTTTGGTTCGTATGGCGACGAGTCGTCTTGAGGGCCGCAAGCACGACGTCCTGGCCAGACGTGGGATATTTTTGATCGGTGCCATCCTCGCAGAACTTGATGGAGCCATGACGACGGAAGCAGAAACCAACGAGCAATCAACAGGCCCAGACCCGAAGAAAACGATTGATTTTCACGACATTGTGAAGCGGTTCAGTACAGACTGGTTTTCATTGGGTGCTACAGCCGAGCTGGCTCCGCCGTTCGTTTACGACGGCCAAGTCTATGAACAAGCACAGGGCGGCGCTGCCACTGCGGCATCTGGTGCACACAACCAGTCCATGTGTGCCGATGAAGACTTCGAGTCCTGGTTCATCAACGTCTTTAACACGGTCGAGATGGAGCCATGATCGTTTTTACAGCCAGGCCACAGGTCGAGATTCCCCTCAAAGAATCTCTAAATTGCATGCGTGGCTTTGTGCCCTTTATCTATCCGTCCACTACCAACCCTATCGTGCGGATGAGTCGAAAATCTTTCTCGCCCGGGCGGTCCGAGCACGGGCAAAGGGATATATATACAATGTGAGTAGGCAGGACCAGATGAAAAGACTATTCGTGACAAGACATTTCCCGTATTGTATGGTAATGAAGTGTATTGCCTGCCACCTCTCCTCGAGAGGGCCGGAGGGCGGGCGAGCCCAAATGATTCCTCCGCCCCCGTTATCGGTGCGGACGAGTCCAGAAGCCCACCCGCTTTCAGGGACCCGGTTCCTGAGGCCCAGATCACCAAGAACGATTCGGTAGCTTTGGACTGTCGAGCGGGCGAAGGCTGCTACAGCCTATAGGTAGTGTTCCTAGTCATATCTTAACACGAGCAAAATCTCAGGCGGGCCAAAGCGTGTTTTATCGTTGTCAGTATCAATAGTTTACTTTAGACATCACCGCATCGGTAGCCACTTTTCGTCGCATCCACCGGCACCCACCCGTCGCAGCGGAGATATATGCAACCTAGATACCAGTGCATAGCTATATAAGAGAACTTGACTCACCAAAAAGACAACCTGAATCCATCCTACGTTTGATAAGTGTATCCAAGGCATTGATAATCGGAGCGAGTCCAACCAGGCAACACCACGATCGTCTGGCTTCCGATTTCCACCCCTTATTGTAGCAGCAGGTCAAGACAGCCAATCTCTCTCGAGCAACGGGTGGAGCATCAAGATTCTGAAATCCTGGGGCCGATAATTGAGTCAAAGCAGCTGCTATCAGAGGACGCGGTGTCAGAGTGGTCGCAGCAGGAGCCAATAGGTAAATATTCAACCTTGGGGGGCCTTCGTCATGTCCAGTCGCGCCGAGGAAAAGTCGGACGTGCGAAAACGCGTGTGGAAGACGTTGCGCACCGTCGCCCGTCCCGACTCGCGCTTTCATTTCGACTTTGCCAGCTTCATCACGGACTTTGAGGGCTCGGACCGGGCGACGGCGAGGCTGGTAGAGTTGTCGAGCTACAAGGACTCGACCGTCGTTTTCATCACGCCCGACAACTGCCTGGAAGAGCTACGGCTGCGGGCACTGCGAGACGGGAAGACCGTGCTGATGACGACGTACGGCATTCGCCGCGGGTTTTGGGAACTGGACCCGGCCAAGATCGAAGAGAGCCAGTACGCCAACGCGGCCATGTTGGACGGCATGGAAAGGCTGGGCCGCCCCCTGAGTCTGGCCGACATCCTGGCCAAGCGCTGGCACATCCCGTTCATGGTGACGGGCACGGGGGCGGTCAACACTCGGGGGGTCAGGTTCGGCAAGGGCCACGGGTTCTTCGACATCGAGTGGGCCATTCTGTACACGCTGGGCGTCGTCGACCAGACGACCGTCGCGGCCGCCGTCGTCCACGACTGCCAGGTGCTCGAGGAGGAGCTGCGCCCCGAAGAATTCGACACCGTGTGCGAGCTCGTCGTCACCCCGACGCGTGTCCTGCGTGTCCCCGACGTGCAAAAGCCCGCCTGCGGCGTCTTGTGGCCGCTCCTCCAGCCCGACATGCTGGAACGCATCCCGCCGCTGCAGGAACTCAAGGCAATGAATGAGCCTGCAGGGATCGTGACGGGACAGAACGTGAAGGGATTTCAGTGAATCGGGATGTTACTTCACCACCGGCCAATAGATGTGTGAGGTGAAAAGCGATCCGGAGGGTGATGAGACTCTCTCTCAGGCACCAGAATACAAAAAGTGATACCACCAGAAGAACCACCCCTCCGTGACAAATGATCCCAGTTTCTACCTGTCTGTCCAACAAGCCTTTCTGTGAGGGAGCCAATATAACGTAGCTCGACTATTGTAACGTGCATCGTGACATTCATTCCAGTGGGTCACTTTCTTACCATTCGTCTGTCAGAGCATGCACGCATGATGCTCCCTGGATCCCTTCACAGAGGCACGATGTTCCCAATCTTTCTTTGCCCCTCTCTCGCTTCCCTCCCCCTTGAGTGGAAACCTGGACCACCGCACGCCTGAAAAGGATCGTACTGTCCTCGTACCAGTGCTTCCCTCCACCAAGGCCCGACAGTGGCCATCATCCCATGATCCTTTTCACGTCAAACATCGACATCGACATACTCGCAGGTAAAATTCCGATCGCCGTAACCTGCCAAAGAGGGAAGGCTGCCTCACCCAAAAGTGGAAGCCTCGTACTGCATAAGGCCATGTCACGTGATATCAGTTCAGACGCGCCGGGGTCATTTTATCCGCTTCGTTCACTATCGCAATTTTGTACCTGATCTCGACCGTCATCTTTTCTATCTTACTACTAGGCTTCCGTTGACCTCGACTCTCGTACTATTCCCCTCGCCAAAAACCCCCGAGTTCGTCTAGCTCATTCATCTCGTCCATGTTCCGGTCATGTTCAAATGTAAACTCGTCCCTCATTCTTGCCTGGACCAGAACCTGTCTACAGACAACTTCATCAATAAAACCATCTGTACATTTCCGAACTCGGCCCATCCCTCATGGATTCGCTCGGGATGTCCTGGGCGCGAATCTTCTTTCCCATCCTCATGTCGCGCCTTTTGTTGTCGATGATCATCCAGAAGCCCAGCAGCAGCGTGAGGAGACACCCAACTGCACCGAAACACGCCGTCGTCACGAGAGCGGGAAGGTATTTAGGTGCGTCCTTTGCTTGGAAGATGTTGGAGCTAAGAGCAAAAAAAGAAAAAGAAACGTCAACACGTGGATAACGACGCATGGAAGATCAAGTAGGCATACCTTACTACCCCCATGAGGTTTGCAACAGGTACACCCACGCTCGTTAACATGACTCGTTTGTTCTCGTCGGCCAAGTTATTGTTGTACCAGACATCTAGAATCACGCTCGGCGCCGATGTTCCCCATGTCATCATGAAGCAGGCAAAGTATGCGACGTGGATCTGAGTGTGAACATTCTATCGGCGAAGAGATAGGAGTGTCAATTCAGGCCGAATCCTTTGAAGACAGCTAAAACCGCAGGAAGAAAGCACTTACCACACAAGCATAAATAATGAAGCCGATACAGGTGAAAGCGAATCCCAGTGCGACAAAAGGGAACCTCCACCTCGTAAAGTCGCTTGCGAATCCGAGGATAAGAAGCATTGCTGCTCCCGTGATATCTGTCATGATCTGGTTAGTACCATCATCAGTCAGGCAAGTTACGAACTCTGCTCGCTAGAGAATGCGTCTATCCCTCCCTCCCCGAATGAAAACAGATCTAACCCCATTTCGCTTCTTTTCCATAAATATCAACCAGTCAAAGGCAATGGCAACGGACAACGGCAAGAAACTTACTCGGCGCGACAGTGTACAAGTTCGTCTTCACCGTACTGTATCCCAGCCTTTTGACGATGACGGGTAAGAACAGCGACACACTCTGCAGCGGAACCCCCAAGCACATCTCAATGGCCAAAATGACCCACGTGGTGGGGTGCTTGAAAATACCCAACGCTTTGCGCAGATTGAATTTCTCATCCACGATCGCACTGCTGTCGACCTGGATGCGGTAGAAGGCGAGCTCCTTCTCCTCGGCGCTTAGGAATGTCGCAGACGCTGCGTTGTACGGCAACACCCAGAAGGCGAATATGGCAAAGAGCATGCTGCACGCCCCCTCGATGACAAAGAGGTACCTCCAGTTCGCAATCGAGCCGGAGTGGATGTGGAAGACGCCAAAGGCCAACAGACCGCTAAAAGCATTCGCAATTGAGGATGCGGCGTAGAACAGAGCTAAACGACGAGCGAGTTCGCCTCGACGATAGAATACTGGAAATCGTCAGTTGTAATAAAGGAGAATGAAGAAGAAGGAGGAGGAGGCTCAAGTGGTGTTTGTGTGAGAGACATGTTACTTACAAGTCTGATAATAGATGACAAGCGGGAAGAATGCACTTTCAGCCTATTGATCATGTCGACACCACCAATCAGCATACGGGGTTCAAAGTATTTGCATGGCCATTTTCTTCTCTCATCACCGGTACGAGTCTGACGGAATCAAGCCGTTCCAAAGAAAACACGGGGCGGAGGGGAAAATGGAACAGGAAGTCAAGGGAAGGAAGGAACAAACCATGCCCAAGAACCATCGACAAGCCATCAACCCTCCAAAGTTTTGCACCGCTACGACCATGAGCGTCGAAAATCCAAAGCAGAACATCATGATCGGGAGCACACGACTAGGACCGAACTTTTTGCCCGCGATACCCAGAAACGGCGCCGTGAGAACGTACGGGACGAAAAACACTGACAGGATTATATTGTAGTCATTGCCCTGCAGGTTGAGATCTTTTTCGAGTCCGGCTGTCTTTGCGTTTCCAATATTTCCTTTGTCCTTCGTACCGGAAACCAAAAGTGTCAGCCAGGTTTCAGCATCTTTCGCTGATTGATTGATTGATTGATTGATTGACCATTGACCAGAGCCAAACAAGAACAAGAGCAAGAGCAGAGCCCCGAGCCCCGAGCACAAGGGACAAGGGACAAGGGACAATTTGAACTCACCAATGCATTGAACAAATACATGATTGCCAGGACCGGGAGAATCCTCAGATCGAATTTCCACACGAGTCGTTTCTCGGCTTCAGGATCGATAGGTTTAGATGCAGACATGTCTCTCCCTTCTCCAGACCCGGACAGGCTCATGGTCTTCGTCAGGAGTCCATCCTCGTCGAGCACGGGTATAGGTCCTTTCTTGTCGTCTGCAGGGGAGGAGGAGGAGGTGGTGGTGGTGGTGGCGGTTGTGTCGACGGCGTTGGTAGTAGTGGTGAGGTTGTCGGTGATGGATGATGACATTTTCGAATCACCCATCTTGAAAATTGGATAGTACAGAACACGGGAAGGTTTCGCTCGTACACACACTCTCTTTTTCTTTTGATCTTTCTCACACACACCCTCCCTCTCTGTAGGTGCCTGTCAAAGCGGCGTATCGTGTCTACCGCCACCAGGTGCTCGAAAAGACTCCTTCACGAGATCGTTGTCTCTGTCTGTCTGTGTGGGGGTTTGTGTCTCTCACATGCAGACAACAGCGTCACAACTCGATGTCTCGCTCCAGTGCCCGAGTAGTGTCGTTTGCCACCGTCTTATCGTAGTAGCTCGTCACTGTTTCGACAAGCCGGTATAGACCGACCAAGTATCAAATTATATTTGATTTGATCTGATCTGCTTTGCAGATTCGAGACTTGATCAAAAAGCACCACAGCCCAACCAAAAAAGAAAAAACCAAAAGTGAGCAAACAGAAGCACACGGAGAGAGAGAGAGAGAGACAGACACGAACAGATATGCACATCGACCAAACTAGACGAGACGAGAAGGAGGGGGATGAGATGCATAAATGGACAGACGAATTCCACCCATAGGTGGTACGAGTACCTCGCCGACCTCTCACGACCCTAGATGGAGATGATCAGTCTACAAACTCCAGATCCGGAGAGTATAGTGTCCGCCTGGACGCCCATTGCAACTCGACCCCCCCGGGTACGGATACAGTGAACGACATTTTTTTTGTCTCCGCTCCAAAGATTTGACAGACAGGTTGGTCTGGTTTGGTTGGTCGGAAACCGCTTATCTTTTGTTGTCGTTCTGCATACTTCTTTTTTTTTTCTTTGCGTATCTTCTGTACAGAGCTGCCCCTCCCTCCCCCGGCCCTTCACGGAGTACTCGCGTGAAGTTACATCGAGACAGGGAGGAGGGTTGTCAACTCTGTTCAGCTTTCGTCGTCACACCTGATTGGTCCCGCCGGTGGTCGACGATCATACCTCATTATCATCAACCCATTGAAACGTCTTGATGTTTCTGCAGAAGTCCGTCTCGACAAGTCGTTACGTACTTGACAAGTCCAGTCGTGGGAAGCTCACAAGGGGGATCGCCCACGGGATTATGCATATAACCGATGCCCTGCTGCTGACCTTCGGTGAAAGTTAGCCTTGAACGTGCTAGGAAAGTTGTGACATCCAGTCCGACCTGCTTGTCCAAGGCGATGTTTTACCATGCAGATGATTTCCCAAGGTAGGCAAAGATACCGGCGAGAGGAATAATTACTCCATAGTATGTGAACTAAATTTCCTCGCAGGGGCAAATACGCCGTCACGAGTCCTCTCAAAGATGCCTCTTATCAGTGGAAAATGATCTCCGCGCAACCCACAACTAGCGGCCATCTCCCGGCCATGGGGTGGACTTGACCGCGGCGATGCTCATACGACTAACCACTCCGTGCAATAATACCACAAACTTGTCAGTCCCGAGATGCTCCACTCCTAGAGCACTGGCCAGTCTCGAGTACGAACGTCATCGGCCACTACTCCCAGAAACAAGTACAACTCCGATATGTGATTGATGCTTGTGTCTATGTAGAGAACAAAAGAGAAAAAAAGGCCCAAAAGCGTACAGTCTGGGACGGAACCAAGGGGGTATTTGTGGATGTGCTAAAACATGACTCGCTAAACAAATGATACCGTCCCAGGCTGGGTAGGCATCTTTTTCCGCATCGCCAACCGACAGCCGAAGAAGATGAATCGAATATTTTCCTTCCAAGAGGAAAAGCACCGGGATACTTTGTCATGACTCGTGACTATCCGTGATCAGTATCATGATCAGCTCACACCATTCCTGATGAACAGCCTTATAGCGCAAGGGGCTGAGAAGAAGATATAGCATTCCAACTTTGCCATGCCGGCGCCACAACATTCTCTCCTGAGCATCGATGCCTTTCAAAACACAACACTGCATGTCATGTTTTCTGGTTTGGAGCGTATCAAATGATACAATACTTTGGTTGAAATAAGATTATACAAATCATGACTGTTAACGAGTTCGAGACGGAAGAGCAATGGGGATGCCGCTACTTTGTTTGGGTCCAGAGGGGAGTCCATTCGATGCTGGTATTGTTCGACGGTTCAGACGATTAGTGCGCCATCGCTCATAAAACTGCAATCAATTAGATCAAGCCCAAGATGTGGATTCTGAAACCGTCGACTCACCACTTCACGACTGGCTTCACGAAGCTCAGACCTCCATTCTGCAAACACGGCATCTTTCAATTTGACAAAATCACAATGCTCCAGGTTGTACGGGTCAGCGAATCCCCATGGGAACTGACGACCGACAGGACCATCCTTTGCCTCCAAGGAATACTTGTCAGGACTGATGATTGACCATGGTACAAATCCACTGTCGAGAGTCGGATCGCCCATGGACATATTGGATGATTGACGCTTGTGGGGGGTTGCGCGCTTTGCATTGGGCGCAGGAGGGTTCGTGTCAGAATCATCGTCACTCCGGGCAGATCCGTCTCTGCTCTCAGCTTCACTACTGTTTTCATCTTCGTCGCGTTCGTCTAGCCTGTCCTCATCCGAGTCTTCGGCCTCGAAGCTCAATGCTTCGAGTGGATCGAGCCCGGCCTTCTTGAGACTTTTGCTGACTTTCTGTTTCAGAAATGCCATGTGAGCCGTGGTGATGGTGTCGGCCTTGCTTATCACAGGTATCACCGTAGTCTTCCCCGACAACGCCTTCATGACTTGAATGTCGAAATCTTCGTCGAGCGCTCCGACAATCCGAGGGGCTTTCCCGAGTCGACCCGCCTCGTGTGCGTTGCTCCCTTCCTGGGAAGCATTGATGTTTGCATCGAGTCTGGCCGGATCAAGGATGAAGAAAACGCAATGGATGTGAGTGTCCCGAACGCCCGGTGCACGAATGACTTTCATTTCCTCGATGAAGGTGTCATCAAACTTGCTTTCCACAAAATTGGCCATGTCTCTCATTTGGAGATCAACGACGCCTTTGTCCAATCCTTGAGAGTCCCACAAAGTCAATCCTATCCGTTCGCTGTCAATTTCGATCTCCTGGTAGTGATGAACAAAATAAGGGTTCGGTCGGGCCGAGGAAGGAGGCGTGTCGCCATCGGGCGCACGGACCGCCTGTTTTCTTGGTGGAAGGGCGAGAGACCTCTTCAAGAAATTGAGAAAGGAAGTCTTGCCCGAGTTTCGAGCACCGATGATGAGGATATTGTAGGGAGTAGGATCTTTGCGACGGCGAACTCTACGAGGCGAGTTGACTGTTGACACAGTCGAGGTAGCGTAGGAGTATCGGCCGCCTGCACAGCAACTCAGTCAGCTTGAACATCAGATCAAGGTAGGTCGGAGGACTTACGGTGCGTCATGCTCTCTGTACGGGCATATGGATCAATGACTTCCTTCTCAAGGTGATCGGGTAATGGAGGTACGGGGGGAGTTCCCCTTGCTCCATTGGTGTACTCTCCAGACTGTGCCGGAGGCTGGTAATTCTCACCACCAAAAGACTGGATGCCTAGAGGCTGGGGGGTGTAGCCAGGAAGGCGAGGAGGAGACTTCGCGGTGACTCTTGTCGACTCATCCATTTCGCCTTGCTTCTTCTTCAACCGGCCTGCAGAGGACTTTCTGTCACCCAGGGCTTCCCCACTCTTGGATCGAAACAGACGGGAGCCCAGACTGGTACTTCTGCGAGAAGTCTGGGACTCATTGCGGACAATCTGAGGAGGAGAAGTCATGATGTCGGAGGCTGACCGAGAGGGTCCGGGTGGCAGGTGCCGTTCGGGGTGATCAATGCACAGCGAGGGTTTGGCGGAGGTGCAAGCAGTCGCAATTGCTTAGTCGAGGGTCACTCGTTTGGTAGAGAGTAAGCAGACGTGGTTGACACGTACGAGGATTGTCGTGCAGCAGGGGCGGCCAGCGCAGGAGAAGGTCCGAGTCGCAAACTCAATGAGATGCGCCACGAGCGATCAGGGTTCCAGGTGCAGTAGAAGCGACACTCGTACAGTGTAGTTTGTCGCTCTCAGGAATACGAGGATCTTCGTGGCCGACAGCAGAGTCTGAAGTCCCCGTGGTCTGCCTTGACGGGGGCGTCGAGGAATGCTCCTGGGACCTAGGATGCCGGCTCGTGTGGACAGGAGGTTGTTTGCCTTGAAGCAGGGAATATGGGGTAAGGTTGGGCGTAAGTACTGCAGATACAGTAGGGACTCCGTCGGTGGTGAAGGGTCGCAGCGAGATTGCGCCTCTGACTGGGTCTTCAAGCTGCCACTTTCCGCTTCTGACGGGCTTCGCACAGGCTTCTAGCACAGGCTCGGGGCGGATCGCCAGGTGTCAACCACGCAGTCCCGTAACTGTATTGTACAGTATGTGCCCTCAAGGGTCCGACAGACTTGTGCCACGCATTGAAGCAGGCGAAGACAGAGGAATGAATCCAGATGAGAGGAATCAGAGCCAGCTGCTCCTCTACTTCTCCTCCGTCCCTCTTCCCACACTCTACTACAACATCCCCCTTCCAGGCTTTTCTTCCGCCCTTGAGCAATATTCAGGGGAAAAGTGACCCAGCCGGGGCCTGGCTTTACTGGTCAACAGCTTTCGTTTCAGATCACTTGTCACACTAGCACGACAATTAGTCCCAAGCTGATTGTCCCCCCTGCGCGGAAAAAAGCACTGGTCGAATTTTGCCTGCATCTTTCTAACCACTCATCGACTTCCTACGTTCTCAATGTCTCCTTTAGTCAATGTCTTGCCCCGTCTATCATCAGCTCCTACTTACTGTACGGTTTTGAACACCGCGGTCTCGCGCCACCCATCGGCGTCGGCCCGTTGGAGAGACTTTTACACCTGTACATCGTCGGCATTGGCCTCGCATACAACTCTAACTTTCTAGGCCCATCATTTTGCTGACTCCATGAACACCGTGATCTTGATCTCGCACGCTGCCTCGTTCCCGCCCGACTTCCAGCATTCTGCCTTTTCAACTTCGCTCACCATCCTGGTGAAACTATCTCGCATTCCAGGACGCAACAAGATGTTGGACTCCTCATCCAGCCACGGAAAAGAGATGATTGCGTAGCGGATGCTTGCGCCTTCAACACTCCATCCCCATGATTCTACAATGAAATCAAATAAGCGGTCCACATCTCCACAAGCAAGCAGGGTGGTCGGCGCACTTGCGGCAGGGAACCCATCGAGCCACACCTTGAGAGTCACTTTCGCGGGGTCGAATGAAGTGACCCTACTCTCCTCGTCGGTCGTGGATAGGGTTGGCTCAAGATGACGTCGTTTGCCATTCCGTTTCAATGCCGGAGTCTTCCGCTTGCGCTTGGTCCCAGCATTTGACGCCTTAGATTGTTTCTTGGACGAGAGTCGCGCTTGAGTCATTTCGATCTCTTCGTTGACCGCCTCTTCAACATCCTCGGGGTCTGGAGATTGGCCGGTCCGTCTTGAAATGGTATGCTGATATTTGTCAAACTTGTACGGGTTCGTTTGCTGGACAGTTCGCTTTCGCAATGATCGCGATGAGTATAATTCAGCCTGAAAAGCCGCCACATCATAGTTTGCTTCTTCTTGTTCTTCTCGTGTGTCGCTGCAAGCCGAGACAGTCACACTTTGTTCCCGAGAGGACAACCTGCGCCTGTCGCGTGAACCTGATCTAGGTTCTGGAGTGTGAGGTGTGCGGAGGAAGCCTGGAGACTTGTAGGACGTCGCGTCGGTAGGTTGTGAAACCCTTGTGTGCCGCGAGCCTGGGGTGGCACAAGTTGAGCTCGAAGCGCCTCTCGCGACACGTGCGCGGCCTCGTAGGGATTTGATCTCTACGTGCGGATCACTCTGGTGGTTATTTTCATGAACACGATGCCGGCTCACACCACTCACGGAATCAGGCTCAGAATCCGATATTATTGTCCGTCGACGAGTCTGATAGCTGCGCGGGGGCATGCTCTCGTCACCTTCGCAAGCGAAATCCTTGGAGAGGGAGGCTGAAGGCGGGCTTGGTGAGAAGGTTGGTTCAGGTGTCTCGTATCTGATCTCATCACAAAGTCGATGCGGTGACAGATGGCCAGGCGGCGGTTTCCAGCCAAGCATGGTTCACCTGGTTTCGGGAAGAGAGGAATGACGAACGGCGCTTAAATGGTCGCTCAGGGCGAACCTGTTTGGCGCGCGGCAAAGCAATTGAATACCCGGCCTTAGCGCGAAGGATTTTGGACAGAGACATGAAAAGAGGCGGTGCAGTGTCGAAGAATCGAAGAAACGGTGCAGGGCGGTGCAGGGCCGCGTTGAAACTGGTGCAACGCAAAAAACGTGTTAAAACATTGGGGGAAGCGGTAGTGCCGGGCCCTGTTTTGGGAACTGTTACTGCCCTTTGGCACAAGTGTCTTTCATCTTCAAGACAAGATCTCTTCATTCCTTTGTGCCGTCTGCCTGTCCCTGCTCTCGCTTCCTCTTGTCCATGTAAACCTTCAAAAGTCTCAGATCGAGTGGCATTCGATCACCGAGCCACGTCGCCCGCTGGCTATGGTCTCTCAGCTCGTCCCCGTCCTCCGTGTTTGGATGTACCAGTGCCGACAGAGGTCCTCTATTGATCACCAGCCATGGGATAAAGGCCCCGAACTGCGCCGGGGTGAAGACATTGACCTCGAACATCGCTACGAGGTGAGGCCCGACCGGGCGATCCCAAAATTTGTATATTCTGCGAAAAAAACAGGAATCAGCCAAACTCTGCGGTGTCTCATATGGCGCTGTGCCCCGGGGGAAGGGGGGCGCCCGTTTTGTGCCCACCTCAACTCTGGAAACTCCCTACGGATTCTCTCCCACAGGGCTCGAGCGAAATTCCTCTCGAACTCGCTACCGTGATGATAATAGATGTGGATGTCAAAGCCACCGCGGCGGCCGTTGGTCACGCCGGAGGTGAATTTCTCATAGCTAGGACTCAAAACACCGGTCTGGGGATTCTTGAAAGATTTCCCATCCTCGTTCAACTCGTCCGGGAGCGGAGGCAGGTTTTCGTAGCCTTCCAGTGGTGACGGGTAGTCGTAGAGAAAAGGGTCCGACATTGTAGAAACTTTCCAAGTCTACTTTTTTCTTACCGCAACTTGAAGAACAACAACGCTCCGGGCAAGGCTGAGCGGATTGAGCTTATAACATCAAATTCTTGGCCACCGTACGCAAATTTTCACGAGGATTGCATGTTTCATCTCTTGACGTTGGTTCCCCCGACCTACTGTAAAGGTAAGTCGCTGGAGAGATTGATAAGCAACGAGTCAAAAGGTTAGACGCGAATTTGCGAAGCTACGGAATTACTTCCGGTCGCTACGATGCACCCACTCACGCCCCCATGCGAGTCGACGACGACGTTGACGCAAACACACGCCTCTTGAGAGGATTTGCAGATGGTGGTCGATTGAAGGGAAGATTCACAGGTTGCTGGCAGTACGCCGTACGAGCGTGTCAAAACCGTTCAGAGACTACTCAAGACACAACCGGACGCTCCATTTCGCTTATACGCATGTTCGCATGATTTCGTTTCATTCGCCACGACTCCATACTCTGACCGATCCATCACCCTTGATCTGATACAGGCGCTCCATATCCGCGGGACGGTCACTCGGGGTGTCGACATCATCGTCTCCCTCAGAATCCATACTCCCTCCCCGACTCACCCTGATCACGCCCGTGACGTCCTTGGCGGTTCCCGTGTCCAGGCCGCGCAGTTGCCACACCCAGCGACTGTGATGGGCCTGCGTCGTGACAAAGTGCGCATGGTCGCGCTCCAGAGGCGTGCCGGCATCTCCAGACGACGTAGCAGGGTGCAGTAGCGGCGCGTCGGCCTGGGCCGTGACCACCACGGCGTGACAGCGAGCCCGTATGGACCCGAGGACCGAGTCAATCATCGCGGGCGTGACTTCAGGTTGCGACGCGAGGATAAAGTCGACGCCGTCGATGAACACGAGGGGACTCGCGCTCGCGCTCGCTGCAGGTGCTCCCGGGGCTGAAGTGGAAGCTGACGGTGACGGTGACGGTGACGGTGACGGTGACGGTGACGGTGACGGTGACGGTGACGGTGACGGTAATTGCCGCTGCGTCTGAGGCCGAGGTTGAGGTGTCCGAGGCGTCGTCGGCGTGGTGCCGGACGGCATCGACTGTTGTTGCGAAGTAGCAGATGTGGTGGTCGTAAGAGTCGTAGATGACGAAGTTGAAGTCAAGGATTGCACGCCGGCCTCGACGGCTTCTTGAACGTGCTGCGGCGAGAGTGATTTGAGCTTGATCGACGGTAGAGGCCCCGGCGGGCTGTCTGAAGGAACCTCCGGAGGACTCGAGTGTCGCGCCGCGCCGCCGCCGTCGAGGACCATGCCGTCGATGTAGACGATACCCTTGCGCTTGAGCAGTGACGGGATATCCAGCCCCTAGACCATGGCGTCAGTGTGTTGCCTGTGTAGGTAGTCTCCTTCTACAGGCATGCAAAAGGAACTTCCCCCTCCTCTCTCTCTCTCTCTCTCCCACACTCTGTCTGATCGGGAACAACGTACCACTTTTCTACCCATTTCAACCCACAGGCTCAGCGGTCTAAGTAGACTGACGAAGATCACCGGCCTCGTCTCATTGTCGGCCCCGTGTTCCGTCGTCTGTCTGTGTTCGTCCCGTGCGGAATCCCCCACGCCGTAAATCGCGGCATACACGATACGCAGGGCGAGCCATGTCGAGGGCGTGCCGAGTATCGACGTGATCAGTGTCGAGGCGCGATGTTCCAGACACGTCTGAACGTAAGCGGCCAGCGATGCCGGGATGTTGGGCGGCATTGTTGAAATACCTTTAGTAGTGCTTTACATACAGAAGGGACTCATGGATTGTCGTTGACTATACCTTTTCGTCGTCGTCGTCGTCGTCGTCGTCGGGGGAATTTTTTAATTATTTTTTTAAGGACAATAATCACTTCCCACCCGGAGACTGTGAGATCACCCACACTGAAAAGGGGAGTCAAGGTATTTTAGATGATCGGCGCACAAGGGATCAAGATTTTCAGTCAAGCAAGATTCCAGTAAAACCGTGCGTCTGAGATAGCTATACTCCTCGAAACAAACGGGTACGACAATATGCACCGAATCTCAGAAAACCGCGTGGATAACACTACAGTACTCCAGACAAACATCGAGACGATGCGGTTTCAAGAAACTCTTACGGACCGAGCACGGGATATCAGTACTATGGCACTTCGAAAGCAATTGCGACACGAAATGGAACGGATCGGAGGAACAGTAGGGCCATTCTTGTCATGCATTTTTGCGGTGTGAACGCTTTTTTAGGTACGCTCTGCATCATTTTGATTTGAATTGTGCAAGGCTGCCGCAAGCCGAAGAGGTCTTCCAACGCCTTTTGACAATGTGGGTTGTCTTTCCTTTTTTCTGTTCTCATGCCTTTCCAGCAACATCTCAAAACGCTCGTTACGGTGTCGATGTTGCGCGCTCTACCCTTCGACTTTGGTAACAGCAGCACGTAAGACGCTCCCTCTCTTCCGTCCCATCCCACTTGTCAACAGCGGATACACAGTAGCCCCGAGCGACTCCTCCCCTTCGAGAAAAGAAAAAGTCGTCATCGCTGATCGTCAACGCAACCTCGCGACATGATCTGTCGTTTAAGATGACTTGGCGGGACCCCGAGCACCCTTGGGAGTGCCATTTTGGAAGCCGTTCTTGAATTTCCTGGATGAGTAGACACGTGTCAGCCGTTGCCTTTGTTCCGCCTTCTCGTCTTCTCCGTCGGTCGCCGTCGTCCAAGCGAACGATATTTACTGTTTCCTCGCATCGTCGAACAAGAAAATCACCAATGTTCATGACAGCTTTTTTCCATCGTTCGATCTCGTGTGTCCTCCTTGCAAAACAAAGACTCGTGCTGGAATAGGTATATGGCCGTTTCTCTTACCTTGCAACAGTTGACAGGTGCCTCATACGGCCAGTGCCGGTAGTCTTGCGTCTCTTAGCCTTCTCGCTCCATTCGTACTTTCGCGTCTTCGCGGCCGGGTACTGTGCAGGCCGACATCGTTAGCTCAAGAGCGTTCTTTGTTCTAACGTCTTCTGTTCTCTTTGAAATCAAGGGTGGTAACGGAGGACACAGGAAAGGGGATTCGTACTCCGCAGTTGGCGCAGGTGTGCTTCTGGATATGTAGACTTCGGCGACCGCATCTATCCCCAAATCAGCGCTGGAATTAAATCAGGTCAAAGAAGAACTCAGGACGAACCTCCGGCACAGAGTATGCGTCTTGTTGTGTCCTGTTTCACAATGCCATCAGAAAAAAAATTCCCTTCGCCCGTTTCAACTGTTGCCGCTCACGCTTTCCGAAAGAACTCGTTCCCTTGGTCATCTTGACGGTTTAAATTGTCGAGAACGATACTGCAGAGGCGTCAGCTGCGATTCGTAACCGTCCAGCAGGAGTACTCGTACGAGAATTGGGTGGTCGACTGAGAAAGCACTGTGTTGAGGTTCAATCTCGAAACTTTTGGCTGCGGCAAAGCGCAATTGTGGGCGATGCCAAGGCCGAGCATTGCCAAGGCTACAGGGAGTTGGCTCGCTTACATAATATCGCCTCTTTTCAGTCGCGGTGCTCATCCTTCATGATTGGTCAGGCCCGGTCAGCCTCGTGTAAACTGGGAAGTCGAGCATTTCTTTGATATACTATGTCTACATATCTACTCAAAGAACTGTGCTAGGGATCTCCGTCCTGAGGGTTACCAACTTCATACTCGCACTTCCAATTAAGGATATGAAGAGCGAGCCCACGCTACTATTCAATTTCACTCCCCAAAACGCCTAGTGGACGATACTCGCCTCTTTTCTCATCCAAGGACTGTCTCTTCAAAACGGAAATCACGCAACTAACCTCTCCCATCTCAATGGTGACCGCTTTAATCTCCACGACGGTGTTCCTGCTTTTTGTGCTCCAACGGTCATGGCTGGAGTAGTCGAAGATGAATGGGCCGATGCATAACTAGTCATCAGGCAGCTGCAAGCACTACTCACTCTGTTCACGTTGGTTGAACAGCCCGTCAAGAATGTTGGTAAAGGAGCTGGGTTGGAGGCGATGCCGGTGTAGCCTGAGCAGAATGACACCATTGACGACGAGTATCGTTTGTCAATCATGTTGCGGAGGCAGTTGTCTTGATTACAGACCATCTTGGTGGCTGTTGCTGGATGGGTGGGGTTGACGACATTTTGACTAGGTGTATTTGTTGAAGTCATTTGTTGGTTGGGAGGGTTTGCTGCTGCTGTGGTTGTCGTTCGATCTGGAGAAGCGGGGTTGGTCGAGCTCGGCGACGCAATACTGCTGGTTGGAAAAGCAGATTCAGAATTAGACGAGATTACTGCAGAGGTGAATTCTGACTGGCCAATAGACGAGCTCGTGATTGCACTACTGGCATAAGATGCGGACGACGAGGATGAATTGTCGGTGGAACTTGCTGAATCGTTACTTCCCGACCGGGATGGTGCCACCGAAGAAGACACCACACTACTTGTAGCGCTTGCAGAAGAGATTGGCAAATCCAAGTGACCTGCAGAATTGGTAGACGTTTCCGAAGCACTGATACTGCTGGTGGCAGAAGCAGAAGCAGACGCAGACGCAGGTACGGAGACAGACGATAAAGAAACCGAGTTACCAACGGGGGCGCTAGTCTCTGGGATCGAAGAACTTCCGGTGGGCTTGATATGGCCGGTTGCACAGGGCGCACTGAGAGTTTGTCCAATTTGGAGTTCGTCCCAGTCAACACTCGGATTGGCGGAGAGAAGAGCATCGAAGTTGCAACCAAGCTTACCGGCAATGGCCCAGCCAAAGTCGCCTGCAACCACAGTATAGGTAGATGCGGAAGGCGTCTGTGCTGGGTTCGTCACGCTCGTGGTACTAAGTGTGGTTGAATAATTAGTGGAGTCAGGGACACTAGTGCCGGACAGACTTGAGGGCATGCTGGAAATCGAGAATGAAGCCCAGGTCTGCACAGGAGACGATGTGTCGACATTGGTAGTTGCACTTGACAGTGAGTTTGATGCTGAAGTGGACATCAGACTTGTGGGTGAATTGGTTGGAGAGGTCGTGGAAATACTCGACGGTGTCAGAGAGCTAGCTATAAAGCTTGTCGTGGTTGAGCTGCCTGAAAGGGATTGTGAAGTGGAGCTTATTGAAGAGGTAGACTGAGTGGTTGCTGAAGATACGGGTGTTGAAGCCGCACAACTCCCGCCGGGGACATTCAGGGGCTGTCCGGCCACCAACAAGTCCCAATTGAGTCCGGGGTTTGCAGCTTTCAAATCGCCCAACGTCACCTCTAGACTGTTCGCTATCGTCTGACCATTGTCCCCAGATTTGACCGTGTAGGTACATGGTAAAGTTATGGTCTGATCTGTGCACAACACAGCCTGGTAAGTTCCATTGAATGGATTTGGAAATTGCCAGCTGGGGCAAGGATAGGACGTGGTGATCTTGACAGATTTGACAAAAGCACTGAAAGGTGCAAGACTGAAATTGGAATAACCGCCTGCCCACCAAACTGTAGCCGGGTTGTTGTCTTGGTCACCGGCAGCCCAAACACCAAGATGTAAACGGGAGGGTGTTTGTGGATATTGGTATGCACTACTGGTCTGATGCGAGTTCTTGGTGGTGTAGACATTGGAGCCGTCCACTAACCACGTCAGAGTATCTGGAGTCCAATCGAACACGTATGTGTGATATTGGCCTTGAGGGTTGTCTACTTGAGGCTGGGACCCTCTGTCGTAGGTCCCCGGAATGCCCTTGCCAAACCAATTGGTTTGAACACGACCGCTGGACTGCGCGAAGTTGTTTCCTGACCATTCCCAATCTATCTCATCTAGATCATCCGACATCATGACGGCGCTCGTAACGATACCTGTTCCTGGTGCGATCTTTACAACGGTCTCAATGCGACCGAACAGGACGTAAAACCGGGTCCAAATATAAGGCGCGTCGAAACGCTTTCCGATGGTGAAATTAGCACCATTCTTGCCGAATGTTACTGGGGCACCTTCTGCTTGGATCCAATCTGAGGGCAATCCGGTTTGTTGGGTAAAGTCGATGGAATACGTGCTTGTTGGAAGGCCTGGAATTGGCGAGCATTGATCTATAAGGCAAGTTAGAATCGTTCATACTTTCATGCATCTGATACTGACCGTTCAACGGATTACACTGCGCATTTGTTTGATCCAGGAAGATGGTGGTCACAGCCAATATGGCATGAGCACAAAAGACTTTCATCATTGCGAGTCTTCTGTCACAGCGAGTTGTTGCGAAAGTGGAGGGAGGTTTATCGCGATATGCGCTGGGCACAGTACGAAGCAGAGCAACGGAAACATGGAACATGAGATGGATTTTGTCTGCAGGTGAAGACAATGAAAAATGACCTCTGTACGTGGAGTCTTACCTATCATAGCCTCGCAAGTTGCACACAATGGAGTCAAACAATGACAGTCCGCATGCATGCGCCAGAGTAGGTGTTAATTTTGGCGTAGGTGGTACATTATGCTAGTAGACTTCTCCATATGACATCGAGATGCCACAGGTACTGGTATTGAGTACTTTTCTCTTGAATAGACGTGGCAATATTGCGAAGGGCGATCCAGCTCTTGCTGTTCTGTGTACGGTGAGCACAGTGCAGTACCCTTCTTGGCGAGAAATGATGGCGTCCTACAAAGGATAACAACAAATCCTGGAACAGAGATCATAAGACAGACCCATCCTCAAAGAGCATGAGATGTTCTTTGTTGAAGTGTATAAAGAGAGAGACAGTCAGATGTGGTGTGTAAACAAGTTGAGAAAGCCTGCCGCACCCAGTGGCGCTTCGGATGACCGGAAGATCCTTATCTCCGAGCAACGAAAACGACTGCGAGTAAACTAGTGCAGATCTCCAAACTCTCCGAATACTGCAATTGGGGCGGACCTTCTAGCCGCTTGCACCTCTTTTCGAGCCCCCCAGGGCCGTATGGGATGTGGAAGGATACCTAGCTATTTAATACGACTATTTGAATGTGGCTCAAATGAGTCGACACAATGAGGAAAAATTTTGCCTCGGGATCGCCCAAGAAAACTCCATCCGAGACCACGTTCCACCAATGAAATCGCCAGTCTTCGATACGCATGGAAGATCTGAATCAATCACAAGAACGCCTTGACGCAGGTCGCTCGTGCGAAACAAGAGCCACTGCGGAATTCAGGAGAGGATACAAGTCCCCGCGAATGCAGCGTCCGCCAACGCGCCAGCACTAATGCCTGCACATGCGCTTGGTGTGCACGAAAGCTCAGTTCTGTAACCCACGCTGGTCGATGTAAGTGTTGTCAAGGAGCAAGACGGGGTGATGCCCGTACAGATATCGACTGGCTGGAACTTGTAGATCGTCACCGGGACCACCATGGTCAATGTAGTGATGGCGTCCACTACAAAGCCTCCTGGCGCTGTGGAAGTGGTAGTGGTGGCAGAGCGGGTGGTTGTCACCTGTGTAGTTGGCGTTATCGAGGGGGTGATCGTAGTAGATATTGCCTCGTTGCCACTGCTCGCGTAACTGCTAGCTGCGCTAGATGCCGCACTGATCGACGATGGCGAGACTAAGGTCGATGAGGTGGAGAGACATGCGGTAGCGCCAGGCGGGCAGGATGTGACAAAGTTGGTGCTGGTCAGAGTGGTTGTGACTGTGATCGTGCCCAACCCTACTCCTGGGCTTTCCGTTGATACGGTGGTACTGAAGGCTGTGGTGCTTGGAGACGCATTCGAGGAACTCGTCGTCGATGTTGGTACGGGATCGGCGGTTGGAGGCTGACTTGGTGCGCCAGAAAAAGTTGGTGCTGGCTGCGGCGTGGCGTAAATATGTCCATCTGGCCCCAGAATCAACAGCGCAGAGTCCTGCACATCTGTTTGTTTTCTCCCGGTCAGCCAATTTCCCTTTCAAAACGCTCTGCTTACACAGGGCGTGGAATCTTCCCGGTGACGACTCTCCTCCATCGGCCAAGTTGTATATTTGCTTTAGGGTTTCTTACTTCCTTCTTCGCTTGCCAGGAGCAAGTCTTGCACATCCGAGTACTGTGTGCACTGTCCCACAGCTGCGTGGTTGGCTGCGTTGAAGTTGATCCCCAGGCACGCGCCCGGCTCATTCGCGGCGTTGAATGTGACACAACTTTCAATGCATGCGGCCAAGCTGTCTGCATTGTCTGTCGATATGATACTTCCGATGTAATTGGTTGTGCATTGGAGCTGCCACGTATAGTTGCCAGAACTGACATAGAAACATCCATCGTACTGGTCGCACTCGGCTGTCGGGGCTACAAGAAGGGGCGCGGTTTGTCTGGATTCGAGCTGCAACGGTCAGCAAGGTGCAGTGGAGGTCACGTATAACGCTGCGCGCACCCTGTGAATGTCTTTTACAGAACTGCCTCCTCGGATAGAATGGCGAAAAGTCGCATCCCGAAGCCCTGCAGCCTGTAGATCGCGTACCTTGAGATGCACCGTGGCCAGCGCTGGTTGAAATGCAGCCACGCAGTACGCAGCAACTGTCACAAGAGGGATATACATGTTTTTCTGACCTCGAGTATGGTTGCAGGAGGAAACAGTTATCTCTAGGCATTTCAAAGGACGGTTGGTGTTATGATTGCACGTCCCTGCATTCTCAGCAAGCCGGAATGCAACCACAACAGAATCCGTACACAAGGGATGATTGTGCAAAGGCATCAGGCAGGGCGAAGTGCCCTCCCTTCATCTTGATGTGCCATGGGTTGATGGTATTCGAACAGCTTCGTTGTAGGAAACGACGCCCTCGGATGCTGTTGCGCAGGCTCTAGCCAGGCAGTGCATATTGGACCGCATAGACAGAAGGGGTATCGAATGTCGGGATCAACTCATCTCCCGTGGGAAGCGTATTGGATAGGTATACCACATTCTGCATACATAATTGTACAGGTGGTTCTTTAACAATACAAATGGAATCGAACTGATGAAACTCAGAACAGATATTGGCTTGTCGCCAATGAAGGAAATGGCAGCCCAGGAAGTAGAGCAGGGTGAGTGCAAGTACTCCGTATATGACTGACTGCGTAAGGCCATGGAGCCTGGACGACTACTATTGGGTAGGGTACCCATCGGCTGAGAAACACATGTTCCGTACCCCGTACAAGGAAGTAGAGGGGCCTGTCCCAAGCGAGTCCAACCCATTCAGTTCTCAGCTTTGGACCTTTGGTCACCACTCGCACCAAATCCATGGCGCAACGGCCAGCTCGCAGTGGCCAGCGGCCCGAATGCAAGCCTAGTGACCCTCCTCTCAGTCTACAATGGACTCTTGGCCCCGGTGACGGACTTTCTCCCTTGGGATTGCCTTCGACCGAGGGAGAAGGCCAACACATATGATATACTCATACCGTCGTAAGCGCCGTACTCGAGAGTCGAAAGCTGTCACCCCTTTTGACCTTGGGCGTGTCCTTCAGGGTCTGGGGATCGATGATTTGGGAGCGGGATAATTTCGCGCCGCGACATAAATAGTGTGAAGATTAGGGCCCATCGATGCCGCGGTGGTCCCTGTGTGGCGCGGAAGCGGCTCAAACATCGAGGACGAGGGTGTGACTATCCCAGTACCTTGAGACAGCTTCCCGTGCTGTTTCGTTTTGCAGGTCTGGTAGAGCTCTGTGATAGTTGAACACGGCGAATTCCAGCTGGCTCATAATGTAACTATCCGGCTGGTCCTGAATATTGTTCCATATGCGGCACAAGGCGAGCTCCAGTATGTGGAGAATTATGGGGTCGATAGAGCCATTCTCACTGTTCTGGGCGATTTGAATGGCTTGTCGAGTCGTGATCTTGATGGTACGAGACATGGTAGGTGTATGATGTATTCCAGTGGGTGTGGTGAGTGATGCTCGAGAGCGGCGAGCATGTATCGGTGATGGTGGTCGCTGAAGACAGAGCCTGCTGTGGTGAAGTGAAAGGAAGATTTACGGCTGGGGGGGATTTCTACACTGATATCTGATTCATCCATAGCCAACAAGGTTTCGCACGGCGGCTGAGGCAACACGGAGGATGATCCATTTCGCGTGGTGGTACGGATGCACACCAGAATAGCCCTGGATAGGAGATGTGATGGCACAGAAAAGACAAAACACAACAAACTCTGCCCCACCGTTTGCACAGTGTCACTCGAAGCCACGGACAGCACGGTGTTCCCCTTGGCGTCCATCACTTGACCATGGCCATAATAGTGTTTGTAAGAGGGAAAAAGGATTATTAATGGGTAGAGTTTGTTTGCTCAAGGCTTGATCTGAACCTTCGCTGCTGGGTGGCGCCGCCTGTGTCGTGCTCGTCGACAGGGCCCTAGATGCAGCTGAGTCTTTTCAGGTAGCCAGACGACGCCGAAGCCGTGGCTAATGCGATGGTGCATGACCCACCTTGGGGAGTACATCATGCAAAGGACGGATATACTTCTCCATTGGGGCCACAGGACGACGTCAATGTGGCAGAAAGGTAGATTGTGCCGTCAGCAATATGGCCAGTAGCCAGGGGCACAGAGATGTGCGTGTTGATGTGGCATGACTGCCCGGATAATACGGTAGCATAGGCCAAGGTCAAAGAGGTGGGCGACCAATTGACAGTGTATCTGCTTGTATTTTGGCTTTTCGGACCAGTGTATAAACATACGCCAGACTGGGTTTGCAGAGAGTTGGAAACTTTGGTACGGGGTACGGTGGCGCTTTTGAAAAGTCATCCGAAAAGATGCAAACCACCGAGGCCGGAAAGTGTGCGGCGACGGGGCTAGGAACGGAATTTGCCATTACCTGTGCTTTGGCTGGGCAGACTACAGTACGGCCACCGATACTGCGTACTCGTACAGTCTTGTACAACATTGACTAGTGTTTGGCAGGCCACTCTGAGGCACCGAGTATTGTAGTTATATAGGATGAACGTCTCTATCCAGGCTTGCCAGGCTGCGCAGATTTCGAGATGGAAAGTGCGTAAAGCTGGCTTCCAATGACGACTTTCCACTGCCCAGCACCTTGCGCGTCCCGACATGATCCAAATCCCAATAATATCCATACACGATGCTGGTCCCTTGGCTCTGGCATTTCGCACGCCGAACGAGTACTGAGGCAGGGGGGCTCTTAGGCCCGAAGTCTCTTGCCGAATCGGGGTCGAATAGAGTTTGAGGGATGCCTGACCACAGCAGTGGGACCTCTTGACACACAAGGACAGTTCGCCGAAGTACAGTATCCGTATGGAGTACAAAGTCATACTATAATGAATAATGTACGGTTACAGTTGATAGACTGTCTCATGGCGAGCGGGTCATGCTCTTTTCCTTGCCAACCTGGTCCCCTGAAGACCGCCAAGGCCAGTAGCTGGAGCCCCGGTACGTCCTCCTCAGGACCCGAATAAGGGGAGCGACAGTGATGACAGCAGTCTGGTTCAACACAAGCCGGAGGCTGACAGAACGAAATCGGCTGCTTTCCCCCAGCCAGATCTGCGATAGGTGCGCCGTGTGCGGTTTACGGAACGGGGTGTGGTGACAGCAGTGTGACATGCTACTATCGATGCAAGTGGTCGGCAAGGCCTGTGACAGCGGTGGGCATTGCCAAGGGAGGATTTCACCTTTCAGAGTCGCACCGTCTGTTGCTTGTCACAAAGTTAGTAACCGAGAACCAGGTGAGAGCGGTCTGTCCACGGCTGATGCGCAGCTAAGTTGCACTAACAGAAGCCTCTTTCCATACTCTAAGTATTCGAGTATTCTCCACGGTCCCTCTGTGCTGTGGTAGAAGCGACTCGGGCGGAGTGGGATACGAGTTCTGTACCCCCTACGGAGTACACGTGTCCATTAGTGAGGTATTCATTACCTAGGAATCCTGTATCTGTACACCAGCCTAGCGGAAGTATGGGGCCTAGCAGATACAATATCTCCAGGCTACGGAGCTCAATGGTTGCAAGGGCAATACCTGAACCTAGGTAGGGAGTACTCTCTAGTCCGAGCCGTAGAGCAATGGCATGGCGTCGGCGTTAAGATTTGTTGATGTTTTACAGTTCCAGTGCTTCTCATCCGATCAAGGCATGAATGACTTGCATAAGGGCGTCGACATGCAAAGGTAAATTACCGTGGACGTGTTGGTGAATTGCCGTGACCAGGTTACGCATGCGCAGTCTAAGTTTTTACTGAAGAGCTTCCTTTCTGGGCATCTGAAACGACAAAGTTCACCGTAGAGAAGATTAATTTCCACGCGGCTCAGAGCAGGACCTTCCTTTCCCGTAATTCTCCCGTTTAGCCGGCGACATGGCCCTTGGTTCCTCCGTCCGTATTTGTCCGTCTTGTGCCCATATCTGTCTACAGCTACCTGGAATGTACGATGTGTTCCTCCGTACCCTGCTTCGCTGTCATATTGTATGCAGGGCTGGGAACGGCGTCAAGTAGCCCCGAACTCTTTTGCCTGGCGAAAAAGATACTTTTGGCTTTCCAAGTTCTCACCCGTATCTCACCCATCTTCTTGTTTTATGATCAACTAAACACTCGTCTCCTTCTCCTCCTTGTTTCGCCTGTCCACACAACGGCCTTGAGCACTTCCGCCGCTTCTTGTGCCGCTGCTTCCGCACTCGACCACGTAAGCACCTGAGTCCGGAAGCCGACATCCCCTACGAATAGCACAAAAGGCTGTTGTTGCCCCGTTTGGCTCTGACTTACAGGCTACTGGACACCCAGCCAACTGGGGCCTTGGCCTGAGGCTCTAACACCTCGTTTAGGGATGAAACGGCACAGCACAAACTCCCTTCTCTTGCTTGATCAATGATAAATGGTCGCCTCCTGCGCTCTACTGTAGTTGCCTAGTGGTGTCTGCGGCTTTGTTCTTCCCTACCTCGACTGGGTCCCTAGCTCTGACTCCAGCAGCTCGCAAGCAACTCCTTCTGCGAAAATCCTTCTCTCGCAAAAGATTGCCCGATGGCATGAGAGTTTCGAAACTTTATTTTCCCATTGGACCCGGCAAACTTTTCGGGGTCTGAAATGTCGTTGCAAACACCACGTGAGAAAGTTAGAACGGGTGCGCACGAGAAGGATGAACCTTAAAAATTCCGTCTCTGACCGCCGATGGCCAGCACTGACGAAGATCTGGAGACCAGAGCCGCCACGGCGCCGCCATGACTCGTGAAGCATCCAACGAGATGGAGTACAAGGATTCGTATCCCTTGCCTCATTCTCGTACATTGCCCGCCGCTCCCGAAAATGACGAAATGGCTAATGTGTCACCGGCAAATGTGGGACAAGGCCGCTTCCAGTACGAGTAAAATATCTCGGAGCAAACTGGAGTGACGCCGCGAGTCGCTTTTTACAACTTGGTGATCCCTAGGACTGTCTTGAAACGCTATACGAATATCTCAAGGCCATAATTCTCAGTAGAGTTATGGATAAGTGCATCGCTAATTGCATTAGGAAGCCGAGAATATATCGAATCTTGTTGGCTTTTAGAAGTCTTGAGGCAAGGAATATCACCAGGCAATCAGTGATTGCAGATGGGGGTGAGCATGACATGCTCAAGGTTTGTATTGCTGTTGCGCTAACAAAGTTGCAAAATGGTTTTGCATTTGCCTAGAGCCTTCGTAAGAAAAACAACTGGGCTCATGTGAACTCCTCACGGCATACGAACCCAATACATTCCTGGTCTGAGCCATACTACCATGATCACCTCAAGTTGCACTCGTATATTCGGAGCTGGATAGCTGGGTGTATCGCCTGATATACTCGTCGAATGTGGAGGGTTGGCTTGGTTGCCGCTCTGGGACATCCATGTTGGGGTCGTTCGGTGCCGATACATCCGTGCTCCTTAAAAAATGTCCTTCTACGCTCCTTGATTCTGAGGCGATCGTCCTCTCAGTCACGAGTGGGAAGGACTCTACAGTTTGGGGTGCATCATCTCCATCTACATCGATCTCGGCGTCAGACCTGGATACGCGCAAGAAACTATCAAAGTCGAAGTCGTCGGCCACTGCGGAGTCACCGAGAACGAAACCTGCGACGTCAATTCAGAATCATGCAGGAGGCTGGATTTTGAACGAACAGACCTTTGTCAGGAGGGAACTCTACCACTGGCTGATTTGGCTTGGGAAGGTCTGGTTTGGAGGTATCTAGCAAGTTCTCGACCTGCTTTCGAAGAACGATGTTTGGCTCCATTTTGTCGGTTGATACGTGTTGCCTGTTTTGGCCCCGACGTCGGGGTCGCTCCACCCTTTCACGATCATCGGGTCGCATGCGGTGCCCGGGAGCTGTCGTTTCAGTCTTTTCGTGAGAGAAGCTGAAACCACTCGTTTCCAACTTCGACAACCAAAATTGGACCTGTTATCAATGATGTTAGCCCATAATGATAACACAACTATTCCCAATGCAAGTTGAAAAGATATGCGGAGGACGGCCAGGGCCATACCACTTCTGGCTGCTCCGAAAAGGCATCCATCAGGACTTTCTCCCCATACACTTCGCGCAAAGGTGCCCATTGTTGCCAGTGCGCCCCTAAAATTCCACGCTGTAGCTTGTCCCGGAAGTCGTAACCTATCATTTCACGATTGAAAGAGTTCACTTCCGTAAGCAGAGTCCGGATCGCTATCCCATGATTTCGGATTTCCTCGAGGCGAAATCTGAGACCAAAAGGCGGTGGGGTTCTTCTCGTCTCCGAAGCGTCGATTTGGCCCAGGGCCGTCACCGGTCGAGGCCCTGCATTGACAACGGCGTTCACTGTCCCATATGGCAATGGGTGCCCGGTCACCGTTTCATTTGCTTCCTTGTCGGGCCGTTTGGCAGAAGCCTCGCCAATCGCTTGTTGTGCTTGCTGATACCTCCGCTCTGAATCATTCTTCTCCTCAATTAGGATCTCAATCAACTCTCTATGGTCTTTAAGAAGGCCAATATCACGATGGCTTCAGTGGAGCAACGCCATGTTGTCAGGCTTGATCGCAAGCAGACGCGCAGAAGGGAGAAGACTCACCTTCTCGCCTGCGCCGCAAATATGAGCACGTTAAGCATGATTAGCAGAGAGCTTTTCAGCCTTTCCATATTTGTACGCAAGAGTTGAATCTGCTCCTCCAAGAAAGGGAACTTCAGCCTTTGTTTCCATCCTGCCACTATCGAGTTAGACGAGAGATTCCCGTCCAGCGAAGAATTCAGGTCGTTAAAGACATCCATGCATCTGTCGACGAGGTCTTTTGTTGTGGCGAGGGCCTCCTTCGAGCAGAGCTCCGCGTTTTCATCTTTGGACAGCTCATTGCCGAGTTGATGTAATACGGCGCCTGTTGCTGCGATTTCTTGTGAAATGCTGTCAATGGATTTGTCGGCGGCTTTGATTTTGCGTGAGAATGTAAAGAGCTTGACAGAAAGACGAGCGCCCAGGTCAGCGATTTGGATCACACTAGCAGCCACGCCGAGAATTTCGATTCCGGACATTGTTTTCTACAATGCAGGTGGCGTAGGTTGCTGTGAGAAATGATGTAGCATTGCGGAAGGATGATCTGAGGGCTGGCGACGCATGTTGGGCAGTAAGAAGGTCGAGCTTGGCGTGGGCAACAATGGGGGAGGCTGTTTCTAGGCTGGTTAGCTGCATATATATACATAGCCTCAGCCAGTGGAACGGAGAGTAATAAGTAATTGAGAGTAAGTCATCGATAGCATGTCGTAAGCTGGAAGCTGGACAACTATAAGTAATGATTATCCCGAGAGCGCGGAATCCAAGTCGGTGGCCTCGACAGGTTAGTGGGCTGTTAACTAACTAGTGCCTAGAGCGAGACTCTAACCAACTAACTACGTAACTTAGTTAACTACAAGTACCTTAGTTAAGGTAGGCTAGCTACCCTTAGGTACAAGTATCTGTCTTACGTACCGAGGCATCGAACCGGCGAGAAACTTTGTTCTGCATCTTCAGCCTAGAGAGCCTCAATTTCACCTCACGAGCATCAACATTTGGCTGCTCAGCATCGCAACACCCTTGACCAAGGATCAACTAATCCCGGAAGAGTCTATGCTTCGGAACCCGTCGCCTTTACTCCCTCGGCCCAACATGGCGCAAACCTTCATAAGCTTTCTGTACGCCCTGCTTGTCACCCTGCTTTGCGCACGAGATCTGGACTTCGCGTAGTGCAGTACTGATCAAGCAGGTGCCTCATGTACATGACCACTTGACACCCATCCTCAAGGCAACAACGACGACGTAGTATGTGATGGTGCCATGAGGGATCGAGACAGCGTCCCGTAGCAACCATTTTCTGTTGGAATGTAGGTGCTTGTTGCTAATCACAATCCGCATTCCTGTGCCCGCATAACGCGGACAGTAGAATCCCTTTAGTTATCATGATCCCGTCAATTGGCGCTACTGTTGATTTCCCAAGCCAAATGCGTCAACTCTGGGTGCCTGTCATCAATCAGCACCATGTTTCTGTCCTCAGACCCTGCAATACCTAAGCCAGCTTCGATCCACGCACCAAGTCAAGACCAAAGCGAAGGCGACAGCGAGGTGGTGGAGGGGCATACCCCTTGGGCCGGACACGTGCAATCATACCCGCGCGCAGCCGCAATGCCGTCGCACCGGCTGGAGGAACATGATCAGCAGGAGGGTAACAAAGCACAACAGCAATATAACGACTATGACCAGCTGCCTTCGACTAATAAGCGGCCGGATAGTCAAGACGCTTTGCAAGCTTCTCTGGACTGTCGATTGGGAGAAGGACAAGTGGTGTCTGCACAGACAACTATGGAAAGTCGTTCATTTTCAAAGTCGGTCTTAGGTTACCCGTTGGTATCTTACACCCCAACAATTCCATACCATACTCCGTCAGATGCAAAATACGAGATAAAGTCACCGATGTACTATCCTCCGAAGCCGCCTACTCGCTCACCGAGCTCGCTCCTCAATGAAGGACCGAGTCAGCCAGAGACAGTCACATATCAGTACATCGGGCCAGACTTGTCACAAGAGTCAAAGGCCAACTATCCTGTTAACATTCCAACCTATTTTCAAGATTCAAACGCGTTGAATCCATCGTTTCGGTACAGCTTAACCAGCCAAAACCACATCGACAGTGTATCGTTTGACCGAATGGCGCCCGTTCACACCACCCTTGATGATCATTTGGACTCTCATAGTAACAGTCCTCACCAGGGACCCTATGGCGATCCAAGGACTCCGAAAGAGGTTCAAATGCCCGTGGACCTTGGCCAGCAGCAGACATCGGCGGAGGAGGCATGCTGGCAGCAACATTCCCAAGCAGAAGCACATCGACAGACAAGACCCTCTGACCTCGACTCGCTGTTTGACGGCTCGAGTGGAGTGGGAGATGTGTTGGATGTTTCAGAACAACCAGGAGGCGCCACCGGTGACTTAAATGCCGTCCAGAAGGATTTATCTCCGTCCGGCGCAAGAGACATTGACTCGCCGGAATCGACGGACCTTTTAAAGAGCCAAGACGGTGCTGGCCTGGGCCTGGATAGTCAGCAAAGGAAAGATAATCCGATCTTGGGGCTTCCTGGAACGCCTGCTGGAGACGATCTTGCCTCTCCACTGGCGTTGCAACGACAGAGAAGCTATCTCGATAGGGAATCTCGCCTAATGCAATCTGCCGCAGACAGATTCAGAAATATCTTGGCTGCAAATGGCATAAAGTGTGATCTTGTGCCGGATAATCTCGCAAGAGTCCTCGAGTCTGCGGCAGCGGAGAAGCTTACAGAAGGGATACATCCACAAAGCCATCAAGAGGTAGATGAGACGATTGAGCATAAAGCCCCTGGAAATTGCGGATGCTGTGAGCCAGAACAGAATTGCCGGTGCGTTCCATGTGCTTGTCAGGGCTGTGATTGTGCCGAAGTACCTGACTACAACGCCTGTTGCTCCAATAAGAGCATCTCTCACTGTTCACACTTTCAACCGCAGCCTATTGAGCGTTCCCCGTCAGGAGATGATACCTCTGTTGATGACAGCCAAGTGGATGGTGAAACCATTCAAGAACCGCTGAGTAGCAGTGCTGCTTGGAAAGGTCAGTCACAGGGCGACATGAGCGGAATCTCAGATAGGCCGAACGTCTGTCTACCTCCCAGTCGTCCGGACACACCACGTCCCCCTCTGGACCGAAGTACGTTGTTGTTTGCGCACGAGTTGGTAAAGGATCATGTTCGGCAGAGTGTGGAGCCAGAATTCCCTGTACCCAACTGGATACGAGAATCAACTCCAGCTTACGAGGATAGGTCCAACAATCCCTCTCCTATCTCGCGTGGGGACAGTGATATTCAGATGCAAAATGCGTCAGACTACGAAGTGTCTAGTCCTGGCCAGAAGGGAACACATTTCTGTTTTCTAAAGTCACCTGAGCCGACTAGTGTACGAACCCAATCACCTGCAAAACCAGCTCCTCCACCTATTCCTGATGACATTGCGACCTTGAAGCAACCGAAACGCAGCGATCGGAGGAAGTCTGCCGTACAGAGCGGTAAGGTCGAGAAAAGGTCTGCCACGGGCTCAAGATCGAAGGGCGTCCCAAAGAGCAGAAATGTGACTCGCAAGCCGACCACGTCGATGGGTAAATTGATCGAACAACCCAAGAAAGGCTCTCCAGCCAACGATCAGGACAGTCTCAATCAAGAAGCTCAGAATTCAATGTCTGTCGGGACCGTGGCCGCCGCTGTGCAGAAGATTGAAGAGGAACTCAAGAAACAAAAGGATGGCACTCCAGTAAGGCGAAGCCAGCGGGCGAATAAAGGGGTTAGAACTCTGCTGCCGTAGCTGCCATGAGGCTGCAGTCTGAAGGCTAGTTGTCACGAAGTCCTTTATACTATGTACCAATTGAATTTAGAAGTTGGCGATGTCTTTTCTGGACCATATCAAGAGCGAGACCCCAAGTCAAGTCCAGCTGCCTATAAGTATCTTTTCTTTTTCTTGTACTCTTTCCAGGTACCGTCGGGCTTTGCCAGACCATGACATCCGCCTATTCGACCATGATTGGTCAAGTGTTGCAGGCTCGCACGAGGATGATGTATCACCTTGCATCGCGACCTCAGCCTCAGTCCATGTCGAGTTTCGATTCAATTATAATTAACACGATACCAACTTGGATACTTTGTCTCTCGGCGACTCTCAAAACAACAAAAGCACCGAGAGCGTGTCTCCACTTGGACTACAGTCGCTGGTGATACGGAGATGGGTCTTGACTGGAACCTGACAACCACACATTAATAAATCATGGCCCTCCCAATGCCCGAGCCAACTATTCCTCCTCTCGCGCTAACCCAATACAAAGTATTGTCATTCGACGTCTACGGCAGCCTGATCGAGTACAAGGCGCACATCCTCGACGCGTTCCAACCGTTGATCTCCCGTCTTCCGGCATCGTCGCCGTACCGGGACCCGACGCCGCTGTCGACCACGATTCCCAACTCGGCCAGCGTCGGGTCCGTCGAGTTCCTGAAGGCGTTCCAGCGGCAGGAAGACGCTATCAAGCTCGAGAGGCCCGTGAAGCGCTTCGACGAGATCCTTGCAGAGATCTGGCGGCGGCTGGCGACGGAACTCGGCGTCCCGAGCACCGAGGACGAGGCGCGGCACTTCGGCAGCGAGGAAGTCATAGCCAGCTGGCCTGCGTTCCCGGGGACGCTGGACGCGCTGAAATCTCTGGGCAGACACTACAAGCTCGTCGCGCTGTCGAACATCGACAGGTACGCGTGGTCGGTCACGGCAACCTCGCCCGTCAGCGGGCTCGGCGACGACGAGGTCCACTGGTGGAGAGTCTTCACGGCCGAAGACTTCGACGGGGGTGACGGCGGCGGCGATGCCACGCGCGCCGACGAGGTCAAGCTGGAGACGGTCGTCGAGTACTGCGCTGGAACCGGCGTCGCGAAGAAGGGGGAGATCCTGCACGTCGCGCAGAGTCTCGGACACGACCAGGCGCCGGCCAAGAGACTCGGGCTGAGCAGCGTGTGGTTGATAGGCGACGGGCCGAGATGGGGCAAGGAGGCAGAGAGCAGGATGGCTCTAGAGAAGAACCTCGTGGGGTATGCCTGGCGATTCGACGATCTGCGAGCGTTCTCCGGAGAAGTCGAGAGGGCTTTTGCAAAAGGAGGCGTCAGAAGCAGTCAGTCAGTCAGTGACTGATTGATTGATTGACTGAATCACCGACAGACAAGTCTCTCTCACTAACCCTTGAATGAATGTATCCTCAGATCATAGTACGATGCGTTAAGGTATTTATATGCCTTTTATGATAATGACACGACACGACACGACACCACATGGGAAACATGACACAGTCCTTCCGTCTTTCGTGGTGCCACACATTCCATCTCCAGGCCATGATATCTCATTTTGTTCCAATGAATGCTGAGAGTGACTTTATGATTGACAACAGAGGATGTATCCGATGATCTGTTTGTCTAGGTGAAGGAAGTCAAAGGCAGCTACATCATCTCAAAAGAATTTAAAGAAGAACAAGTCTCCCTAAGTGAAGGAAGATCTTGTTTTTCAGGAACAGTATGGAAACTTGAGGAATTTTGCTTCGCTGACTACAGCTAGATATGTACATTTCGCTCGCGCTTGTAACAAGACAATATTTCGTCGATTTTAAATTGCTACGTACAGGTACAGACGGAGCAAATAGCTACCGCCACCATTTCTTGCCCCATCCACCTTTCCTTGGACCCCAATCCTCCTTTGTTGCAGCGTCAATGTTGTCGACGCTCAGGTAGTCGACGCCCTCCCGGACCAGTACGCGCCAGATATAGTTCCGCACGCCAATCGGCCAGGGTGGGACGCCCCAGTATCGAACCTTGAGGCCGCGGGCGTGGGCGCCGCGGATCTGTTTTCGGAGAAGTTCGAGTTGGAGCTGGGAGATGGACGAGTGCCATGGATACCCGATGGACCTGACGAAGGACACCGAAGCGGAGTAAGAATTTGCGGAAGAGTAGATGTCTGGGTCCTGGGGCGGAGATGAGATGTCATGCTCATGATCATCTGCGCCGGTCGAGGGCGATGGAGAGGCCGATTCGGCCGAAGAGATGGCTGCAGGTAAAGCCGTCATCAGATTCAGAGGCGCATCGTAAAAAATATCGCGGTAGGTCGCATTTGCCACGATATGGTCAAACGGTGCGTTTCCCGAGACGACAAGCGTGACCGGTCCAGGCACGACCGTCGTTCCGTTGAAATAGGTCAAGTACTTGCGTTCACGCAGGGGAGCAAGCTCAGCCGACAGCAGGCGCCACATCGTCGTGGGATCGTTCTTAAAGTCTACAAGCATGGTAAGCGACTGCTTTGGATCGGCGGCAAAAACGCCGTGGACTTCATCTTCTGCGACAGATCCGAGCCACGGCGAGATCCGATTCTGATGGTCGAGGATGTCGAGTATTTGATCTAGGTATAGGCTTTTCAGGGTCCGGTCCTGACGGATGGCGGGTATTGTGTGCGCGACGTAGAGTTCACCGTCTACATGCCAGACGTCGGCTTCCACACTGGTACAGCCCGCCCGAATGGCTTGGTAAAGAGGTTCGGCGCGGAAATAGTCATTATGGGAATGACACATGATGGGCTGAACCCCGGCAGTGAGGCGGTCCAAGCCGCCGTCGTCCAGTCCGAACGGCGCTTTTAAAGGCCCTGAGATCAGATCCAGGCCGTCCGGAAATGCCGCCCCGAGAAGGCTGTTGAGGGTTGAGAGCGCTTGCAGTACTCCCCTGTCGTGTTCTCATTAGTCTAGTGCCTCTGCGCAAAGTGACAAAATACTCACAATAGCATCAAGGCCACTTTGGGTAGAGATATACCGTGCGAACGTCGGATGATAACTCTTCGTAACCTCGAGACTACATGACGGGGGCTCCAAATCTTCTTCTTCGAAAGTCGCTTTGGGCTAGACGAATGCTTAGGGATCAAGAGCTTTAAGGGGCGTTTTGATGGACCGCTCTCTGTGCGCATCGCATCATTCTTTGAGATACGGTCGCTCGTGTGACCAAGTTCCATATCATCACAATCACTTGCAAAATCATCGTTGAGGTGGGATGTCTCAAACATCTCGATGTCTTCCGAGCCTTCCAACGCAATTTCCGGCTCTAGAGCCTCAACCTGAGATGTCGTTTCTCCGACCAACGAGTACTCGGTCTGCCTTGGGTACGGCACATCACACTCTGGATGTGTGAGCAGTGGATAATCTCGGCGATATGTTGTATATGCGACGACCAAGCCCAGAAAACTGCCGCACGACACATCGTACACGTCATGTCGATAGTCTGCCAGCCGGGACATGGCCACGAGAGATGCGCAAATCAGGGGGGCCAGAAAAATGAGAATACTCGCGAGATCGGGCCGTGGTCGAAAGATGTGCCTCTGGCCTGCCAAAAAAAAGCTGAAATACCCCAGGCCCGAAAACGCCCAGCTGCTGTGCGCGCTCGGAAAACTACGCCAGCCATCTAGCAAAAGCTCAAGATCGGGCTGCGTGCAGACAGCCATGGTGACTAAAACGTCGGTCGGCGTTCCTGTCTTCGGCTGACATCGAGCTATCAGGTCCGGGCGAGGGCGACCTATAGCATTTTTGATGATGTCCGTAATAAGCACGGTAAGGTACACGCTCCAGAACAGGCCCACCATCGTGACATGGGCCTTGTGGACGCCGGGTCTTGCCACAGCCGCCCAAAGAACCAAGAGCACCAACGGCACTACGCCAGCGAGCAGGGTGTTCTCTTTCGAAGTCACGCGTTGGACGCTGGCGAATGGATATTGAATAGCTCGGTTGTCGAGTCGAAACATTTGTTGCACAGGCTCCAGGAATGAACGAATCTGTGATGTCGTTCTGTCAGCCACTTGGTGATCACCACCCACTCCTCGTTATAGGGACTGACCGAAAATAGTGCCAGGACCAGCAGAATGAATCCGAGATAGTCCAAGGCATATGATCGATGCCAGAGGCGAGGCACCGTGGCCAGCCAAGAAGGCCACGACCTCTTCGTCGGCCGGGTCATCGCTCGTCGACGGCGGTTTGGCAGGAGTGTAGGCAAGCCACGGTACCGAAGAAAAAGGCGATTGTACTGGCTTTGACCGTGGATGAATTGAAGAGCAAGAGAGTCACTGTAGCAGGAGACATTGGTTACATTGCTTCCGCCTGTCTTGACGAGGATTGCGTATGTCTTGTCTGATTTTGAACCATCTTTGGACCATTTTTCATCGTCCAATCGTCGTCGGCCGATCTGACGCACGGCCGCTACGGAGAAGTACGAGTTTCAAGTGCTGCAGTGTGCTTTCACAACACGATGATCGACCGTAGACTTCTGTGCTAATACGCAGATGCTCGTAGTTGCGTTGTCTGGATTTGATCTAGATCTACCAGGTTCGCCCTCGTCTTGGTGTTGGCATGGATTTGTGGATTTCTTGAATGCATTGCATCTTCGCAGGCTGAGGCACGTTCTATTCCATCCTCAGGTTGCGTTTGTAAATCTGTCTTCGTTCGCTATGGCCATCACCTGAAACACACCCTGCACGAACAACCGTGAATTGGTTTCAGGAGGTACACCACAACAGCCTCTGACTGGACGAAATGAGATCCAGACGACAACGGTCAATGTTTCAAGTCATTTGTATCTGTTTTAGCCTATTCGCACTTACACCACCAGTGGCTGCTGATGACGACGCTCTTTACCAAGTTGATCCCGACCAACTTTTCCAATCCGTCAAACTCGATCTGCAAGGAGACCCGAGCGATAGCGACAGCTACTCGCCATGGTCATACCGACCATTCTGCACCGACACTCTATTTGACAAGATCAACGACGAACCCCTCTGCGTCTACACGAGCACGGGCTTTGCAGGTGGTCGAGGACTGTCTCTGTTCACCACACCGAGTGTCGCCGACCATATCGTTGCCACGACGCCACTCTTCAGTGAACATGACACATCCGTCGTGTCCTCTGGCGTCAACACCCACAGCGGGAATTGGTACACGGCACCCATCCCAGGTAAAGGCACGGGGATGCTGGCCAGCAAGGCACTCCGTCGAGGAAACCTTGTCCTAGCCACGACGCCGATCCTGATCGCGTACTCTGAAAATGTTCTTGACGCAACCACTCGAGAAAAGTACCTGCGTCGTGCAATCGACCAACTCCCCAGTGTGACACGCGCCATGTACCTGTCCCTTGCCTCGCTCTCGGACAACGCCGAGACGCAGGTCCAAGACATCGCGGCCGCCAACACGTTCGGCATCAGCCTTGGCAGCGAACGCGACCGCGAAGGCGAACAACGACCGCATCTCGCCGTGTTTCCCGAAGCGTCACGTATGAATCACGACTGTGCGCCAAACGCAATATTCCACATCGACACCCGCACGCTGACGCAGCACGTGCACGCCGTCCGCTCCGTCGCTGCAAGCGAAGAACTCAGCATCGCGTACACGAGCCCTCTGGACAGCACGGCGGAGCGACAAGCCTACCTCCGGCGGTCGTTCGGGTTTCAGTGCTCGTGCTCACGTTGTCGTCGTGGTAAAGACAATGCGGACGCCGACGCGGATTCAAACTCAGACTTGGTCCTGTCAGAGATGGCGACTCTGCAATCAATTCTGGGCGACTGGTCCCCCGCGTCTAAAGCCAGTGTGTCGCATGCCGAGCGTCTGGTCAGTCTGTACGTCCAAGAAGGGTTGCAAGGGTACATGGATCCAGCGTACTGCCATGCCGCGTTGGTGTATGGTTCCGTCGGCAGCGCCAGGGGGGTGAAAAAGTACGTCGACCTCGCGGTTCGGGCCATCGAATTGAGACTCGGTCCGGACAATGAGGACATCAAAGTGTGGAAGGAGATGGCGGCGGCGCCGGAGAAGCATTGGAGCTGGAGAAGGAGGAAGCAGAAATAATCTCACTAGGTCCCCCCCCCCCCCCAACCTAGGGAGGTAGGAAGCCTCGACCTAGCCTTAACTCACCTAGGCCCATCCTGTACGAGTAGGTACTAACCTGTATGATAAAAACTCAAAAGAGATGCTTGTGACGCGTTTCTCAGTCCAAATAGGTTTGCATGTGTGCATGTTTTCAGGTTCTGAGATTCCCAATTCTATCTGTATACCAAAGACGACTTTCACACAAGGGTATCAATCAAGCAATCAATCAGTATGTCATCAATGCTCCAAACGACATCAACAAACATACATTTCTCAACAGCAAACGGACGGGAAAACCAAATATCTCCTCGCGCGCACACAAAAGTCTTTCCCGTTCTTTGCAACCATAAAATCAAACAAACAGCAAGTATCGTCATGATCTTCGTCATCTCATTTCATATGCTTTCGTTCCCCGTGCGCGTGTGTGCAGCCATGGGGCGCCTTGAGGAGGGAGGGTCAGGAATCAACCGAAGTCGACCGAAGTCGAGTCCTTCGTCCGAGTATGAGTAGTGTCGTCCTCAGCAGCCTTTGGAACCAAGTGATACCCCATGTTCAGTAATCAACCCGAGTAATTTTCAAGGTCCAAGGCCGCCGGGCCCATCCAACCCAGAAACAGCATCAGCATCAGCATCAGCATCAGCAGCAGTACCCATCCAGAACTTGATTTTGAGAACAGGGACCTAAAAAAAAAGGGGAGTTCGAGGTGCGTGATGACTGATCATCATCGTCTCACTTTCAAGGTCTTATCCTGCTTCTGATCCTTCTTCTTCTTCTCACACACCTCCTTGACTCCTTTCCCTACGCGTTCCAGAAACTGCCAGCTGGTCCGGTCGTCCTCGAAGACGAGGTACCCGTCGAAACTGCGCGCCTTGGTGTACTTGACAATCTTCCTCACCACCTCACCGACATTGTCGACGTTGATGCCGTCATGGCTGCTCGACAAGTCCCTGTCCGTGGCCACCGCCTCGCAACAACAGCTCTCGCTCTCGTATCCGCTCTCGGAGGACGAGCCCTGGGCCGCGGTCCCGGATCCAGCCTTGTTTGCGGCGGCGGCGCCGACGGTGTCTTCTTGTTCTTCGGTGTAAAGCATCCCGATGACCTCGGGGATAGGTAGGACCTGGATACAACTCCCTCCGGATCGAGGGAGGCGAGACAGTTCGCAGACCCGCGGGCAGACGATGTTGTTCTGCGGGACGAGGAGGATGAGGTGGGTGCGCGGCTGAGACAGGAGCGTCGAGATGGTCGCGTGTGTATGTGGGTACATCACTGATCGTGACGTCGGGCAGGATAAAAGGTACGTCCTGCTTTCGAGCGCGGAGGGGGGAGCGGTGGTTGAGGAGGAGGAGGAGTTGGCGGTGGTGTTATTTTCACATTTGAATGACTTTTGTTTGTGGCGGTACGAGAGAATGAAGTTGCTGCGCGGCGAGTCTGGACGACTTGGATCTCGAGGCGAAGATGATGAGGAGGAGGAGGGAGAAGATAACGTCGACGGAGATGGCGAGAGTTGTGTTTTACGGGTCGAGTTGCGTTTGGTGAAGATGTTGCATTCTTTCGGTGTGGGAGTCGACCCCGGCAATGAGAGGGCGCATGGACCGATGGCATATGCAAAGTCCCAGCAGGAAACGCCTGGAGACTCCATGACGGTTTGTTCTACTGCCGTGATGGTGGTGGTGGTGGTGGTTAATTTCATGGCCTCGAGTCGGAATACTGAATGGAACGACGATAGATAGGAGTATCGAGTGTCGAGAGTATCGAGGTCGCCTTCGAAATCTTGAGATACTGAGATTCAGCCCTCGGTCACCGGTGCAATCGCATTGGTCTTGCGCGCCCCGAAAGACTTTGCTGACAGATCCTCGTGTTAGCCTGACGTGAGCGGACGGTCCTCGTTGGCGATAAAGCTGATGCTCGTATAGCTGAACGAGGATGAGATAAGGCTTGAGGCAGTACTAATCGTGGTGGCAGTTGATTCTTCAAGCAAAACTCTATAATTCACCAGTTGAAGAGTAAATTCAGGAGAACTGGACAGTGAGAACGAGGGTAATAATAAAGGTATCCAGAGAGCACGAACGGTGGGTTACATATTGCACGGTCGGTGACCCGTACCTAGCGACCCCCGTATTCCACTTTGAGGTTGGCCACAGATTTTGGGATAAACGGATAATTCGCCGGACACCGCTTGGAAACAACCAAGACCAGGAGGAGGAGAAGAAGGGGGTTAGATGAAGCTCTTGCCGCATAGGGCTCTTGCAGACTTGCAGGGTGATCGAAAAAGATTGTCATGCAAGAGAGGGATTTTCTCGGGCCTGTTTGATGAGGTGAATCTCGTGATGGGCTCCGTCCAGCTGGATTTTTACAACGCCGACTTTGCCGGTATCAGCCGATGGCGGCAAAACGTTGCGGAGGCCACTGACTTGATGAGTTTTGAGGGTGTGGAGTGTCCAGGAAGGATTAGGGTACACATCCTCGTACTTGGGTGGCCGGCGACGACTACTCCTTCAGCGACGAATTGCCTACCGAGGGAACCTACTGTAATGATAACAAAAGAACAACAAGCCGAGGATACGGACTGTCGCGGGGACAGAGAGCGCGAGGCCGCGAGGGCGAGTCCTTTCGTGCTAACACTACTGTAGAGTTAAATTCCCTCAGATCGGCATTTCAGGGCGGAGATGGCGATCCGAGGTGCATGGGAAAATCATGATTCCGATTTGGCCGATATCAGTATTGACGGGCACCGAGCTGTAAAGAGATCGTAAAACAATTACCATGCCTTACCCGAGGTTGTATTCTGAGAATAAAAAAGTGCAAGACTGCAGATATATGGAGTTCTGCGGCCTCTACACAGATACCTCTGCGGCTGAGACATGTGCGAAATAGGCTTCTCTCCCCCTCCCTGCCCCTCTGTCCCTCTTGAAATTCTACTCCGTACATTGTAGTCTTCCTAATGTCATGGACTTACTAAGTGTTCCAAGACTCTCGTCATTGATATGCACAGTTATATCTGGGCGTCCCGCAAGAAACGAAAACCCAGAAGTCATTTCCTCCATGACTTCTGGCATTTCGTGTGGACAGGCTAAATATCATAGAGTGACAAGCTGCACACAACGTCAACCAGAATCTGGACTTGCGTGAGCCTATCGAGAGCGTGGACTGTATGCGAATCATGACGTGCGACAGCATATCACAAATGCACACGGCCCCTTCAACCTTTCAAGATGGACCGGTCTAGAGTACAGCATGTACCTAGCGATGAGTACGGATTCAACAACTTTGTGTCCCATGGGGTGGGGAGTCGAGCAGTGTCTCGATGCCCGCTAGCTACCTTGGACTCGTTCGACACCTCCGCCTGCGTGATGAGTATTTCTGAGACTGTAGAGTAAGCTCAGGTCCGTTAGACGGCAAGGTTACAAACAATAGGTCACCAGGCAGGGTTGTACTATTGCCCTACTGTACGTAAAACAATGAGCAATGGTCGAGAAACAGTCTGCACAACAAAGTCAATGGAGAGTTCCGTGCACCAGCCCAGTAACCCCAAGATCGAGCATACAGTAGTGTATCGATCTACCAGTAACCTGAGGAGACACTCGTGTCGATCGGTGGCTTGCCCATGTGGTCTCTCTGTGAAGGCTTGTAACTTCGATCGATGGACAACACGGAGTGTGGCTGTGCGGAAGCGTCCAGCCGGTGGTCGTAAGTGGTCTAGAAGCACTCGCGCAGAGTGGACAAAGATGGAGTCCCAGCGGGACAGTGTCTCGTATTTCGTAGCCCCAAGGAATCTGGGCAGGTTCCGTCGGCGCAGGATGATGTCGTCGACAAAGGAAGCTGAGCGCTGAACTGACGACAGTGGAGGGAGACATGATGGATCCGAGCGCCGTCAATAGCCAAATCCTCCGGTGTTGATTGGACGTTGCACGCCAAGAAGGTAATGGAGGCCAAGCTTTTGCCAGTCCCCCACAGGCTGAGACGCCCCGTGATTGGACTGCAGGGATCTCGACGTCATTTTCTCCAGATGACGTCGGGGTCTTTTTGCTGGCTCGAACCCGTTTACTCGATGCACGTTGCTCGCAATTGTGGGCGTTTCCGTCCTGCGTACTCGTTGCAAGGGGCTTTGACCAGCCTCATTCTGAGAACTACAGAGGTGGGTTCGCCGTGTATATAAACACCACTCCTCCCCAGGCAACTCCATCCCTTTTCTTCATCAGCAAAACACAAGTCAAGAAATTCGCAATCCATCACTCAGTCAAACCTACACAAGACTTTTCAAGTCAACCTCAAACAGCCATCGCAATGGATACCATCAAGTACGTCCTCCCCAATTCGCACCACGCCGCAGCCCCCTTTTGAGGGTTCGTTCACTGACATTGTGTCCCAGGAACGCCGCTAACTACGTCTCCGAGTCGATCTCTGGAGCCACCTCAACTGCCTCCAAGGAGGCCAACAAGAACGTTGCCAAGGACAGCGACGCATCGCTCACCACCCGAGCCCAGGCCGCTGGTGATGCTCTCGGCGACAAGATCGATGAGCAAACACACAACCGCAAGGCTGATGTCCACAAGGAGGCCGCCAAGCACTAGACAACAGTTACCATCTAGAACCAATACCATGAGTTCATGATGAGGGATAAGGAGTTCCATTGCTGAGCCGGGAAATTCTCAAGGCAGAATGCGACGGAAATCATTTTGATACCCAATGTCCGATGAGACGGACAAGCCTTGAAATAGGTAGAGAAATCCAAAAAAAAAATTTATCGGTTTAATGCCAGGTGAACCTGTTTACATGTAGACAAACTATACCTCTGTGTGATCTTGACTCCGACTGCCGCTCCGACCCTCGAGAGCTTCCGCAGCCAATGTCCGCATTCGTTCCCTTTCAAGAGGATGAATATTCTCCAGTGCCGCATCCACGTCTCGTCGCTGGCTTGCAATCACTTCGCTAGCCCCGCTGTCGGAGAGGTAGCTTGGCGGCCGGTATCCCACCGAATGCTGCACCTGGGACATGGCTTCATCGTAAGTAGGCGTCAATGGCGAGGGCACCACCTCGACCTGCTTGGTATACACGAAGTTCGGATTGATTCTCTAAACAACAAAACACATCATAAACATCAGCTGGGGGGTCGACACATGATTCCAAAGAATACAAGGACACACTCACCATGCTTGTCCGCGTATTGCCGTATGTAGGAGGCGGCTTGTTAAGAAATGTCGGGGGATTTCCAGTTCCTGCCTCCAGATCAGGACCAGGGCCGTCATCATCATATCCCCCCATATGGATCTGAATCGGTTTCTCCGGCGGCATGTCATGCAAATCTGCGGCGGTCTCTAAGGTCGACCCTTCTCCTCGCCGTCGTCTCTGTCGGTGTGTCGAAGATTGCAGAGTTCCGTTTCTTCGGCGTTTTCCCGCGTCTCTTTTCAGCATCAACATACTGAGGAACTGGTGGAAAAACACCCCGGCCAAGGTGAGGATGAACAGAATGGAAAGCACGTGGAACATGATCCCCCTGGCAGTTCGCGTAAATGCCAGCACCAAGTCTGTGAGCGCGAGTCAGCAAGCAATCCACCAACTCGGTGCATGTACCCTGAAAAATGGTACACGCGGTGTTTCAAAACCTACATATAACCGCTGCAATAAGTAAGGTGGTGCCGAACGCAAAGCTGATTCTCGCTTTCGCAGCAATCCTGGCGTTATGGATCGACTTGGCCGACCTGACAACCCGCCGTCGAGCAACCCGCCCTGAAGGATACGTGCCGACGCGGCTCCCGCCCGAGGAGGAATTCGTGCTTCGACTCCCGCTTCGTGCAGATGAGTGGTTGCTACGACTACTGCCACTGCGCAGCGAATGTGTCCCCCGGGCACTCGATGTGAACTGTAGATCGTAATCGTCCATGTGACGCGCCCGTGGAACCGACTCTGGAGCCATCTGCTGACTGCCATGGAGGCTCGCAGCGTACATGTCAGAGCTCTCATCCTCATCTCGGTGACGGGTCGAAGAAGAAAGCTGCCGTAAGTCTCTCGCTTCAGGCATCCTGTTGTTAACATGCGCCTGCCTTGGATCGAGCGGTCTTGAGACCGTAGGTAAGGTGCCCTGAGCGAACAGATTGTTCCGAGTAGATGATCTTGAGGTAGAAAGAATCAAAGGGACGACAAAAGTCTTGCCAGGTGTTGTTGTAGTTGAGCTGGAAGAGCGAGCAGTTGTTTGACTTGGCCGCAGGAGACGCGAAATGCGGCCGACAATGGTCGGCGGATTTGAAGGCGCTGCGCGTGACTTTGCTCGATCCATTGGGTAGTAGAGCTATTATGGCAAGAAGAGACATTGACGGTCGAACATACGGCCTCGTAGACAGAAAGAGGATGGGAGAAGAGTTTAAGAACACCTAACTCGTGTAGGCTACCTTCGGTCGCGAAATGATCGAGCGTCACACACACGTACCGCGATGAGACTGGAGAGTCACAGAAACCACGGGTCTAAGGGCCTGCGTGTTGGATGAGAGGCTGCGCAGACGGACACTCCCTGGCTCTCGCAAAGGCAAGGAGGAGCGGCATGGGAGGCGTTGGTGGCAGTGAAACATGACGGGATATCAACCCAAAAAGTTCGAGGACTTGACACGGCGAAATTGATTATTGAATTCCAGACGTCAAAAACGCTGCACGGAAGAAACGAGCTTTTACAACCTCTCAACCAGGGGCTGATCCCGAAGGCTTCTCTGCGCGTCTAAAATGACGAGTCGCTTCGATATAAAGACGCGATCTGAAACCATCCAGCGCAGCAACTCAGCGCAGCAACTCGCCAAAGTCGCGTCGTTCCGCGTTTTCTTGGCGCCTCATCCGACCCTCCTCTACGAGTGGTCGGCCTAGTTAGATACCTAGGTATGTATCCCACGTTGAACGCTACTGTAGTAGAGGGTGATGCTCCAAGCCAAAGCTCAGCGACTATAGTCGTCAAGAGGACAGAGGTCGTCGAATGGTACAGTACGTTACCACAGGTATCCGTCTCCGTGAATGCCCCAGGGATAGACATGATAGACCATTGCCAACGGATACCACTAGACGACCCTTGCTTCCAGCTGGCTACATCTCGCAACCAGTCTATACCTTCAGCTAACCTGGTCCGTACGATCACTTCCTGATCAGTCCCAAAATAATGCCTTGGCTTTTGCGATGTTTAAAACTGCGCTGTTCACTTTTGTCACGAATACACCTTCCGGCCGTCCAAAAGTGAAGACGGGATGGGTTTGGAATGTCGACCTAATTCCAGCATTCTTATCCTTCATGTAGCTCCTGGAGTACGGCAAGGCCGTTGATGAGGAGCCGTGTGGATGGAGGCGGAGATGGCCAACACTATTCAAGTTGTCATTTCCGACCATAGCCAATGTCGCAAATGAGTTTTGCAAACCACTGCAGAGGCTAGTGAGGCAAGCAGATGCCGCCTGTGGCGAACCGCTGTCGGCTACCATGTTCTCACAGCTTGGTGTCAGAAGATGAGCGCCACCTTTCCCTCGTTGAAAATCATCTACCGAGTTCACCCAGTATGAGATTTCGATCAGTTGAGCACGATACAACTATAACAAGTTAGCCGAACCCGGAGTATCTTGCATCAAGCCGACTTACTGATCGAGTCCTCTGTAGGTGAGAACCGTACATCATTCACCGTACCCTTGTGCCCCGGCAATTTGTAGAGCAGTTTGGCTGACAGGGTATCCCATACGACGACCGTTCTGTCACCAGATCCAGCGCAAATTTTGTCGCCTTTCGGGTTCCAGCTTGCTCTTATCAAGTTCTTTTCGAATCCAGCAGGTGCACCATCATATGTACGTACGGCACGATCCACTGGTGCAAAAGGTCGGATGTCCCATGTTCTCACAGTTGAATCGTGCGAATTGGATAGCAAAGTTTGGGAATCGGGCGAAACCTCCAGAGATGTGATGGTGTCGGTATGGCCGCTGAGCGTATATGTGACCTCCATCTTCCGAGCATCCCATACCTTGATGTCGTTGTCAATGCCGCCAGAGTATATCTCATGCCCCTGTTCGGCCATGGCGACCGCAGTGATGGGAAAGTCGGTCTCGATATAGTCGACTGCCGCTTTCTGCCGCGGGTCCCATATGCCAATGCAGCCATCGTCGCTGCCGCTCAAGAGTAGATCTTGGCCCCTCCTGCTCAGATCCAGGCAGTTTACGATCTCTTCGTGCCCAACGTGCTTGCGTATTCTAAGACCAGTCTCGAGATCCCAACTTGCAACCGTCATGTCTGCAGAAGCAGAATATATCGTTTTCGAGTCTCTTGACCATTGTAGATCCAGAACTGCCCCTTTATGGCCCGTCATGATACCATAGTTGTCACACTCTCCGTAGGTATTCCATAACACTAAGTGGCATTAGATATATCGCGCGAGGTTGAAGGGAGAGAGGCGCATACTAATAGATCGATCCATAGAGCCTGAAGCGATATGTTGACCTGTAGGATCGAAACGCACGGTAAATATTTCCCCGGAATGCCCTGCTCCAGTCAGTAATCAACCTCTGCACACAAGTGAAGGACCACATGCCTGTCATTTCCATTATAGGTGCAGGCAGCGCACTCGTTCGCAAGGACTGCAGTAAGTGATTAGCAACGAGCCTTGTGGTGATTCCATCGAGCACGTACTGCTGGTATAAGGGTTCCATCTTGTCCCTTCGCACCAACTGTTAGGGCGCGATCGTCGTTGAGATCTGAACTGGACTTTTGTCTCTTTACCAGAGACTGCGGTTGGCTGAAGCTATCGGAAGCCTGACGCTTGATAGAAGGCATCATGGTTGCGAGTAAAGTGTGGAGGTAGTGATTAGAGCTTTGGCACGCGAAGAAAGGGAGTCGTGAAGAAGACGTACATCAAGCCTCGTTCCTGAGGGTACGTGAACTTTTTCTGGATTCACCCAGCACTTCTCCAAATATTCCACTCGCATGCGGGACGCAGAGCAAAACCCCATTCTGCACCTCTGGCTCAGCAGCTTTGCCGTATAGCATCTAGGGTGTGCATGCTTCACCTTACAAGCCAATACTCATACGGTGCATAGTATCATCAAAGCTTTCCAGACGCATAGTGCAAGAATCTAGTGGCACATGTAGCGCAAAAACACACTGATTGTGGACATTTAGCTGGGGGTCACTCGCGCACAATGCCTCAGCTTCGAAGAGGGGATCGCAATGGCGGCGTTCTGGTTGAGCCGCGAAGACGTCGCGAAAGCCAAGTGTTAGACCTAAAACTCAGAGGACACCCTTAGCATTCCATAACTATTTCTATGATGACGATGCCTACGAGCACGAAGGCTGTAGCGTACGAAGAAGAGGTGTTTCGACTGTGAACCCAATACGCCTCGTTAGAGCGGCATTAGGTCAGACCGGATGACTGTCTTGGCATGCCAGGTACCTGATGTTTGGGCCTCAGCCTCGTGCTTTGTTCACAACCTCGACTTTTGCTGAATCTTCGACAACAACAACACCCTACATCCTTGATGAATTGACGAGGGTGATTGAGATGTGGGCTCTATAGGTGTGAAGTCTTTCACGCTTATTTATGGCAGCGAGCCAGAAAGCCGCCCGCGTGGGCGAGGAGTACGTCAGCTTCTGTGTGAATTGTTCTCTACTAATTTGTCGTTGAATAGGATATGGAAGTACGAACTGCTTCATGTCGACGGCGGCAAGATTTCTGACGGTATTTTAGAACACGGGTTGACAAGGTCAATGCCGAATTGGTCACTCTTACATATGGCACTATCGTTGCCCAGCTTTGCAACGACTATGACCATGACTATGCCCAGGTCAATCAGCAACTCGACAAGATGGGTTACAATATTGGCATGCGACTTATCGAAGATTTCCTGGCAAAGTCAAACACTGGTCGTTGCAGCAACTTTAGAGACACCGCAGACATGATCTCGAAGGTAGCCTGCCACAACTACGCTCGGTCAGGTAGCTAAGTAATATGACAGGTCGGGTTCAAAATATTCCTCAACATAACTCCAACCGTGACAAATTGGAGTGCAGATAACAAACAATTCTCGTTGTTGTTTGACGAGAATCCCCTGGCCGATTTCGTTGAGCTTCCAGACGACGGAAGGGCACAAGATGAATTGTGGTTCTCCAATATCCTCTGTGGTGTTCTGCGTGGTGCACTAGAGATGGTACGTTCTGGACCAGTTCTCAACTTCAACTGATGACGCTTGCTTACTTGCATTTCCACAGGTGCAAATGTCAATCGAGGCACACTTTGTGAGTGACGTCTTGAGAGGGAACGATGTCACTGAGATCCGCGTCACTTTAATCCGATATATCGAGGATGAAATGCCTCCCGACGACGACTAGACACGGCAACATGGCAGACAGGTCCTCTGGATTCCTGGGTCCATAGCACTGGAATATGTTCCGCTCGTGGTTGATCACGTGCCAACACCAGCCCCTTTTCGGAGCACGGCACGGAGTAGCAATCAATCGATTATCGCCGGAGGATTTCTGTATTCTACGTAGGGAGTCACCCCTGAAACAGTTTCAACATTCCACTAGGGATAGTTGCAAACGCATCCTAGAAGCCGACCGAGTGTTGCGTACCGATCAAACAGGTTGAAATGAAGCAATTACGGCCCAACACCACCGCCCGAGGCAGGATAAATGATCAATTTACATTTGGCTGGTTCTGCTCGTCGAGGTGAGGTTGTTGGGTTTGTGCCAAGCACCCCGCCATCGGAGCCCCTATTCGAGGCAAGCGTGCTGTCCTGTACGCGTGGCACGGTGGTAGGGCTGAAGCCGGGAGAATTGTGAGTGGCTGGACGGTGGTCAGACTGGCTCACCGTGTCGCTGCGAGCTGGGTCTTCGGTTCCTCCCTCTTCGCTCTCGAGAATTTTGCCTGCGCCCCTGCCTCTCGCCTCTATTCGTGCTGTGCCTGTGAGCGCCGTCTCTAAGCCGACAACGCAGCCTAATCCGTGAGGCCCAGCTGCCAACCTTTCGTTCCTCAGCAATCTACACCTCACTTTTGCCTCGTCCACTGCCACTTGTCACCCCATCCATCACATTTCCTTCTTCTCTTCTCGCGATCTATATCCTAGTCGTCACCCGATATCTGCTCGCCTTAGTGTGCTGCTCTGTTGCCGACAAAAGTCTCTCTGCCGCCTCCGTCACTTCGAGGTGTGCAACATTGCGCTTCAGTCTTAGTCCGGTCCACCGATAATTTGTGGCTGTCGCGTTTCGTCGACGAAGCACCTCCCAACTCGCCTCAATACTCGATCAACCTTGCCTAAAGACGTCTACCATATCTAATTACGACCCTAGAAGATGAGACTTTCCTCCCTCTTCTGATAGTCGGTGTCGGTTTGCGCGACCGGCCTCATTCCACCGTTCTGCAGGTCCCTCGATCAAATTACCTCCCGTCCCACCTGATACACTTCTACGACCGCAGTCCCTGCCCACCTCGACGCGCTTCGCTCTTGTTCTGTGGCGCTTGTGAAGGCCGAGAAATCTCAAGCATCCCGAGATATGATGAATATGGCCGGCATGAATCCTCCAGCGGTGGCTGGAGGTCCAGTTGGCGGCGGAATGATGATGAACAATGGAAGCCCGGCGATGCAGGTCAACACCAGCCCATCTCCCGACCAGGTCAAAGCTCAGCTGAACACTTACATCTACGAATATTTTCTGAAGTTGGGGCTCTATGATCACGCGAGACGGCTGGTCAGCGAAGACAAGTTTGAGATCCGGACCAAGCCTGCCGTTAAGCAAAGTCCTGGCCGCCGCAAGGATGCAGAAGTGAACGGAGTGGATTCAGATGCCATGGACACCGATGTCAAAGACGACATACCCGATGACTTGCCTCGCCCCATGCATGCTGCGGAAAACACACCCGGTATAGGATTTCTCTTCGAATGGTTCAGCATCTTCTCAGACCTTTTCACTGCTCACCAGCGATCAAGTAAAATGCAGGGTGGTCAAGGCGCAAACATGGGTGCGGCTGCCCAATACTTGATGCAGCATCAGGTAAGACTTAGTCGGTTGAGTTGCTAGATGCGATTGACTGACACTGTTCTACAGAGCATGCAACGCATGAGAGAAAACCAGCAAAGCCAGAATCTTGCCCGACCAGGAATGGTGAATCCTAACCAGTTTGCCATGCGTGCCAATAATATGCGCAACAACATCATGAATGGCGCTGTTCCTCGTGAGATGGCCAATAAAATGTAAGACGCGCTTTCTCTACACGCTCTGGCGTTGATGCTTACTCTGATAGGACCCCTCAACAGTTGCAGCAAATCAACAAAGCGGCCATGATGCAACAGCAGCAACAAATGCAGCGCGAGCAAGGCGAAGTTGACATGAATGGCCGTCCCTCGTCCCCAGTCGAAGGCGACAATGGTGGGTCTCCGTCCAAGAGACCACGGCTTGAAGGTCAACAGTTCAACGGTGGCATGATGCCTAATGTTCGACCAGGAATGCCCAACATGGCCCCTCAGAATATGATGATCCAGAATTCCTTCAATCCCAACATGAACAATGGCCAATTCCGACAAAACGGCGGCATGCCACAGAAACCCATGCAGGCAAGTCTGAGAAGCCTCCCTTCCTTGATAGATACTAACTGTGAGTAGGCCGGCATGGCAAATGGTATGATGCAGATGGGCGGCGCTGGCTCCCCCATGATGCAAGGCATGAATCCCCCCCCCTTCAACGAGAATATGCCCATGGAGTTGTATAATCAGAGGATGAGTCAAGGGCAAATGCAAGGAACGCCAGGAGGTGGGCAGAGTGGGAACCATGCTCTCCAAGACTACCAGATGCAACTGATGTTGCTAGAACAACAAAACAAGAAGAGGCTGATGATGGCACGACAAGAACAAGACAATGCCGTCAACCGAGATGGCGCTCCTATGGTTGGCATGCAAGCCGGTGGTATGTCACCCTCTGGTAGCCGAACAGGTACCTCTCCGAACCCTGGCGACCAGATGAAACGAGGTACTCCACAACTGGGAGGCTTGCCACCCTCCCCTTCCGCCGGAGATGCAATGGCAGGTAGATCACCAGCCGGTATGAACTTCATGAACGGAATGCCCGGAGGTGACTTTAACCCTGCCATGTACTTGAAAGATAACCAGGGCATGGTCGGACCTGGCGGACCTAACATAAGACCACCGACCTCCATGGATATGCAACAAGCCATGGCGCGTCAACAACAGCAGGCCCGACTGTCAGGACAATTCCAGGGAGGCCAACCCATGGTCCAGCAGCCTTCTCAGGGCCAACCCGCTCCTATGGGTACTCCGGGACAGCGAAACGAGATGCCACCCCCTCAAGCCCCCGCTGCGAACAGTTCCCAGCGCAATCAGCCAGGATCTCCCCAAAGCAGCAATGCGCCACCTACGCCATCCACGACCAACAAGCCGAACCCCAAGTCGAAGAAAGCCAAGGATGACAGCAACAAGAAGAAACCGGCAAAGAAAAACTCGACGGCGAATGCTGCAAGCTCGGAGAATGAGCCTCCTGCCACTCCGACGCCATCGACACCCATCACGCCAGTGCATCCTCAAGGCTTCGGAGGACAGGCGAACAAATCTGGTGGTGGTGGTGGCATGGCCAATGCCAACCAACCCCCGGCAACATCTCACCCCATGCCCCCTGCTCAAGCGCCGATGCATCAGCCCGATCTTCAGCCCAGCTTTACCGACAACTTTGGTCCAGATCAAAATTTCAATCTCGACTTTAGCACCTTGGAGAACACCGATGTTCTTGAAAACTTTGATTTTGACAGCTTCCTGAACACCACAAACGATGACACGTTCAACTTTGATGGTGCCATTGGCGTGGGTGGTGATTTCGGTCTAGAGCCTGGAGAATAGCTGGCGGAAGCTACTCTGCTACCCCTTTGTAACATCTAATTCCTTTGGCGTTGTTCTACAGTCGTTTCTTACGCATGGAAGGCGAAAGTGTGCGCCGTCTTCGGGCAACGCTTTGGTGTTTGAAATACTTTTCATATTGGTTACAATACCCGCTGCTTCGGCCAGGACGAAAATGACTTATTGAGTGGACATAACTTTACAGGTTATATGTGGCAGTGTTGGTTTTGGGTCTTTCCAGGCGTCTAGTCGTTCAGTTGTCTTTTTGGACAGTTCATGCAGCATTGCTGGCGTACTAAGAAGAACTCTTGAATGATCAGCTATCTTACTTCGAGTCAAAAGTTTCCCTGTTTTCCCCTGAGCTGACGTTCATCCCTGTCATGAGACCTTCACACTTGGACCAGTTGCGGCTTCCGTGACAATCTGTTCCGTCTAGCGTTGACTCGACTTGCAGCTCCCCCTGGCCTCAAGAGCAGCAACAGTCGTGGCTTAACAGAAGGCACGAGCATCTATCTGATCGTGTGTGCCTATTGAGTCTCTCTGTCCCCGATTGCTTTTATCTTACGCAACAGCTACTCAGTCGCCAGCCCCTGGTGCAATGGCATTGAAGTAGCCGAGATACCGCCTACTCGTCAACGCCATGCGATATCAAGACTGGGATGTGCTTTTGTTCCCTGGAGACTCTAAGATCCCCATTCAAGAATTTGATACGAAGTGCTATGCCTTGGAACAAGGTGAGATGTCTTTCCTTACCACTGGACGATGCTAACAAGTCGTCAAGCATCGTCCCTTCGAGGACTCGAGTTCAATCGCAACAGCTACGAGTCAATGACTATACTACCTACCCTCACATGCTTCGTGGCAAGTCTGGAACGTGGATCATCCTTTCGAGTCTCGGTTCATAGCTGGGAGAAGCCGAAAGCGTCAAACCTGCTCTTGAGTTACAAGACGATGGAGGAAATTGTTTTGTTCGAAGCTAAAATATACATCGACGGAATATTGACGGCGTACGGGTAGTAGGCCTCCGATCTACGGACGAGAGCTGACATTGCTGCCAGTTGCCGGACCTTCGAAGACGGTGCCTGGCCAGAGGTCATTGGTATGTGACATACAGATTCGGTAAAACTTTCATGCGTACTGACAACATCCTAGCAGATGGAGGTGATTTCCCCTTTCGACAGGGTTTGCTAGCAGCTAACACTCAGAAGACAATCGCCATCTTCGGTTTCCAAGCTTCCGCAAGGAAGTGCTTCAACAGCCACACTGGGAGCCTGGTGACCCTGTCGGTCGTATCAAGGTTGTGATTTCCGAGGGAGTCCTACGAGACACGACACCGCCGACTGCCTCCTCAATCATATTTGATCGGTTCCGGGACGTGGTCTGCTTTTCGTTTCAGCATGCACCTCAAAGTAAGTCAAGAACATATGAAGGAATTGCCCATAGCTAACACCGGGCAGACATTCTCGAATATTCCGGTATCGCCTGGCCGAATATGCGAATCTTTGGAAGGGCTGCAAAAAGGTCATCGCGACCACCGCCAATTGGCAGCCGTTTACCACCAGCCACTGCTCATGAATCTCATTCGCATTCTCCTCGGCGAGTTCCTGACGCAGCGCCCTCAGACAGACCATCATCCAGGGAGTTCAAGCCATTTCAAAACTTGCTGAAGGCGGAGACGTTTTCTGATCTAAAGTCTGATTCAGTGACGAAGCTGAGTATGTTGACTGCTACCAGAAAGGTGTCACCTACTAGCAGTGTAGACGGTGAAGATCCTTTTCTTGACCCATTGCGCACCAGGAGGTACTGGAGGAAGCAGATGAGGTCCAGCAGCCACGATATGCCCATGTTTGACTATACTTCCACCAACAGCGGAGCTCCCACGGAGATGTCGGGGCTTAGCTTCCCGAAGGCCAACTTTCTCAAGCATATGCGTGAGGCCAATCCAGAAGAGATTGTGGAAGCCCTCAGTCCACTACGGAAGGAGCGACTGCTTGAGGTCTTAAGCGCATCACAAAGTCCTGTTCGAGGTCCCCATCCTCCAACCAACACCCCAAGTGGAACCGTACATGGCAGCCGTACACACCCGCCGATCGACAGACTCACTGCACTTCTCGCACCCTCAGGGCACGCTAGTTTACAGGGCAACATTGAAGAAGAGCTCTGGGTTAAAGCTCTAACTAAGCGCGACAGCAGTAATGAACCTGGATCAGAAGACAGTCGCACCTACGGGGAAGAAAGATACAGCAAGATCGATAACTGCTCTAAACTGGCGTTGAGCTCCAGCGAAACTGCTAGACGAGGCAGCCTGACTCAGGCAGAAAGTAGATCATCTTCGCTACGTGTCACTAGACAGAGGTCGTTGTCGAACGTTCCAAAACGCAAACTTGGGTCACTGTCGCCTTCGATCAAAATCAGCACTCCTGTGAATACGATTCATGTTATGATTGACTCTACCCCAGCTTCACCAAGAGGACGGAAGGCATCGGGGGAGAATGGTGGTTGACTTTCGTTGCATGGACGCTGAAAGACTGCTATCATTTGGGATCCACGCCCTGGTGCTCAGCATGATGGGCACCAGATATGGTTAAAGGCAGAATATACAGAATATTGTCACACAGCATTCCTATGGGACCCTGACAGGGGGTACTTATGAAGCTCCGAGCAACTGAACACGTCCGCAGAGGTATAGGGCTTTGTTCAGTATGAACATGAGTTTCCAATGGTATGGGACGGTATTCCTTACCTTCGACATAACCGGAGATGGGAGTAGTTGGCGTACTCCGGTGATAGTGCCTAGCTATGGTTTATGGCTCTGTATCAAGTTATCATACTCGGGCGGGGCATCAGAAGTAGCAATAAGTAATGCTACTACTCGCAGGACTGAGCATCAGGCTGTGCATGCCTGGACTCTGGGTCGCATACCCTCGCTTGTTCTCGGGAAGAATTTATTAGTTAATCCTCCCACCGTAGACTCTCGTACCCCACAAATGCGCCTTTCCGCTTCTCGCTTCGCCATGACCATGTCAAAATCTTTTGCCTCCGCTTCGCCGTGACTCAGAATCACGATACCCGACTCATTGCATATATATCTTGTTGGCTGAGATTTCTCGGAAAACCGGACGAGGACACGATACTCTACACAACCCATTGACTCGAAGATTCCTGCATTTCCAACTGGTTCTCTTACCACCGAACCCTCATCCATCTGCCTTCACGTTGGAGCGGTCCCCAGCAGGTTGAGTCTCGTGCTAGCAACGTCGCAAAGATGCCCATGTATGCTGTTATACCTTTTGATGACCGTCTTACACTGCTGACCCAATCTCATCAAGGCTTCGAGAACCATGGAAGAAATATCGCAAGTTCAAACCTCTTGACCTGCCGAACCGCCAATGGCCTTCGAGAACGATTGATGCTCCTCCAAGATGGCTGGCCACGGATCTAAGAGATGGAAACCAAAGTCTTGTTGACCCTATGGTAATATTAGGTGCCCCGGTTCCTTCACTCCCATATTGTGGCTGATAATGTTGCAAGGATGGCGAGCAAAAACTGCGCTTCTTCAAGATGTTGGTTGAATTGGGTTACAAGGAAATCGAAGTTTCGTTCCCCTCTGCTTCACAGACCGACTTCGATTTCACGAGACACTTGGTGGAAACACCCGACCTTGTCCCCGACGACGTGTGGCTACAGGTCTTGTCACCTTGTCGAGAAGACCTGATCCGGCGTACCGTTGAATCGCTTAGAGGAGCGAAGAAAGCAATTCTACATCTATACCTCGCAACGAGCGAATGCTTCAGGAGGATAGTTTTCGGTATGACAGAAGATGAAAGCCTTGCTCTCGCGGTCAAGTGCGCGAAGTTCGCTCGATCTATCACCAAAGACGACCCAAGTCATGCAGGTACGGAATGGCTTTTCGAGTTCAGCCCTGAAACATTCTCCGACACCTCTCCGGAATATGTCGTCAAGATATGTGAGGCTGTCAAGGAGGCCTGGGGTCCGACCGAAGAGTCGAAACTCATATTCAACCTGCCGGCGACCGTCGAGATGGCTACGCCCAACGTCTTCGCCGATCAGATCGAATACTTTTGTACGCACATGACCGACCGGGAAAAGATTTGTGTTTCTGTTCACTGTCACAACGACCGGGGTTGTGCAGTGGCTGCCTCGGAACTCTCTCAGATGGCTGGAGCCGACAGAGTGGAAGGCACATTGTTTGGGAACGGGGAGCGGACCGGGAATGTGGATCTTGTCACTCTAGCCTTGAATCTTTATACCCAGGGCATATGGCCCAATGTCGACTTCAGCGACATCCAAAAAGTCATTCGAGTCTGCGAGGAATCGACCAAGATCCCAGTCAACGAACGATGGCCATATGGCGGGCAGTTGGTTGTTTGTGCCTTCAGCGGGTCACACCAGGACGCCATCAAAAAAGGGTTCAACGAACGGAAGCAGTTGGGATCCACACACGAGTCTCGTTGGGAAGTGCCATATCTCCCTCTAGATCCCCAAGATATCGGACGTACATACGAGGCCGTCATTCGTGTCAATTCACAATCCGGAAAAGGCGGGGTTGCCTGGGTTATCCAGAGAAGCCTCGAACTTGATCTACCTCGAGGGTTGCAAATTGCCTTCAGCAAGATTGTGCAGAAAGAAGCGGACGCGAAGGGCCGAGAATTGCTCCCACGGGAAATCCAAGCACTGTTCGAAGATTCATATCATCTCAAGCGGAACCCGCGGTTTACCCTGGTTGACTACAATATTACAGCAGTAAGAGCGGCATCTCCAGAGCTGCCCAGCAAGTCATCAGTCGGCCAACCTCCTCAGTCAGTGGCACCGGCTCAGAACACGTCAACGGCGAAACGACAGTTTGCTGGTGTGATTGCCATTGACGGCGTTCAGCACCCGGTGGTTGGTGTTGGGAACGGCGCTCTCTCCTCCCTGGCCAATGCACTCCATTCCTTGGGTATCGACCTCGACGTTGCTGATTACAAGGAACACGCCATTGGTGAAGGCCGTGACGTGAAAGCCGCTACATACATAGAGTGTACGGCAAGCAGCTCTCACGAGAAAGTGTGGGGTGTAGGGATTCACGAGGACGTGGTGCAAGCGTCCTTGATTGCAATGTTGAGCGCTGCCAGCTCAGTATGGAAGTCCTAATAGCTGAAATGTTGAGTAAGACTAACGCGTGCTACAGTTCCTCACATCTCGAGTTTCAACGCCAGTCCCTTTCCGACCTAAACATCTGCGAGAGTTTTCTGAGGCCGAGTTGGAAGCTCTTGAACGCTTGAATTTGAACAACACAGACAGTGCCAGCAGCCCGCTGAGGTCATCTATCACGCTCGAGCGACCAGCTACGCCCTCCAAATTGAATATGTCAACGGCGGATGCCGGCAGTGTACCGGCACAAAAAGTAGACATTGACTTGTTGGAAAAGAAGGCCGAGCTCAATGGTCACGCCGCTGACCAGGCGTAAAATATTGTGTTTCATCAAAAAGCTGCCACAAAAAGCTTCATTGTCATCAAAAGGCAGAGAGAGTACGGTTGCCGTCGCGCAAAAAGTCGTTTCACGAAAAGCCTGATATGCTCTTGATGGGCCATGTGATATGTGTGCACCAGGTTGGTTGACCCCCCTTGGGCAGATTAGGTAGATATCTGATGGGCAGTCTATTTCTAATGAATAAAACATCACAAGCTCAAAAAGCCCCAAAGTCTATGAAGCAGTCAATGTGTTAGCAAATCGGAATAAATCACCATGGCAATCCAAGAGTAGAAGATTATATGTGTCCACGTGCCGAGACAACATACGAGTAGCACATGCTGATGCACTGTCAGAAAGCTCAGTCTGAAGATCCAGGTGACGTCCTCCAGGCCACACTTGTTGGTTAGCCTAGGTAGTTGGGCCTCGACTCACGCACATGTCCAAAGGCTTAACTAACTGCAGGTAAAGGGGGCTTCGCTAGCTAGATTTGTACCTTAAGTAGGAGTCCTGCTTAGGCACTACTCGTACCCCCCTCCGGCCCTTGAGCCGAACCCCCCACGCCCCCCAGTAAGTGCCTGAGAATTGGGCAGCAACTGCTGGCGAAATCTCCCTGTGGCGTCCAATGGTATCTATATGGGCCTGAATCCAGAATCGCCCTCGTCGCCCTTCGGATACAAGACACCGACATGCAGGGCCTAATCCAACTATGACATCTTCGCGACAATTGCGCCCATCCCCACGTTCATCCAGTCAACCCACCATCATCCCCAGCAGGAGCTGGAGTGCCTTGTACTGCGCACTTCTGGCTGAAACTTGGCTTCACTCCCTCACGGAAGGGCCGTCTCGATCTGTATTGCTTTTGATGTCAGCTTGCCCACATTATCTTGAGCAGACTATAGCATCACACCCCTTCCGATTGTTGCTTCGACACCACCGTCAACAACCACGCCCCTTTGCCTTCACTCACCTACGGTCCGGGTGTCATAGTGCGAGCCATGGCAGTGGGAAAGAAGTGATCTCCATTCGACTACACATTTCGCCTGAACCAAAACGAAAACCCTCAAAGCGACTCCTACGCCTTCGATTGTGTCGGTTCTTGAGACCGGCGGCGTCGAGATATCGTGATCCCTATGGCTTCTCCTACCAGTGCGCCGCGTCGCTTCCTCAAGCCACTCCTCTACTCCGCAGCCGCGCTCGCCGGCGTTGGTGTAGCCGTCATATATGTTTCCTACCGGCCCATCAATGTCCCCGGGTCCCAAGGGGCCATCGTACCTGTGCAACGCACAGAAGATGGGAAAATCATACCACCTAAATTCCCGTTGATAAAGTCTCGGGCGGAGCAAATCGCAGACCTTCGAAAAAGTGGCGGGCTAGTGGGGACGGGCTCAGACACAACCATTACACAGCAGATCAGGAACAGCTTCGACAGACTCCGCAGCGCAACGAGCACGACGGACGAGAAAGATGCGGTCCTCGCCGCAGACCAAGACGCTGGCGAGCCGTATGATTTGCTTGTCATCGGCGGAGGTGCCACAGGCTCAGGCATTGCACTCGATGCCGCAACACGAGGACTCAAAGTCGCACTTGTTGAACGAGACGATTTCGCTGCCGGCACGAGTAGCAAGAGCACGAAGCTTGTACATGGCGGCGTTCGATATCTCGAGAAGGCGGTCTGGGAACTGGACTACAATCAGTACGCCCTGGTCAAAGAAGCTTTGCGCGAAAGGAAGTATTTCCTCGAAACCGCACCACACTTGAGCACGTGGTTGCCCATCATGATACCGCTACAGAAATGGTGGCAGGCGCCATACTTCTGGGCAGGTACAAAATTCTACGACTTCTTGGCTGGCAGCGAGGGCATTGAAACCAGTTATTTCCTGACCAAGAGCAAAGCGCTGGATGCATTTCCAATGCTGAAAAAAGAGAATCTCATAGGTGCCCTCGTGTACTACGACGGTGCACACAACGATAGCCGGATGAACGTGAGTATTGCGGCAACGGCGGCGTTGTATGGCGCAACTGTTGTGAACCACTTGGAAGTTACCCAGTTGACCAAGGATGCAAACGGCCGACTGACCGGCGCCGTGGCGAGGGATGTCATTGATCTAAAAAATGGCGGCAGGGGAGCTCCAATCACGATACGTGCGAAAGGCGTTATCAATGCCACGGGTCCATTCTGTGATAGCATTAGAAAGATGGATGACCAGAAGGCACAAGAAATCGTGGCGCCAAGCTCAGGTGTCCATGTTGTCCTCCCGGGATACTATAGCCCCCAGAAGAACAGTATGGGCTTAATCGATCCGAGCACGAGTGACGGCCGAGTCATTTTCTTCTTACCGTGGCAGGGTAATACGATCGCTGGAACGACGGATGCACCGTGTAATATCACCCAGCAGCCTATTGCAGGTGAGGACGAGATCGGATGGATCTTGAACGAGATCAAAGGCTATTTGTCGCCTGATATCAACGTAAGACGAGGAGACGTTCTGGCTGCTTGGTCAGGCATTAGGCCGTTGGTGAAGGATCCTAAAGCAAAGAACACGGAATCCCTTGTTCGGAATCATCTTGTTACGGTGTCGGAGTCCGGTCTGCTCACGTGCGCCGGTGGAAAGTGGACGACGTATCGTCAGATGGCCGAAGATGCCGTGGATGAGGCTGTCAAGCAGTTCAGCCTGCAGACAAGGCCTGCGCAAACACCGAGGAGGATTAGTGGTTCGGAAAAGGTAAATGATGCAGCGCCGCTCGATGGATCGTGTCAGACACATCAGGTGCGCCTGGTTGGAGCGCATGGGTATTCCAAGACGTTGTTTATCAGCCTTATACAGCATTTTGGCATAGAGACCGAAGTGGCTAAACATCTCTCCGAAGCTTATGGCGACCGTGCATGGACTGTCGCAGCTCTCTCGAGTCCTACAGACGAACGATTTCCGGTTCGAGGCAAGCGAATCTCACCACTTTATCCATTCGTTGACGGCGAGGTCCGGTACGCTGTGCGCCATGAGTTTGCCCAGAGGGCTGTGGATGTGATCGCCCGGCGGACCAGACTTGCCTTCTTGAACGCCCAGGCGGCGCTTGAAGCATTGCCCACCGTCATCGACTTGATGGCCGACGAGCTGAAGTGGGACAGCAAGCGTAAAGAACTTGAGTGGAAGGATAGCGTGGCTTTCCTTGCCTCGATGGGCCTTCCCAAGGGTAAGCTGGGAGTATCACGAAGAGACGTTGAAACTGGCCGGGCTGGCTTTGCGGACGACTGGGAACGGAAGTTGTATTCAAGATATGGTGAGATTTCCCTCCACTCCCCCCCTGCCCTGTAATGCTCATCTGGATCTCTCTAGTATGAGCACTACTATAACCCCATAGACATCCTGGCTGACAGCTGCAAAGATGGACCTGCAGATACGCTGGCGAGCGATTCGAAGCTCCAACCTGGCCAAAATCCAGGTTTGGGCCCTGAGTCCCCAGCCAACAAGTAGAATGGACTCTTATCCATTTTAATTCAAAACTTTATATCGATGATTGTTCCCGGATCTGGTGCAACCCCAACGTACCGAGATTTTCGAGATCGATTTCTTCTGGCTCAGGCCGTCCTGCAACAGACGATTTACTTTTGCCTATCAAACACTGCAAGCTACGTCAAGAGAGGTTCTCCGACTCAACGCATTACATGCCATGACAACACCACGAGTTGCTTGAAAATACCGTGATGGCTCTTGCCGATCACGAGCTGTTGCCCTGATGACAGCACCTTGGGTGGTTCTTGCCTTTGGGTGACTATCCTGGTTGACCAACAAGCAGTCTGTAGCAATTCTCAGGTAAAATGGTTCTTCTTAGCTTGCAAGGCGACACCTCTTTTGACCTGCATATATAAGTCGGTTATCCTTTCTCTTCCTGCTTCTCCTCTCCTCTTATCCTACCTATCCTTCTTCGTGCTCTAAGCCTCCCAAGCGCATGTGGTACCTAGCAGCTCGGCTCACCTTCACTCATCATTCTACGAAATACATCGTCGAGATTCCGTGCCTGAGTTGAGGCTGTGAGTCTGTGTCTGTCACCTTACACACGTGGTTGCTAACGAAAGCTTCGCTTAGAGTTGCTCCCTACATCTACGTGCGCCACATCTGCCTAACATGGCGAATACCGACCCTATGTCGAGTTCATCCTGGCGCGGATGTCTCATGAGGCAGTCCATTGCGTCGTACTTCTGCGGCAAGAAGGAGCAAGAGAAGAGCAGTGAGGCCGCCGTCGGGGAGGCTTCCCGAAACGAATCGACGGCGTCTTCGAGCAGCAATGGGATTTTGAGTGGCATATCACCTGGGGATGAGCTGGAAGAGAAGGGTAAGTGCAAAATGAGCGTATATGCCTGGTTTCAGCGATAGGCTCTAAGGCGTACCTTGAAATCACAGGGGCTACCGAGGATGATCCCATGGCGTCTCACGGTCTAAAGGATGGTGTCGAATACAAGTCTATGGCTTGGTGGTATGTTGCCAGGGTTTGTCCGTCGTGTGTTGATATTGACCATGCTTCAGGCAAGCTGGAATGGTCATGGTGGCTGAGACCATCTCTCTCGGCATTCTCGCCCTTCCCAATGCCATGTCGAAAGTCGGCATTATTCCTGGATTGATCCTTCTTCTCTGTCTCGGTGCTATGGCTTCATACTCTGGCTATGTCATTGGCCAGTTCAAACAGCGATTCCGACATATTCATTCCATGGCATGCGCCGGAGAGGTTCTCTTTGGCAAATGGGGTGGTGAGATTCTTGGATGGGGTCAGTTCTTGTTCTATGTCTTTATCATGGGCAGCCACATCCTGACCTTTTCCATCATGATGAACGCCATCACTGATCATGGGGCTTGCACCATTCTCTGGATGGTGGTTGGCACTCTCCTCAGCCTACTGTGCACCCTGCCCCGGACTCTGAAGAATCTCTCATACTATTCGGTTGCCAGCTTTCTCAGTATCGTAGGCGCCGTTATGATCACCATGATCGGAGTCAGCATCACGAAGCCCGGTTTCATCGATGGCCGGATGTCGGTCAGGTTGTGGCCTCAGCCGGATCTCTCGTTTCAGGATGGCTTCCAGGCAGTGAATACCATGGTCTTTGCCTATGCAGGACATGTCGCCTTCTTCACGTTCATCTCTGAGTTGAGGAACCCCAACGACTTTCCCAAAGCTCTGGCCTTCTTGCAAATCAGCGACATCAGTATGTACATCATCACGGCCGTAGTGGTGTACGTGTACGCTGGTGAAAATGTCAAGAGCCCAGCTTTGGACAGCGCCAGCACTGTCGTCAAAAAGGTTGCGTACGGCATCGCGATTCCTACCATTGTGATTGCAGGTGTGGTCAATGGGCATGTCGGAGTCAAGTATGTGTATGTGCGAGTGCTGCAGAACAAGCCGCATGATTTGATGCATCAGCCACTAAGACGACACAACGAAGTGTCCAACAAAAAGGAGTTTACTAAATTGGGAATCAGATCCTACGGCACATGGGTTTTGATCTGTACGCTCTCGTGGGTGGCAGCATGGCTGATAGCCGAGGTAGTTCCTGTTTTTAACGACCTTGTTGGGCTAACCAGCGCTCTGTTCGCGAGCTGGTTCACTTTCGGGCTCAGCGGTATGTTTTGGATGCGGTTGAACCTCCTGCAGGACCAGGATGGGAAGCTGAGGATGGTCCCATTCAATCTGTGGACCTGGAAAACGGCCGTGTTGTTTCTGATCAACACTTTGAACATCCTTGTGGCAGCAATTCTGGTGCGTGCACTCTGTGGCAATTGTCACGAAATACATGACAAAGACTAACGGTTGGTAGTGCTTCGTCGGTATCTATGCCAGCATTTCAAGCATGATCCACAATGGAGCCACCAAGAAGCCATTCACCTGCGCGGCTTGAGCTTCGAAGCATGACTGTCTGGACAGACACTTTGGGATAGGAACGTGTTCAGGCGATCAAAGGGGATGGAAGGGATCTCTGGGATTCGCAAATGGGCTCAAGACTTGTTGAATGAGGCTTCTTTGTATGTGGGATAGAGGGAACAGTTATAATTGACGATGCATCACCACGAAAGCGATGATGGGAGGCTCGTCTAGAATCTTTTGGCAAATAGGTTGGGAATGGTCTTTGATGTCGTCTCTGTTGCCGACGTCGTTCTTCTAGATAGATCTGGGTAATGGGTGGTTCGTTGATCATCCGTATGGTTTTATTCTTTGTGTCTGGCGCCGTTGGTGATGGCGTGGTGGCATCTCACCCAGCCTGAGTCTATAGGGGTCTTAGGGAAGGTCTCCGTAGAACCCAGCTCGTACTTGTCGTACTTTGAACCCTCCGTGGATCGGCGGCCATGGGGCTGCTTTGTGGGGGACCCGGCGGCCATCATCCCATGTTCAACTGCCGAAGCGCGCCGGTTCCAAGTGCCGCAGACCGAAGTTAAATAACAGATCAGACCACGACTTAAGAGTCAGGCAACCCGAACTTGGCTGCCGGGTGGTTTGAACAGCTGCTTTACTCGAGGCCAAGGCTGGGTTTATTGTTTGTGCGATGTACGAAGTCAGGGCTCGTTGATGACTTGTGACTCTCTTAGATTTCGCTGTGGCCAAACACTGGTACATGCGGCATTGTCTTTTCCCGCTCTGGTGAGCGGTCATCATGGTCGGGATGGGCCACGGCAATGTCATCACGTAGGATGGATCGATATAGGATGCTTCCAGACACGAGGGTGGGAAGGAATGGATTTTTTTTAAAAAGCCTCGCTAACCCCAGACTTCGTCCTCCGTGTCCTCGCTGGCTCTATCTAACCATCGCCTCCTCATCTCTCCACCCTCGGTAAATACTCCCCTGATCCTAGCATCTTTTTTCTCCTCTCGAGCCACTCAAAGAACTCGTTCCGGAAAGAAACGCACCTGTTCAGCTGCAACCGGCCGACGTCACCATCAGAGATGGCGAAGCTACAGCTCCATGTCTGTGTCGTCGGTGCAGGCCTCGGTGGGCTCGCGGCGGCCATCGGCATCACCAGAGCTGGCCACAGGGTCACGCTTCTCGAGCAAGCAGCTCAACTAGGCGAGGTCGGCGCGGGGATCCAGATACCTCCCAACACGACCAGGATCCTGGCCAGCTGGGGCCTTCTACCGGCCATCGAAGACGTCTCCGTGCGTCCCAACAACGTGGTGATGCGGTCCTACCGAGACGGCAAGGTCCTGTCCACTCAACCTCTGATTCCGCTGTGCGAAGACGTCTACGGATATCCCTACCTCCACATCCACCGTGCCGATTACCACAAAGTCCTGGTCGACGAGGCTCGGAGACTGGGTGTGGACATCCAGCTGGACAGCTGCGTGACCGGCGTGGATTTCGAGGAACCGGCGGTCCACATCAAAAACCGGCCTCAACCGCTCACATGCGACGTCGTCATCGGCGCGGACGGTCTCAAAAGCGTATGCCGCGAGTCCCTCCTCGGACGGCCAGACCCGCCGTACCTGACGGGCGACCTCGCGTACCGAATCACGGTCCCGGCAGAAGCCATGAAGGCCCATCCGCTCCTGGCGGACCTCGTCGCCGTCCCCAACATCAACATGTGGCTGGGGCCCGACAGCCACGTGGTCTGCTATCTCTTGAAAGGCGGCAACCTGTACAACATCGTCATCGCGTCTCCGGACAACCTGCCCGAGTTCGTCAGCCAGCAAAAGGCCGACCTGGAGGAGATGCACGCGCTGTTCCGGGACTGGGACCCCCAGCTCCGGGCCCTCCTCGACCTGTGCAAGGGCACGGCCAAGTGGCGGCTGCAGAACTCGCGCGAGATGCGGACGTGGTCGCACCCATCGGGCCGCTTCACGCTGCTCGGCGACGCGTGCCACGCGACGCTCCCCTACCTCGCCCAGGGCGCCGCGCAGGCCGTCGAGGACGCCGCGGTGCTGTCGCGCCTGTTCGAGAAGATCGAGCACAAGCACCAGCTGGCCGACCTGCTGACCATGTACGAGGCCGTGCGGAAGCCGCGCGCGAGCTACGTGGTCAAGAGGAGCTCCGAGACCGGCCAGACCATCTACCACCTGCACGACGGGCCGAGGCAGAAGGAGCGGGACCGGCAGATGCTCGCCGGCCAGAGGGAGCCGTACCAGGGGTACCAGAACCCGTGGCGCGATCCCGTGTTCCAGAGGTTCCTGTTCAGCTACAACGCCTTCGACGAGGCCGAGAACGCCTGGTTGAAGTACTGCAAGGGTCAGTTCCCCGGCACGGCCGGCGACTTTGGCAGAGAAGAAGAGGGCGAGGGCGTGAGGAAGGCAGGCAGAAAAGAAGTCGGCGAGCTGAGGAGGGCAGAGGATAGAGAGAGAGGAACAGGGATCGGCGGCGGCGGAGGAGGAGGAGGAGCAGCGCGGCTGTAATAGTTTGCTGTGATCCCTTTTCGTTGTTTGAAACCCCCCCCCCTCCCCTTTTTGCGAGATCTCATCTAGTTAGAGCGCGAGCCATGGCGACGGGGAACGACTGTACAGTATACCGGAAAGACTAAGACGATAATTTTACGAATGTAGCGGCAATGTGGATTCGAGGTTCTCTGAACTCGAATATCAAATCCATTTGACAGGTCCAGGTGTAACGAATAATAGACCATAGATAGGTACAGCACCGTACTGTAATAAGTACCTACCCAAGTCGAGAATGGGGGCCCTCGAGGCGTCTGGATCGGCCTTGTTCGCCTAACTGTGGAGGTAAAGTTCGCCTGCGCAAGCGAGTTTCTAGGCGGCAGGCTCTTCGGCTCTTGCGGCTGAAGATGTCCAGTCGGCGACGTGTATGCTGTGTGGAAGTAGACGTCAAGTACCTAGCATGATTGATGGCACGAATCTCATTATGAGTACTTGTGTTAGTACTATACCTAGTACGCTTGTATGCCTCTATCCTTGTTACCAGAGAATGTAAGGCAATGTATATCTTCATCATTGCTTGCCGGATCATCAACCATAACTCGGCGACTTCTTTGCACGCGTCTCGAATAGGAAACGCGTAAACACTGAACCGCAGATACAACGCGGCAGATCTGCAATCTCGGAGTCAATCTGAGCCAGTATTCAACCTGGTCGACATGCCTTCTCTGGCACAAGATGACAGAACATGAACCCGTATTCAATACCGCGCGCCAATGCTCGAAATGACCTCCCGCCACGACCAGCCGACGCACCCTGGACGGCATCCCGGTGCAAGAGGATTCTTCGACAAGTTACCAATTTTGTCAACAGACTCGAAAGATGGCACTCGACCTTGTTGGCCGCGCAAGGAGAGGGGAGATCTTGTCAAGGCCACGTTGAGAGCTCTGCGGCCACCGATACTGCGTCGGATTGGCTGAGTACAGCAAGAAAGAAGAAAAGGCCGTTGAGAACATATTCTTCTCGCAATGCGAAGACAAAGACGACCACAAAGACGACCCCAGAGACACCTTCGTCGAGGCGCACATCGTCTCGATATACTCTGAGAACGCCACGTAGCAACGGTGTTCTCTGCGTCCCTCCGACGATTCAGCAACAACCCGCACAGCAATCAAGAGGACACCATAGGAACAAAGCTGACGCCGGCGAGGAAGCCATGGTAGACAATGGGACGGGGACTGAGAGACACTGGCTACTTGGGACATATCCTTCGAAAGAACACGAAATCCTGTTCAACCAGGGCTGCTCAATCATGTCGACCTTCCTAGTCGCAACTGCAAGTTCTACGGATCCGTCACAGTACCAGGATGGCAACCGTGTGCCTTCAAGACGCGGCGCCCGGTCACTATTTGATATGAGCTTGGATAAAATCTGTCGAGAGGCCGTCGAGCAGCAGAGAGAAAGTGATGCCAGCCACGATGGAAACGACGGAAGGTGCGACATCGTGGGCTCTTTCTTCCAGGAAATGGAAGACTTCTTTGGCAACCCGGAAAACGGCTGGCCATCACTGCGAGCGGCGGTACGCACATGTGGCATCTACATGATCACTCGTATTACGGAAACAGGCATCCTACCGGAAAGCATGGCCATGCATTTCTTAACACAGTGGTCGTCTCCTCTAGTGGCTGACTTCCAAAGAGCTATCCGCCGCTCATTGCTGGAGGCGCGAAGTCACAAACATGACGTAAAGCTCGTTTTCGACCATTTGCTTGACGAAAAGATACTCAAGATGGAATTGGACTCACAATCTGTTCATGGACTTACGAGCATGTCGATGGCACTACAGATTCTCCAAAATGCCGAAGATCCTATATGTGCGATTGAGCGCTTACGATTCCGGAATCTGTTCGTAATCATGGGAATCTACCGCGAACCTCAGTCAAGGTTGAACAGCATTGTACCACAGCTGCTCGAAGCAATATTTGTAACTTCTGTCGCCACATCCGGTAAGGCCGATCGGCGAGCACTTCTGCGTGGTGGCGAGCTCGATACACCTGAATCATATTGTACTACGATATCTGATGCCACCATTAAAAGACTCACATATGGCTGGAGTATGATGGTGGCACTTTGTATCAGAGAGCACACACGCACAGCTTACCGTCCCTTGGTGGAGAGAATCTCCAAACAAGTGCAGACAGTGGTTGAGCTGGACGTACACTTGGAGATGACTGCTAATCAACGTGGTGTTGCTGCTCATGTCTTCTTGGGCAATCTCTTTCAAAGCCTGATCCATCATGATGACGTCGACTTGGGTCTGTTGGCAAGTCTCGACTCTATTCTTTCCGACGAATGCTTCTCCCTGATCTCTGGCCCCGTCATCGCCATGATTCTTTACGAGTGTGGCAAGTCTCAAGATAGTTTGCGCACTTTCCTAAGGCAGCTGTTGGAGATAGACTGTGGCGACTATCGAAGGCTGAATGTGGCGCTTACCAAGCTCGGTGTAGAAGCTGTGCAGGAATATGCCGTTGAACATGCCGAGCAGGGTTCTAACGAAGCATGGACAATGGCGATCATTGAAGCATTCGAAGCAAAGCAGCAGCGAAACGTTGCTAGCGTTCCAGGGATTCCTTCGAGGCAACTTGAGACGACCTACACATGGGATCCAACGATTGCGGATTGGATCGCCGTAACTCCTAGCGCTAGCCGAAACGTCGAGAACAGCACGGACAGCAGTTCGCAAGGCGAGGAATGTGCGCACAGCAAACCCACGTCAAAAAGAAAAGTCCGTGCCGTTTCAGACCGACGGCCTCTTGCACCCTTGTCTCGCAACAGTATCCACGAAGGCCCATATCAGAACAGACGAAGAAGTGAGCCAGCCGGTTTGGAGACGCAATGGGACGGCGATTTTCAGTACAAGCGGGTAAAGCGCGCTGGCCGGCAGACGACCGCGACGATGAAGACCAGACATAGTATGGATGACACTGATGAATCTGTGGATGAGTTGAGTTTGCTTACATAGATGTGCGGCCCATGATGGCATGCTAGGATGCGGAAGCAACGTGCGCCACAGACGTAGATTGTTGAGAATGCGCCATGGCTCTTGCAGATAAGGAATCTGGATTGCAGCATCTCAGGAACACTATACGTGGAAATGAAGAGCATGATAGCGAGTGAGGTAGATAGTGATTGAGGTCTGTGCGACAGAAACTACATCAGGCCAAGAATGTGAACGTCAGCCATCTTAACCATATGTAGTACGGAGGGTACGTGGACAGGGCGTACCCAAGTGGAGTCGGGAGCCTTATACAGAGTAGACGAGGTTTGTCCTCCTCAGAACACGAGAAAGTATAGTCGAGGCACAAAGAATAACGAGCATAAGCTTCAATAGGCGGATATCGGGATGTTATAGGCCTGGAACTAACGTTTCAGGTGTTGAAACTCAAACGGGACTGACGAGTGGAGGGACGAGATGGAAATCCATGCAGCATCATGTATGTACGTGTTGCCAGTGGACTGCAAGTTTTAAGTTATTGGGGACGAACAGCTTGAGATGGGCCACGAGTATTGCACCTGAAGCAAGGAAGCTCCAAGTACTCCTACGAAACGGAGTGGGCATTCGCAGCCTCCGGAGGCCGGCGTGTTTCAATGGCCCGATCACATACTCCCCCGGAGCCAATAGGAGTCAAGTCCTCCGGCTTGGCTGTTGAGATGGCCACATCTAATCCCCCCGATCCTTGGGCAAGCAAGATACAATAGCCGGGCCAGGACGGCGATGATCGTCATCGGGACCACCGACTGGATCCTCGATTGGTCGTTCCGAGTTTGTAGGCCCTGAGCCAACTACCATCTTCGCCATCGTTCTCTTCGTCCCTTCCTTCCTCCCTCCCTCCCATGCTCCACCACGGTATCTTCCACGACCATCTATCTGCCCAGATAACAGCCTCAGCAAGAGGCGTCTCTGGCCTCTGCGATGACTACGAGTGCAACAAGCCATCGCTCACTTGGTCGGAGTCTGTGCATCCCGATCCTTCCAGCTCAGCTACTGCTTCGAGATAAGCTACAAACTGCAGGTCATTGAATGCTGTCCTCAGACAAGCACCGTGTCACTCTCTCAGCGCCGACCCAGAGCATTCTGGGTCGTGCCGAGAGTCGATGACCCATGCACCCATGCGTCCACGATATACCTTGTTGCGTTCGTTTCAGAACCCAGTGAATACTACGAGGCGCCATAGCCAGGTGAGTTCGTCATTTCCGGTCTCCATGCAGCTATCGCCCTTGGCGGAGGTTTGCAAACTATTCACTCCAGGAACCTCTATATCACCATCATGGCATGTCCGCGTGTTGGTCTTTGTTCATGCTCTTGTTCTTCTGCAGTGACATTCCAAAGACCCTTTGTCGCCCTTCGTCTCTGGCAGACTGATCCTTTCTCTGCTTTCCTTCTCGATCTCTCCTTGCTTTTACTGGAAACATCATGGTTCCTATACTTACACTATTTGCAATCGCTATGGCGTCGACGACTGCGAGTGCTGCCTATGTGTCTGCAGGCAACGGCACGCAAGGCAGTTCACAGTATCAGAATGCCGGCGCCCAAGAGCATCTCGCTCACCTCAACAAAATCTTGGCTTGGAACTATCTTTGGGCGTTGCTGGGTGTGGCCGGCGTGGCCTTTGTTTATGCCACGTTCCGTCGCATCGACACCCACGTCCGGCACCTGGCGTCGATGAATAGACCCGCGGCGCTTCGATACTTTTCCAAACCATCGTCGACCCTTTCTCTAATCAAGAGCCACCTCCTCTACGCGCCTCTCCTGCACCACCGACGCGCTGGCGAGCTCAAGGTCTCCAAGCGCATCAGCTTCGGCACCGTTCCTACACGACTCCAGGCCGTCTTCATCTTCTTGCTCTTGGCCACGAATGTCTTCGCCTGTGTATGGAACATTCCGTGGCCCGCTCCTGAACTCCAAGTCCTACCCGTCCTCCGCGACCGGTTCGGATCCCTGTCTGTCGTCAACCTCATCCCTATCGTGGTCCTGAGCACAGTAAAGAATCCCTTGATATGGCTGCTGGACATCTCCTACGACACGTTCAACCTCTTGCATCGTTGGCTGGGTCGCATCTCCATCTTGCAGGGGATCGCACATGTGATCTGCTACCTTATCGCAAAGGTCAAGACGGCCGGTTGGGCCGGAGTCGGCAAATCGGTGCAGGCCAAGTTCATCTACAGTGGCCTTATCGCTGCCATCGCCTTCACCGTCATTCTCTTACAGAGCCCAAAGGTATTGAGAGGTCTTTCGTATGAGTTCTTTCTACATTTCCACATTGTCCTCGTCATTCTCATGTGCGTTTTCCTCTGGATACACCTGGATGTGAAAACGCTTCCACAGCGACACCAGCTCCTGGGCTTCATCATCCTCTGGGCCGTCTTTAGAGCCTGGAGATTCGCAACCTTGCTGTACCGGAGCTTTGGGTCCAGCGTCTGCAAGGCCAAGGTAGAAGCCATGCCTGGGGGCGCCGTGAAACTCCACATCACCAGCCCTCGACCGTGGCAGTACCGGCCTGGACAATCTTTGTTCCTGACCATTCCCTCGGTCGGTCTCTGGACAGCACACCCCTTCTCGGTCGCGTGGTCCGGCAGCGAGGAGACCATCTCAAGGAGCGACTCAACCAGGACTTTCAACGAGAAGGCTCCGATAGTCCAGCGCAAAGAAGTTGAGGTGGACGCCCGTGGTGACCGAACGATGTCGCTCGTCATTAAGAAGCATCGCGGGCTGACTCGAAAGCTCTGGGATCGTGCAGGCAAAGCAGAAGGTCATCTGACCGTCAATGCTTACATCGAAGGCCCCTACGGCCACGAACAGAGTTTGTCCAGCTACGGCACCGTGATGCTGTTCGCGGGTGGAGTTGGCATAACTCATCAACTTCCGTACGTGAGAGAGCTCGTCGAGGGTTACAGCCACGGCACCGTTGCGGCCCAGAGAGTCACGCTCGTCTGGGTCATCCGTACGGCCGATTGTCTGGACTGGATTCGTCCCTGGATGCACGAGGTGCTGAACATGGAAGGACGACGAGAAGTGTTGAAGATCTTGGTGTACGTCACGCAAGAGGGCCTGACTCAGTCGGTCAGAAGCCCCAGCGAAACGGTCCGCATGTCACGGGGGAGACCAGACGTGCTGTCGTTGATGGCGCAAGAAGTCGAGCAGAAGATGGGCTGCGTCGGGGTAAGCGTCTGTGCCGGTGGCGGGTTGGCCGACGAGGTCAGACGTTCTTCGCGTGTGTTGTTGGGCCAGGGTGCAAATCTGGATTTCATGGAAGAGACCTTTGGGTGGTGATGCGAATGTTTCTGGATTGTAGATTGTTATGATGGTCTTTTTGCCTTCTTTGTCCTCGAAGCTCGACTTGTGGTGAGTGGACTGGTTGTATTCTTCGGAGTCGGAGTTCTGGGATAGACTTGATCGGTGAATGAGGCGGGGGTTGATGTTGACGACTGTGAGCGGCTATAGAGATACCAAGACTAGACCGACTAACGACACACATTTACACTTGAACCATACATACGCTAGGAGACATGCTCGAGCCGAGAAGGGCAGATGCACGTAGATACATGCCTAGGCCACCCGTACTCTCTGAGTGTGAGTCGAGGACTAGTTTAATGCTGCGGGTGGTGGTGGTGGTGGTGGATGTTCCCACTGTAACTGCTGCTCCCTCATTGGCTGGTTTGTGTACGTCAGCCATGGTTTCTCTTAAATCTCCTGATCATCAGCTTTCAACATTCATTAATTCCTCACTGTCATCGCTGCCAGCAGATTCCCAAACCCTCCGCACAACAACGGCTGTCCTCCCACTGCATCGTCACCAAAAAAGTTCTAGAAGTGACAGCTGAGATTTATATCCTGAGGTTTACCGCGTCAACCGCCGCCGTCCGGGGCCGTGTCGTCTTTTATCTCACGGAGGGATTCTCTCAGCTTTGGGAACCACCGAGTTGGGCCGTGTGCTCCGTCCGCACTACAGATCTCTGTTCTTTCACCGTCAAGAAATGATCCGGCGGTGATTCACTCAGCGGACCGGTATCTACGAAAAGAAGCCCTACCAGACACGAGAAGTTTGTTTGTTTTGTTTGTCTGTCTGGACCGCCCGAAAAAAAAAACTACCCGCATCTCTGTGATCCTTTTTTTCTTTTTCAAGCATGCCTCCTCCCCGGCGGCCTTCGGCTCCAGCCCAGGCCAACGAGTACAGTACCGCGTTCGGCCGAGCTCACCCAACACTGGCGAAGGGGCTCGTCATGGTCTGTCAGAGCTCGGGACCATTGTTGATCGGGACGCTCCTGTGGACCGCCGGAGTTCTTCGCCGTCCGATGTGGGAACGGGTGACCCTGTGGAGGGCCTATCTCTGGACCTTCATCTCCAGATGGGTGCTCGTCAGCTGTGCCATCACCTGGTCCCTGGCCGGCTGGGAAGGCCAGAACGGAGACCCAGCTGAAGACGTCGGCCAGAATTGAAGACATTGCCGATATTACCAGTCACCGTCTGTTACTCTCGTCACGTCGGCCTCGAACAAATGGGTGTGGTGTTGGTGTTTTGTCTGAAAATGGAGACGATGTTCTGTGACAAGGACGAGAATCGATCGCGTCGAGTGTTCCCAAGGACACATGTGTGTGGGGAGGGGGGTGGTTGGTGGTCCCGAAAGTGATGATGAGCATCCATACACACACCCAGACGGCATCTTGGTCAAAGTGAGGCACCATCCAAGATACAACAGACAAGAAAGTCTGCGAACGCCATAACACGACATGGGTGAATCTTCTGACTGAAAACGTCCAAACGCAAACGCAACCCACAGCAACAAAGGCGCCGCTACTCTTCCCCCTCCAGCTCCGACGAACACGAGAAGATCGCAGCAGATATCCAAAATAATACCACCACCACCACCACCACTCCGCATTTACCTGTGTGTGTGTGTGTGTGTGTGTGTGTGTGTGTGTGTGTGTGTGTGTGTGTGTGTGTGTGTGTGTGTGTGTGTGTGTGTGTGTGTGTGTGTGTGTGGCTCGTCATGGTTTCTCGTGTGAGCCCCCGAAAGACCCTTCGGGGAGGTTCCCACGATCGATCGAAAGAAGTAAATTTGCGAACAACAACCCTAGGCTGCCTTACCTAGCCTGCGAGCCCACCCGCCAAGGTGTCAAGTATTCGCCTTCACGCTTTGCAAGAGAAAGCCTTGACGGTCGATTCAAATGGTCATCACGGGATATTTTGGGTCTACTCACTGCTATCATCCCGTCAAGTTGTACGGAGCGTGCGTGCAGACGGTGTGACAAGCACCGAGTACACTGTCAACTTCCGACCTGAGGCAGAGATATATCCGTAATGTATATACACAATCAAAATCACACAAGGTGCGAAACAACACAGTCAAATGACTCCAGGACGGGGCAACCAATATCGGCCGGCTATCGTGCGATTTGTTTGTACTAGACACTGCGGTGGTGAAGTTGTCAAGGGAGATCTCGTCCTGTACCGAATGTGCTTTGACTGCAAACAAATCTATGTATGCCCAAATGCTAAAAATGTGGTATACACAACCAATGAATGGATCCGCACATATATGTTCAAGATCGGGCATCCTTCCTGTCCTTCATGATGCACATGTGCTTTGGGATTTTTGGAACACGCGAGACCAGCCCAAGAAGACTGGACCCTTGCGCCTTGTCACCAATGAATGGATCCGCACACCCACTGTTGGTACAGATCCCCCCGGGTAATGGTATAATAGTTCTCGTCATTCCCTCATGATCTTGTCAACTTCTTTCCCCCCTTCGTTGTCACCTCACTCGCCTCTTCCTTTTGCCCTTTTTTTTCCCCGTCGTCGCTCCTTGTGATATGATGTGATGCGAACAACGACGCAGGACTCCGCCCCTCCCCCTCGTTTTATCATAATTCTTCATTAAAATTATATGGCCTTGATCAGTTCTTGAAGTCTCCCTTGGAGTGGTAGTCCTCCCAATCGTAGTAGACCTGGAACTCGGCGTAGGAGGTGTCCGGATCGCTCTCCATCTTGGCGGTGTATGCGGCCTCTTCCTCGTCGATCAGGACCTTGGGGATGTTTCCGCCTTGGGACGCGGCCTCGGCGAGCAACTGGCCCTGGCACGCGTGCTCCATCGACAGGAACAAAAACGCAGCCTCGTCGACCGTCTTGCCGACCGTCAGGAGACCGTGGTTTCGCAGGATGGCGGCCTTGTTGGTCGGGCCGAGGGCTTTGGCGATCTGGGCGCCCTCTTCGCTGGCCAGCACGACACCGCCGAACGAGTTGTACACGCTGTGCGCCTTGTAGAACTTGCACGAGTCCTGAGTGAGCATTTCAAGGGGCTTGCCAAACACGCTCCACGCCTTGCCGTAGACGGTGTGCGCGTGGCAGACGGCGTGCACGTCTGGGCGAGCCTTGTGGACTTCGCTGTGGATCAAAAAGCCCGCGTGGTTGGGGGGGCGAGTGCGGTTGCCGCCGACGACCTTGCCGTCAAAGTTGACGGCGATCATGTCGCTTGCCTTCATTAGGCCGAAGTGTACACCGAGGGCTATATTGTCTTGGTTAGTATTTTCCTTGCGCGTCTTGCTTTTCCATCAGGACGGGGAAAAGGGGTTGGTTACGACGCACGATTTGTCCAGAAAACATCCTCGTGTTCGGGGTCTCTGACGCTAATGTGCCCTGAGATACCCTCGACATAACCCTCGCGCGCCCAGTGGCGGAAGGCCGCTGCCATGTGCTCGAGTTGCCATTGACGCTTGGCAGCCATATCGGTAAAAGTGGGAACACCGGGGAGAGCCACGTCGCCGTGGGAGATGGCCTGAATGGGTCTCGTGTCTTCCAGGCCGTGGACGTGTTGAATCTGGTCCGCTGGCTTGACCGATTTCGAGGCCAACGGCCCCGAGGGCAGAAGATCGCTGATAGCCGATGGAGCCATGCTGAATGAGGAGAAAGATGTGGAAATCGATGAAGCCTGTATGTAGTGAAAGAAACCGGTATATGAAACAAACTTGCAAGTCGTTGCTTCAAGTCGGATGCCAGTCTATATAAATCAATCAGACCCCTGTTCGATCGGGCGGGGGATAAGTTATAAGGCGTGCAATGTCGACGTGGGGTTCTTTTCGGTCAAGTCGTAACTCGAAGTCCGTGCCGGCTCGGGGACTCCTGCCGCTTCGCTGATTTCCGAGAGTCTTCGATTGGAAGAAACTTCAACAACTAGGACTTTTGGAGGCAAGCCACGCCGAGAGTCCAGGAGTCGCTTTCCCTGTCTGGGCTGGTTGCCAGCAGAATTGTGTAGCCGGGTCTGTTGGGTGACTCGAGCTCCTCCACACGGGTGATCTTGAAGCCCTTCCTGAGCACCCAGCACCGGGCCGGTGGCAACCGGGTGTCGTAGCCTCGTAGGGGCGGACGAGGCCTCGTACTCGTGAGGCCGCAAGGCTGTGAACGTCTAGTCACGTGCGTTGACACGCTCCTGACGTCACTGCAAGGCTGAGAGTTTTGGCCGTCGCAGCCTGACGCAAATCGAACTGCGCATTTCAACCGTGATCAAGTGTTCAGACTCGGTTCAGCCACCCCCTGGACACATCTCCCGCTGATTCATGATGGCTTCGAATGTCCTCGAGATACCTTTTCGGCGGACACACTCGGTCGACCTCTCCTCCGCCATCAAACAGTACATCTCCAGCAAATATGACCAGTCCCCGGGCATGTTTACAGATGATCTTCGCGGAATCGACGCCCTCCGAGCCGATGCCATCAACGTTCAAGAACCTCATACCAGCGGCCTCAGGCGTCTTACGGCCTACGCTGCTCAACTACGATACATAGGAGGGAAGTTTCCGATCGATATTGGCGTGGACTTTCCCTGGTACCCCGCCATTGGATATGACAGGGACAAACCAATTCTGCAGAACAATATCAGGTTCGAGCTCGCGAATATACTGTTCAACCTTGCTGCGCTATACTCACAGTTGTCCACTCACACAAACTGGACGACCATCGACGGGCTGAAACAAGCGGCGGAATATGGGATCGCGGCGGCGGGAGTCTTCGCCTTCATGCGAACAGAGATCATCCCTGACATGCGCTCCACCCCTCCCGAAGATATGGATGATGTGACTCTGGACAGTCTGCAGAGTCTCTGTCTCGCCCAAGCACAAGAATGTTTCTGGCAGATTACCGTCAAGAAGAACATGTCGGACGGGACGGTCTCTAAATTGGCAGCTAAAGTGTCGGACTACTACATCGCCGCAGCAGACGCGTCCCGCCAGTCAAGAGCAGTGAGTAGTGAGTGGATACATCACATGCAAGCGAAGCACCACCATTTCGCGGCCGCCGCTCAGTATCGACAGTCAAGGTATTGTCTACAGAACAAGCAGTACGGGGAAGAAATCGCCCGCCTAAAAGACAGTATAAACTGCGTCAACGAGGGACTTCAGGAAGCCAGATGGGTCAATGCGACCGTAGTGGGAGACTTGAACGGGTTAAAAACCAGAGTGCAAGAAGATTTGAAACGAGCAGAAAAGGACAACGATGTCATCTACCTGCAAGCCGTCACACCAAAGTCGGAGCTGAGACTGCTTGACCGCACCAACATGGTCGCACCGAAAACACCGGCAGAGGTCGCAAATGGGATCTCGCTCCTTGGAGAAGGACAACCATTTGGGAAGCCTCTCTTTGAGAAACTCGTGCCCTATGCTGTCCACCAGGCAGCCTCGATATATGAAGATCGTCGAGACCGCCTGGTCAACCAATCAATAATTGCGGATCTCGAGGCCATGACTGCGAGGTTGCGCGAAGTCCTCCAGTCACTCGACTTGCCTGGATCATTACAAGCACTGGAAAAGCCTCTCGGTATTCCCGGAAGTTTGGTCTCCAAGGCCGAAGAGCTTCGTCAACAAGATGCCCTGTATCGGATAAAACGGTCGATAGACGACACTACCAAACTCAAGACGAACGACGTGGCCATCTACCAGGAAGGCGTGTCGCTTCTAGACGCAGAAAAGGCCGAAGACGACAGGGCTCGATCAAAATATGGTACGGACCGATGGAATCGTCCTTCATCTGAAGTCGCTCTGGCAAAGCTGTACCAAAGCTCAAAAGAGCTGCAGACGTATCTAAACTCGGCGGCAGCAAGCGACAGCCTCGTACAAGCCAAACTCCGCGAAAACGAGCACATTCTCAAAGTACTGAGTGGCACAAACCGTGACCTCGAGCGGTTCGTGCCTTCGTCTCGACAAGTCGAAATGACGCCGGCGATTGAGCAGGCCGCATCCCGCCTCCGCACGTGTCTGAACGAGGTCTCTCGTTTGGAGACTCGGCGAAAGAATCGCATCAATGCGCTGCGCGAAAAGGCTCAAGCAGACGACATCGGTCCTGCCCTACTCACCGAGGCAGCCAGACTTGAACGTGAATTCCCCATGCAAAAGATCGAACCCGGTCAATTCGAAGGTCTGTTTGATAGACGGCTCCAAACATACGACTCGGATCGTGACGTACTGGTGGTCGAGCAGGAAGAACAAGATCAGATAGTGGCGCGACTTCGAGAAGCGAACAAGGCCTTTCTGGAGGCGCGAAGAGGCGATACCAGTACACGCGATCGGCAGAAGGCTCTACAGGCTCTGGACACAGGATACTCCAAATACAAGGAGCTCATTAGTAACCTCGAGACCGGTCGGAAGTTTTACAACGATCTAGCTGGGCATGTCACCCGGTTTAGAGAAAACTGCAAGGCACAAGTCAACGAACGACGTGTCGAAGCTAGTCAGCTGGAAGCCGAGCTCGCAGGACAAGACATGGGAAGACTTAACCTGGAAGAAACAAGGCGTGAGTTGGCTGGACCGCAGACCAGGAGCCGTGGTCAAGTCGCCAGCAACCCACAGCAGCCACAACGGAAAAGGCAGGGGCAGGGGCACGAGGACGGGGCGGGAGCTGGACAAGAAGGCATCATATCTGCGCCCATACCAACAAGAAATCATCACCCACCTCCCCCTTCTGTGGAAGCAGCCGGAGTCATGCCTTCGACTGCTCCTGTTTCCGTGAACGTCGCAGGTGGAAGTATTGGTGGAGGAGGAGTATGGACGCCAGATATAGGGATCAGGTTTGGTGGTGGTGCCCCAGCGAATCAGCCTGGACAAGCTGGGTATCCTGTCCCTCGACGTGCCTAGAATAAATTGTGTTGTGGTGGTGTGGATCTAGCCCGAAAGTTGCGCAAAATCACTGTTTCCCGGAGACTTGTTGTATTCTTTCTTCTGCTTCTGAGACGACAAGAGGAATCATCAAGCTGTTTTGGTTCTTTGGATCGAGACGGGTCCGTATAGTGAGTAGATAGCTTGAAAAAGACTACTGTGACGAATATACGAGGCATGGAGACGTTGAGGCATAGTAGGGAGTATTCTATCTGTAACGTGGTCAGGACGGCGACGAGCTACGTATCGAGGACTGTTGGAGAGCGATGAAAGGGTTGCGGTGGGGGGTGGTGGTCATGGTGTTCTGTCCTACGAAACATCCCTCATCGCCCAAGGTCGGTGCTTGCCACCTCTCGTGAAGTCAACAATCGAGGGAGACAAATAATCTTGTCTCATAGAGGATATCCTCGGTATACGTACACCGTTCCGTATCCTCGTTTTACTCCTACTGTACACAGCCCCGTGTATAGTCCAGAAACACATCTTGCTCGTCGAGCGGTGATCGATCGTACTCACTGCTCCCTCCATGTTTACTCGTTGGCTGGCTCTGGGTCTCACCGCGCCACGAGCCCCTGAAGCCGGAACAGCGTGACTGTAGCCGTCAAGCTCCCCCGGGGAATGGCGCTGGCATCCTCGAAAGCCACATCAGGGGGCGTGACGAACAAGGTATGTGCTGTAGCAAACCGAGTATTCTGCATAAGCTGCGTGATGACTGCCCCCACAAGATCAAGGTTCATCTTCGGCATGATCTGTACACCCGATCTTTGATCCTGGATGGGAAAGGTCCTCCGTTTTCTCGAGTGAACTTACACAACTGGCTGCCTGTTTCGTTCCAATGATATTCGTGAAACTTCGACGCTGAAGGATCGGTTCTGAGGCTCAGCATGAGCGAATGGCCTTCCAGACTTCCCGAATTATCCATTCGCGTGGACAAGATTTCGAGTATTCCATGTATGTATGGATTTTGGGAATGACAGTGGGCACCGCAAAGTTGCCTGCCTGTTTCCGTCCGACGATGTTCGTAAGTCTTCTTCCGGTAGAGTGTTGGCTCGGAAAGTCAAACGGCCATTCTGACCCGTACACATGTAGCAAACCATCGGGTTTCCAGGCCGTAAGCGGGTATTTCTCCTTTTGCATATCTGGATTCTGGACCAGCCCATAACGTACAGAATCCATTTCCGGTCATGCTTTGGTACGCCTCATTTTATTCTTTCCGGTGGGACTGTTGACTGGATAAACATGGCACATCAAGCACATGCTAGCGCTAGCTCTCTGGATATCGCCCCGTAAGACCCAAAACAGCATGCATTCTGTCTGCTGAGAAAACTTTGGAAGCGTGAAAGTTTTCACATTGACTCACATGGAGGCAAGGCGAGGGGGGTGAGGGCGGAGGAGGAGAGGAAAGGTCTGGGAAACTACAAATGCCTCCCCCCCCCCGGTCTCCTCTCGACTTTTTTTTCCTTTTCCTCAGATTTCAGAACACTTACACGTCACACTAACAATTCATTCAAAATGGGTTGTTTTTGCAGCAAGCAAGCTTCCGCAGAGCCACCAACAACACCTCCACGACCGGTTTCCCTTTGTGGAACTCCAAGTCAACAGTCTTCCCTTCGCAGTGTCAATGTTAAGACTCCGGTCAAGACCAGGTCGCAACAAAGTCACAGCTCTGATAGAATATCTACCAGAGTTCCCAAACCAGTTCCCGAGCACCGCCCTGGCATGCGACGACGCAGGGGCTTCGACGCTCACGGTCGGTCCGTGTTCGCGTCCAGTGTCTATTCTCAGAGTCACGACAGTGATTATGAGTTGGATACCGGATCGGGACAAGGAGCCCACCGTAAGTGGTACGTGAAGCATGATCGCTTCGGCTACTGAGTCGTCGCAGAGTTCTTCGTCCACAGAGGTTCGATAGCGTTCATTGGGGATAAGTAGCCGCTTGTTGCGAACAGCCCCAATGTGTCGCTAAAGGCCTCTGTGGGCAAGTTCTCTGCCATCGAGGTGGTGCAGGCCCTGGTTTGGGGGGGCGATATGGGGAGATTGGAGACGAAGATGAGCCCGTAAGAAAACTGTCAATGGGGGTGGGCGGGCGACCCCTGCATCGTTGTCATCGCCTTGCGCGATGCTTCGGGGCGGGGGTCGTCACCTTCTTCGAAAGTCCAATTGCGCCGACGGTTCTGAAATCTCGGCTGAGGGGAAGAGCAGAAAAAACGGAGGTGAGTTTGTGCGTATCTGAACTCCGTTGAAGTATGAGTACCCTCAGTCAACAATCTTTTCTGAAACGCCACAACACACCTGGACGAGAGCAGAAACGACTTGAGTTTATGGTTTTCTTTCAAAGTCAAAGTATGAAGCTCGGGTGTCAACACTCTTCAAAACCTTTCATGACGGAGGGCGAGAACAGAAACGAGGTGTCAGATTTGGTGAACTCACCTCAAAGTATGAAGCTCTCCGTCGCCCTTCGGGGCAACTCCTTTCATTTCATCTACCCGGGCAAGAACAGAAAATGACGGAAGAGTTTGTGGATCTCCATGTCAGAAGTATGACGCCCGTGGTTCAAAGGCTTCGGCCACAACACTTCCAAACCACTTTTCTTTTGACGAAAGGCGAGAACAGAAAGCGTGCCAGCGTGGTGAACTCACGTCAGTATGAAGCCTTTGCGTCGCCTTCGGGCAACCCTTTCATTTCACTTACCTGGGAGAGAACAGAAAGACGGAAGAGTTTGTGGTCTCCAAGTCGAGTATGAATCCTGGGTTCAAAGGCTTCGGCCACAACCTCCAAACCACTTTTGCTTTTTTTCGCGTGTCCTTTTCAACTGTTAATACTGGGTGTTTCCACAGGGCTCATGGAGGACTTTCATCTATCCCGCTGAGTATCGCTTGGACACCTGGGGGTACTGTTGCTGTTTACACAAACCTGTGAGCAGTGGCAGCCCCATCATGTCTTTTGCCTGGTGCAATTGCTTGGAGGGGTTGTCTCTTGACTACGTTGTTGTTGTCGCCATCCATGACGCTGGAGTCCTGGTCCAGTTGCCGTCTTACGGTCACGTTGTCGTTGTCGGCCTTTTCAACGTTGCCGGCTTCTGTACTTGTTGGACCTGCTGCTTGCTGTCAATTGTTGTGGTGCACTCTCGACTAAGTTGGTGAGTCCTCTCAGAGCAACAAGGTGCTGAAATCCTTTCAAGAGGTCGACCGCAAAAGGAGTTGAGTTGCGTCATTGATCATACTATCAACTGTTCTCACCAGCGCCATGGTCTTGATCTTCTGACGATATCCGAGAATCTCATTAATTCTGCAGCATTGTCGAGCTTTAGTATGGCGATAGTCGATTAAGACGTGAAGATGAATTTGGATTTCAGGTCAACGTCACTCTGCAGCAACGAAGTTGCCCGTGCAGCTAAACTTGATTGGGAGGGCGACATTCCCGAGGCATCGCCAGCCTTCAGCGGCGATTCTCACTGCTGGCCTTTTTTCTTTCTCTTAACAGCAAAGTCCTGTCTCTTTGATTTCGGAATTGATGTTTTACGATTCCTTCGGAACGAGCTCACGAAGTCGAATACGGTTGTCTTGACAGCGTGGAGGGAGTCCTAGGACCTGATGCGATAGGCACTCTGGACCTACGGAACGTCAGTTGAGAGCGCCTGACGAGATCGACGAAAGCCCCGAGGGTATACTACTTCAAAGGAGGCAATGAAATGCTGCAGCAATGCCAGAAATGGCGTCGTTCGTTGATACTTTCGCACCTTCTCGCCAGTAATCTGGCACCAAAAGCCTTGTGAGCTTCAATGCTCACTTCTCAACGTCTGGTGCTCCCCTGCGAGGCGTACAAGTACGCCCGGGGGTGGTCTGAAGATACTGGTATTGGCAAGAATCGTAGTGGATGTCAGCTAAACGTCTCCTGGCATAATATTTGTTTTAGGCTCTCGAGGTCATTTTCAGCACCATATGTATTGCTCTCGCCTGAGAGCAGCTAAGCTAAGGAAGATTTCAGAGATAGAAAGAGAGAGAGCAGAATTTCGTGACAAACGTATAGGCATTTATGTTTGCTTGCGCATTGTATTTCCTTGTCTGTTTGATCTAAAAAGGCGTGGCCTGTATCGGTCACATATCCAGCCTAGTCATGAGGAAAGACAATGAAGCCAACAAGGACCCTGACTCGCCTAGCTCGTGAAGATTGAATATGATTATCGAGGTCTCGATCAACGGAATTCATAGAGCACGAGTCTCGACGTCGAGGGCCCCTGAGGGTTTTCGCGGCTATCGTTAACAGCAACAAGAAATGCGGCTCGAGAGGAAGCGTCACGAAGTCCTCTAGTTGTGGTCATCAGTAGATATCCAGTCGAGCCGCAGTTTCATGCCGATGATATTCTAGATTATGACTTTGCAGGAGACACCTGCAGTTATAGCCGAGGGGTTGCTTTAGAGGAGAAGACTGGCAGAAATCTAGATCCTGAACGTAGTAATGCAGTCAAGGGTCCAGACAAGACAGCATTTCAAATGACACAAACTGACTCCAGAAAATCCACACATCTGGTCATTTGAACAGGATAGTTGCGCCAAGACGCCAAGATTTTGCGCCAACTTTCGACCTTCGAAAAATCATCTGCAGTTTCGCAAGTTGAGACTGATTTCTTCTCACATCTCACAACATCACAACAAGATGGGTCGCGGTCCTAAGAAGCATCAGAAACGCCTCAGCGCGCCTTCGCACTGGCTGCTGGACAAGCTCTCGGGCGCCTATGCCCCGAAGGCGTCCCCTGGTCCTCACGTTCGTCGCACAATCTGTCTTCGAGAGGTGAATGCGAATACTGACTCTGGAACCAGAAAACCCGCGATTGCCTGCCCTTGATCGTTTTCCTCCGAAATCGTCTCAAGTATGCTCTCAACGGCCGTGAGACCAATGCTATCCTCATGCAGCGCCTCATCAAGGTTGATGGCAAGGTCCGCACCGATGTTACCTATCCCGCTGGCTTCATGGATGTCATCTCGATCGACAAGACTGGCGAGCACTTCCGCCTGGTCTACGACACCAAGGGCCGCTTTGCTGTGCACCGAATCGAACAAGCTGAGGCAGAGTACAAACTCGGCAAGGTCAAGCGTGTCCAGATTGGAAAAGGAGGAATCCCATACTTGGTTACGCATGATGCTCGCACGTAAGTCTGCGCTCAAGCATCTATCAGCCGTTGGGCCAAGATGTGGTTGGAAAAAAAGGAATTTAAATAGCTGATGGGTTTAATAGTATCCGATACCCCGACCCGGCCATCAAGGTCAACGACACCGTCAAGATCGATCTCGCAACCGGCAAGATCACCGACTTCATCCGATTCGACACTGGTGTGGTAGCCATGGTTACTGGTGGTCGTAACATGGGTCGTGTTGGTGTCATCACTCACCGTGAGAGACACGACGGTGGTTTCAACATCGTTCACATCAAGGACGCCATTGACAACTCCTTTGCTACCCGTGAAAGCAACGTTTTCATCATCGGCAAGGAGAAGCCATGGGTCAGTCTGCCCAAGGGCAAGGGTGTCAAGGTACGAACATTCCTTTCGAGACATTTTCCTCCAACACAAGATGCTAATTATACTTCGCAGTTGTCTATCGCCGAAGAGAGAGATCGTCGTCGTGCAGTCGCTCTCGCCAGCGGCCATTAAATTCGGTCCAACCGTCTGGGGCATTCCGATCTGGTTTGCAGGTCCATCGAGATGTGATGACCGATTGCCTTTGACCTCCACCAGCATTTGGGGAGGTTCAAGAAAAAAGTCTTCCTTTGCATGAACTGGTACTTCGAGGCGAGACTATGATAAATATGCTTTTAGAGCATAGTGATGAAACTCCAAGCTGCTCTTTTTCGAGAAGATGCTTGAGTTCGTCGGACAAGGCCAGACTTTTTTCTTTGTCGTAGAGGCATAGTTAGGAAAAAAGGAATGAAGAGGCAAAATACCCTCACGATATATTTTGATGACTTTGTTTGCCAAACTTAATTCGATGTATGCGTATGCGTGCCTGCTCGTCGAATGAGCGTCTCTTCTTACCACGTCTTCGTCTTCACACTCGTACTCGTAGCACCGAGCTTTCCAAAGACCCCGGCCACAGTCAAAACCCGATTCACATGCATAAACAAACTCCCGCCAATATTCCCGTATGCCATCTGATTCCACTGCGACAGATCCCAAAACACACTATGCCCCAGTCCACAGTACGCCGCGTAGATGTGCGCGAGGTCCGCAATTGCAACCGCGACCAAGTACTTCCGCGTGATCTCGGCGTGAGTCGTCCAACAGCACGTAATCGCGACGACTGCCATCAATAAGAAGACGTTCCCGAGTTGGTAAGTCAGCGATAGCGCCTGCGGCGTGAACGTGAGACTCGACAAGTCAGCGTTGGGTGACTGGTCAGCGTAGTAGTGCTCTGGGTCGAGGATGGCCGTTGCAAAGCCCCAGCAACTGATTTGCGAAGGTTGTATTGTCAGTGGAAGGACCATCAAATGGTGAGAGCGGACCTGCTTACAGTGCAAGAGGGTCTAGGATGCCAAAGAGAATCAGAGGCCATGTCGGAAGGGCCGAGTATGCCATTTTCTACGGAACGAATAGCGGTGATGCTCGCAAAGGTATGGATAACTTGAAGTACAGAAACAGGCTGGGTGACGGGAGAGGCCTATGCTCTGTCTGAGCACACCCAACCTACCGATTGAGAATGTTCAGAGAGTTTCAGCGCTTTACAGGAGTTAGCTTGTACGGGATGGTCGTCTGGCGGACGCGAGATCCTTCGTGCTTACGGCTGCGGGCAATTCCTCGGCGAACGCCCTCCCACATTCTACATCCTGTATTTTCGAGGTGATGTTTCAAGACACTCTTTTCTTTTGTCAATTCCAAAACATACATGACTGGGTCTGAAAGAGGATTCAATCTGGCTGACGAACAAAAGAACACGAGAAGCCCCGTTTCTTGAGATGATGCAAGTGGCAAGATGCCACTGACGAGATCAAGCGAGTTACCTCAGCCAAATACAAGAAGACTGCATTAAATCTTGAGCACCGACTGCAGACTTTGCTCGAGATCCTGCATAGCATGTTTGAAGTTGGAGCGCATACAACAGGTTGTCATCACCATCTTCAAAATACGGGATATTAGGGATCGTTTGGCTGCAACAGAAGAATTTCCGGCTTGGAGGCGGGAGAAGTCATATCAATCTAGCGATACAGATGATGGAGCTCATAACTCTAGATGTACGCAGACAGGTCTCACAACACCCCCACCGTCGATGCGAAGGTCAGCTTCGCATTGAATCACAACGGGTGGATCTTCGGAACGTTGCTACCCCTTTGGCAAAACCCATTGATGGACTATCCGCAGACTGTCTTGAGTACTAAGTCCACTCAAAGATCTATTGAAGCGTTCAGGAAGAATTTGCGACCAATCTTGCTCCTCACATGCCTTTTATGAGATGTTGTTGCAACACAGGTTGTCCCTTTCAAGGTTCACATCGCCAACCCAAAGTGATGGGCTTCGAACAACATACAACTCTTCACCCTCTCTCAGTCTTTTCCTACCTGTCAACTGTATACCAATTCTTGCTGATTCTGGGATCTGTCTTTGCAGAGTTCATACAATGCTGTTGCTGCTCTTGATTTTATGCTCGGCGTCTCCGTGAAGTATTGTTCGGATAAACCCCGGCAATTGATCCTTGCCAAGGCGATTGTTTGTTGACATTATGAGCGCCAATCACCATCGAAGCATCAACGCATCTTCATCTTCTGTTTCGTTCTTGTTATGCAGTCTCTTTTTGTCGCAGGCGTTTCTCAACCAGTATATTAACGACACAGTTAACCCAGGGCAGCATAAAACGACAATGGCCGTGCCTGTGGCAGCAGACAACGACCTGATTAACTTCGACATCATAGAAACACATAAGGAAAACATACAGTCATTACCCGGTGGCCGGTCAGCAAAGCAACTCGCCGCTATCCTCACACCACGCCCATCTGGCAGACCAGGCTTACAGCCTGAACCTACGCTGAACGAGACCAAGACCCTGAACGACGCGATCCGACAAGAGTACGAGATTGAGCTGCAGTCAATAGCAGATGCTGATGATCCACTGGATATCTACGACCGATATGTGAAATGGACGCTCAATTCATATCCCTCTGCCCAGGCGACACCACAGTCGCAGTTACTGCCTCTTCTCGAGCGAGCAACGAAAGCCTTTCTTACCTCTTCACTCTACAAGAATGATCCACGGTACCTGAAGCTGTGGCTGCACTACATTCGGCTATTTTCTGATAGCCCTCGGGAGACATTTGCGTTCCTTGCTCGACATGGCATTGGTGATGCGCTCGGACTCTTCTACGAAGAGTTTGCCGCTTGGCTAGAGGGCGCAGGGCGCTGGGTACAGGCAGATGAAGTATTCAAGCTTGGTATTGAAAAAGAAGCGAGACCGACCGAGAGACTGATCCGGAAATACAACCAGTTCCAACAACGATTTGAGGCGAGACCACAGACAGATAACGAACCAAGCTCTCCCGCTCTTCCAACAGTGCGGCCTGCATTGGCAGCAAAGATTGACCCTTTTGCTTCGTCGCATAGAGGCAACGATGGTCAGGCGCCACAGCAGCAGCAGAATGGTGCTGCTGCCCGCGCCGCAAATTCTTCTCGCTCTGGCAAGCCAAAGATGGCGATATTCTCAGATGCCGACAATGCTGCACCCCCTCCCGCATCAACCTCGACGAATGGTTGGGATAACATTGGCTCGATCAAGGAGCGGAAGAAGGAAAACACCATCGAAGCTAGACCTTGGGCTGGTGAAAAGATGAAAGCAGGAGGCCGAGTAGGGACAGTACCAAAGATGGAGATTTTCAAAGACCCGGTATGATCGATCTGTCCATTTTCCTAGAGTCATGTACAGTCAATGCCAATTTCCGTTCGAACCACCCCTTCATCTTGATCTGAAAGCTCTTTATCAATCACTAACTTTGGGAGTTGTTCCAGTCCTTACAAGCAACAAGCAGACCGCAAGAATCTGTTCAGCGGCCTGGAGATGTCGTCAATCCACGGACCGGCCGAATAGAGCGTGTGTTTGTCAATGTTGAAGCCATCTATCCCAGCAACGACCAAGAATTCAGTTTCGAGGAGTTACGAGCTATGTCGCGAGGGTGGCTCCATAGAGACTGGCGGCAGCCGGAGGAACCATCATCGGGGACTCCTTTGAAAATTCTTTCTGCAAACGGGCGCTCTCCACGAAAATCCAGATCCAAAGGTAGCAAAGCTCAGGAGCAGGAAGATATTGAGAACCTGAGCGAATCATTCCAGGAAAAGGTTGATCTGAACGACACCTCTCAGGGTAGCCTCAGCGGTCATGATGTTTCAACACAATCCATGGTTGGGATGCCAGGATCACAGACGCTATCTCAACCGCAATCGCAAAGCCAGCAGCCGAGAGATAAGAAGTACAAGATCCGAGAAGTGAAGCAGGAAACACAGACAGTCAAGCTCCGTCTTCAGTCACCCACGGGCAAGAAACTCAAGAGGAAGAACACAGCCGAGCCAACGATGACTTTCCACTCGAAAGCTGCAACAAATGAGATTTATGACATGTTCAATCAGCCACTTCGTAAATCAGAAGTAACCAAGGATGATACTCAAAGTGGTGAGGAGGCAGAATTTGCTGAAGATGTAGACGATGGGTACAGCACGACAGGGGACGCCGAGAGCACCGGCACTGGAAGGGGGTTTGGAGCTGACAGTGAATATGGCGATGATACTTTGGCTTCACAATTTGATCACACTGAAAGCCAGAGCCAAACACAAACTCACAGTCAGCCCGAAAGTGTGTCTCCTTGGTCAGATTTCACAGCCAGCAAGCACGTGCCACGGCTTGACTCTCGGAATACTTCATCTAGCAAGACCTCTCTTTCCTCAAACAAAGCTCACACCAAGACGAAGCTGAAGGACAAACACAGACACGCAATGGCTGACGATGTGACTGAAGGTCTAGCTTCCTCAAGTCAAAATGCAACACAAACATCCGGTCTCGGTAGTGGTTTTGACACACAAGCTATTGCTGCTATTGCCAACTGCAATTTTGACGACATGGACACCAAAGCCATTGCCATGATTGCTGGGGATGTTGACGATGAAGAAGAGGACGATCTTGAAATCCAAGATCCATTGCACGCATTATCACACTCTGAGACAAAGGGCGCGGCTGAAGAAGGAGGAATCGCTGAAGAGGATCAAGAGACTGTACATGAGGATGACACCAGAGACAATCTCTCAACACCTGTGGATGATGTCTTCACGGAGCATCGCGAGATTTCCCACAAGCCTCGCTTCATTCCGCTTCCACCGGAAGACTACGAGCCTACTCCGGTGAGGCCGTATCGAGACCCTGCCCTCGTCGCCCAAAACAAGCTGCCATTCATGACGCCAATCGTCGAGAGAACTGAGAGTTCCCTTGCACCATCGACCGTGTTCAATGACCCAGACTACTTCACGTCGAAGACTCCGAGCAGATTGCAACGAACTTACGAGAGCCCTTCTCAAGTGCAGATCGACAAGCTCTTATTGAGTAGTCCTCAGCAACAAGATGGCACACCTCCTTCTTCTGGTAAAAGAAAGTACGAACATACCGGTATCACAGAAGAGGAGGCTGCGAGTTGTTCTCCACGTCAGAGAAAGGCCCCTGGACGAGGTCGCCCGAATCCAAACGGTCACATCCCTTTCCCTATCGCCAAAGCCAGTCCAGCTTCGACCAAGGATGAAGAGTCTCTCTTCAAGACCCCTGCTGTTCCAGACCAATCGCCGGCGAGAAGCATCACCCAATCTGTCGTAAGGCATAAGGGTCCGGTCGTAGCTGACTTACAATGCAACCCATGCGACGACGTCATCCGACAGCAGATTCTCACCGCCGTGTATCCTCCGCTTTCGTCCTACGTTGGATACCATGATCATTCGGCGGAAGCACTCGGTCAGTACTCTGTGCTAAAGTCCTATGCAGACAAGTTGTTGAAAAGCAAAGCCAAAGGTAGTCCACGGAAAAGCCAGGGAAGCAAAGACGCAGCTATCAAAGCAGTGCCGCCTCTGCTCAAATTCACAGGTGCTTCTCGCGTCTATGCTGTGAAGCGTGAGTTGGGTGCAGGTGCCTTCGCGCCTGTCTACCTCGTCGAAAGCTATGACCCGAACGAGAATGCGCTCGCCATAGCCGATGATGTGGAAGACAAGGAGAGCTCTAGCCCGAAGAAGTCAATGGATTCCACCCGCCAGCCTCTTGAAGCGCTCAAGACCGAAACTCCTCCTGGCACTTTGGTCTGGGAATTCCACATTCTCCGCACTGTTCGTCAACGTCTAGGCTCTGCCGCGCGGACGATGCAGTCAATCGTCCTTGCGCACGAATGCCATCTCTACCGCGACGAGGCGTACATTGTACTCGAGTACAGTCCACAAGGTACATTGCTTGACTTGGTCAACCTCGCACGGAACGAGAATATGAAGGCCGGCAAACCTGCCGAAGGTCTCGACGAGGTGCTTGCCATGTGGTTCGGCGTTGAACTACTGCGGAGTCTGGAAGATCTACACCATGTAGGAATCCTGCATGGCGATCTCAAGGGTGACAACTGCCTCGTCCGCTTCACCGGAACTGATGTCACCGGCCCATACGAGCCTCTTGGTGGATCGGGTTGGAATGACAAGGGATTGAAACTCATCGACTTTGGTCGTGGCATCGATACAAGGATGTTCAAGGCAGGCGCCCAATTCATCGCCGACTGGCCTAGCTGTGCGACTGATTGTGCCGAGATTCGGGAGTGTAAGCCGTGGAAGTGGCAGATTGATTATCATGGTGCGGCGGGAGTGATCCACAGCTTGCTATTTGGGAAATACATCGAAACAATCCCTGTCGGTGGCAGTCTTGGTCCGGGACAAAAGAAGGAATGGAAACTCAAAGAGAACTTGAAGAGATACTGGGAGAAGGAGATCTGGACCGAGGTGTTTGGCGTGCTGTTGAATCCTGCCACGGTGCAAGATGGCGAGGAGATGCCGATCCAGCGCAATCTCAAGCAGGTGAGGATGCGAATGGAAAAGTGGTTGACCGAGGAAGGCGAGAGAGGCGGAAGAGATCTCAGAGGTGCTTTGAGGAAGATGGAACGTCTTGTGGCGGGAAACAAGTCGGCATGATGAAGAAGAGAGACGAGCGAGGATGGCATACTACGGGGTGCATGTTGTACTGGTGGAGATTCCAACCTTGAATATGGCTTTGGAGTTGGTTTGATCCCTTGGGATATTTCGAAACAAAGCAGATGGGGTGGTGACATTGTGTGATATTGGAAGCGAGCGAAGCAGGGCGTTGGAGGTGCTTTTTCTCTTCGGTTTTCTGGTATGTCGATACTGCATAGATGCATGTTCATCGATACCCTTTACCTGCCTTGCCACACATAAGAGGAAGTTGAAGGAGTGGGCCTACTATCCTTGCATGCGACATCCAGAGTGATAGAGGCCAAGTCGTCAGGTATTCACCGGAAAGGGGGATTAGCCATTGACGTTCTTGATCATGAAAACGCTGCAAGAAGTAGTTGTTGGATTCAATAGGTACCTACCTAGGTATACAGTAATAAGTGCACTGTAGCCGTACGCCGGAGGGTGGATATTAGCTATTAGTGATTAGTACCCTTGCAGTGCGTCTCCAAGGATCGTCAGCTTTTCCGTTGATCGCGGAGATTGGGCCCCATTGAGCACTTGCGTAACAAGTATTGTTCGTAGTCAGAGACGATGGATGAATTATGAGACATCGCGATCACACCATCGATCCATCGGAGGACTCTATGGATTCAGGATACGGGATAGATATCACTGTAGATCACTCCATCAGCGCTCAGCCCTTTTTCCCGCCCAACTTTATCTTTCGTTTAACCGAGGGCGAGAGGAAGAGCTCGGTAGATTCGTCTTACAAGTACGGGATGTCAACTTTAGTGACTTGTTTGAATCTATTCAGCTAGCAGTTCGGGCGTCGTGTGTCAATGATATCACCCATCAAAATCGAATATCTTCGGTTCTCACAATCTCACACCCCCGGTTACTGCACACAGACCTCACGCCTCCCGCATCACACCTCACACTTTTCTTCCCAGATTGGATCAACTGGTTTTCTTTTTCTTATCTTTTTGCCCGTGGCTCGCGTCCGTCGTCAGACGCGCTGACATCGCTCTCGGACGTGTATGAGAGGAAAGCGAGCGTTGATATACTTTCTTAGATATCGCTGACAGTGACACACACACACCTCTGTAACTAATCGACAAGGGATAAGCGATCGGTGAGCGGGCCTGCTTCCGAAGAACCGGACGGCGACGGTGACGGCGCAGACGATCATCACACCATACGACACACAGTGCAGAGAATCGACTGAGAGGCGGAGGGCGAAAGGCGGAAAAGAGTCCACGCACCATCTTTTATCAACTCATACAACCGCCACCTCACCCCGTCCTTCCATACGGAGTACGCCGCGTCAATCGTCTCTGAACGCAAGGCGCATAACTTACGAAACGAACATACATCCTCTACCACCGCATCGATTCGTCGAGTCACCCGTGCCTGGGCCATTAGGTACACAAACATACCTAGCCCGACGCAGTTCTGGGGGAAGAGAAAGACGCCGCCAAAAGGGCCAAAAGGGCCAAAAGGGCCAAAAGGGCCAAAAGGGCCAAAAGGGCTAAAAGGGCGCGAGGAACCACACCGACAAGCGCTATACAAGTGAGGTAATACTTACGTGAGCCTCGAATTACCTCGAGTACACAACTCCATGGGCGACGCAGGGCCACCGACACCGCCGCCAGGTTTGGTACAGGATGGCACCGGAAGAGATACGCTCGAGACAACGGATGCGCCAGCATTGAGGGAAGTGAGAGTTCTCGTCACTGGGTTCGGGGTAGGTCCTGCGTGATCTCGTTTTTGCTATCCCAGCTACACCTGGACCTATATTTCGTGTCCTGATGACATTACCACCCTTTGTTACTATATGTACTGACGACGGGTGTCTTCGTTGATCTCTCTAGCCCTTCAAATCCTTCCTGATTAACCCATCATGGCTCATCGCCTCTGCACTCCCAGAGGATCTCTTCCCCGTCTCCGGAAGTAAGTACAAGATCAAACTCATCGTCCACCCGTCGGCGATCCGCGTATCATACTCGACGGTTTCGGAGACCGTGCCGGAGCTCATCCGCCTGCACAACCCGGACCTCATCCTCCACATCGGCATGGCCGGCGGACGAGACTGCTACTCGCTGGAGACGCGCGGGCACAGGGACGGGTACCGGATAAAAGACGTGGACAACCTGGACGGATACCTGTGCGGGGAATGTAAATGGAAACGGGACGGCGTGCCACCGCTGTTGTATTGCATGTGGGATGAAGACGACGTGTTGAGTCGTTGGGAGGCCGGCGTGCAGAGGGAATTGGTCGCGAGAGGGTTCTTGGGTCCCGTGGATGATGAAAAGAAGACGGAAAACACGACGCACCGAGAAAGCGAAGTCGGCACCAATGGCGATAATGACGCGACGAGTACAGCTGCGACCACAAGTGCTACGGACCCAAGTACCACCTTTGCAAAGGGGAACAACGCCGCGCATGACCAACCTCGAATACAGACTCAAAACGTCGCGAGCGCGAATGATACCGTGACGGAGCGGAGGGCAGCAGAGAATCGGAAGAGGTCTGTCGTCAAGCTGTCGAGAGACGCGGGCCGGTTCTTGTGCGAGTTCGCGTTGTTTTCGAGTCTGAGTTACAGGTGGTTGGAGGCGCGGAAGGAGGAGCAGGAGGAGAAGAATGCACAGAACGAGGACAAAGTACAGGGTCAAGAGAGGCTCGGGAAAGTCGCCTTCTTGCATGTCCCCGGGTGGACGGGCGTCGAAGATGTCAATCGTGGCGTCATGGTTGCTGAAGAGGCCATCAAGGCGCTGGTGGGTAGTTGGGAAGATGGGCTACGAAGAAAGGAAGAGGGTGAGGGCGAGGGTGGATTTACGACGCAGAATAGTGAACTGAGGTGATAAGTGACAGAGGTATTGTAATGAGGTGAGATGACAACTAGAATCAGAGAGGGTGCTGTATAGCGACAAGGTGTTGGTGGTGATGATGTGGTGTTGTGCCGTGCTGTGCTATACACAAGTAGTGCTGTTGATGTTGTGACTACCTACCTGAGGTACCCTGGCAATAGGAAGGTAAGGATAGGCAGGTGTTGGGCATCGGTGCATGAACAGGAGGACTTTGCCATAGCTCGGTACGATAGTTGGGTTCCATAGACCATTGCCGTTAAGCATCGTTGTGAGAAAAACAAAACGAGTGAATTAAGTCGACGATGCACTTTATCTCAGCTTGCCATTTTTCATAAGGTGACCTCAGGCTGGCGTTGGTTGTCGAGTACTTGGAAGTTCAGGCCAGGCTTGTACAAGTAATGAGTGCTCCGTTAGTTCCTAGGTAAGTAGATAAGGCAAGGTGAGGTGAGATGCAGATTAGCGAGATCTCAAACATTATTACCTAGGCACCTTTAGTTACCTACAGGACAGTATGCGTAGGCTGTAGTTAGATACCTTACAAGTCATATGTAAGTGACCCCCCTACCTAGCCTACTAGTTAGGGGCATCATCTCGAGCAGACCAGTGATGGCCAAGTCGATTTATTCCAGTACTGACTGCACCCGAGAGATAGATCACAACCTAGATCGAGATGTGTTTTCCGAGTACTGCAAGCGAGAGACGGATAACCCTCCCTTGGCCCCCTTGCTTCGAGCTGAAAGCCGATGAAAACGGGACCACCAACTTACAAGGATGCATCGTGCATGGTGTCGAATCAGCGGATAGTACCAGCATTTCCGACGTCTGGCCAACCTCAGGAAGGAGTTGGGTCAGCGTGATAGTTCATGGTCCGTTGACATAGATGGTCCATAAGCTCCATTGTTGTTCCATTCTCGACCCTTGGAATACGAGGTTTGATATTGAGAGTTTGACATCGACATGAGACACCACGGACGACGCAAGGGGGCCTCATTGTAAGGTCCGCACGAAACATCGGGCGTACAATCGATCACCTTTGTTGGATGTCTCTGCAGGGGGAATTCATCCCCAGATCATCGTACGACGTGGTGAATGGATCCCAGGACTTGTCGAGCTGATGCCATTCCACACCCTCGCATCCGAGCACTCGCAACATTCCGTTTGCTTGTTTGTTTGTTTGTTTGTTTACCCTGATGTCAAACGCGACGTCGAGGATCACACCGATGGGTCTGGAGTGTTTCAGGGCAGGAGAATGTACAGGGTATGCATGTATTTGTCCTGGTGGGCTCTTGTCTGTACGGGCGTCGACCTACGACAGACAGCCGAAGCTAGGTTTTGAAAGGGAGAGAAAGTGTCAAACAGCTGATGGATATCCCCAAAGGATGGACGTCGTATGGAGTAAGCGAACTCAAAAAGTCAATCTCAGTAGACGGCGCATCCTGGTATCGGGTTCCCTGAGAAGGCGATCGATTGGCCCATGTCAAAACGGATGAGGCGCAGATGCCGCCAGACTTATTGAGGTTAGTCCGATATGTTAGCGCGCATCTCACGCGTTTTTTTCTTCTCTCTCCTCCCAAGCCGGACGCGTGAGAAGGAAGAAGAACACGAATCATGGGAGTCTGACGTACCCAGGGAGGCACGGCAAGCCACCATCATCACTGCTTGGGAGGTACCCTATACCTACTGCATAGCTTCTCGAGATGTCGAAACCTCTGTGAAGGAGACTTGAGCCCAACTTGGCTGGCCATAGTGTACTCGTATTTGTCCTCGTCCTCGACGGCAGCCTCATTGGACGTCGACACCTCAGGCAGATCGAATCAACAAGGGTGGAGAGCTGGACCAGATACAAGACAAAAGACATGTGGTACGCTGACAGCGGCTGTAGAGAATCGCGCCAGTCTGTGCTTTGCAGGCTTTGAAGACAGCGAAGTCTTTGATGGCTGTAGATACAGGTACCCTGGGTCTGTAGTCGCACTGCGTACCTCGTACTGCAGCAAACTCAACTCAACTTGTTACCACTCCAGGCAAAAGCACTGTGCTGAGGTCAGGCGAGACACAGCATCGCTTCGAATGGCGCGATCAGCTCAGCTACTCGTAGATGGATCCTACGGACGAGTATCGATACTCCGCGTTCGCCCCCCCAAAAGTGGCATGTTTGTGATGGTGGGTTGTACAGAGAGCGGGAACGTTCAAGAGAGGCAGAATCCACTCGAATGCATGGTGCAGCTGAGACCAGCATTGCAGTAAAGCCCATGATCCTGGACAGGCGGAGGAGACGTCGTCGGGCCCTGGGACCAGGATCTGGATGTGTAAAGTTACAGCTACCTTTATGTAGTCGGATGGAGATGCTGGACGGAGTCGGGAGGAGTCAAAACATGGACCGACTCCAGTTGACGGTGGGTGCGCATAATCGATAGACGCATCTTTTATCGATTGGGACGATAATGTCTGAGGTGCAGAGGAGGAGCAGTGAGAGTGTGAGTGAGGGTGAGTTTTGGCAGCCGATAGAAACTGCGATATACCATCAAGACTATTGAATCTTGATGGTGCTAAGAATCAACCACCAACAGCTAGCTGGTCGCTCAACTGGCCTTTACGAATCCGATATCTGCTTCCAACTTCATTCTTCGCATCTTCCACTTCACCCAAGGCAGAGTCTTTCTCTGCTTTACTGTACAGTTCTCGTACAATGCTTCGCCCGTCTGTTTGTTTGTTGTGACTCCGCCTGTCAAGAAGGTTGAGACACACTGCCGAGCTACCGTAGCCGCTGCAGGCTCCTCAGCACACGCACAAGCCCTGGACAGCGCCAGTGCAGCGAGACCCGACGGACGCTACGACCCTTACCTACTGTACAGTACCTTACAGTTCACGGGTTAGGGGGACTCGTGGTGGGCTCTCACTGGGTTCAACCTGGCTGTTGCAGCCTCGGAGGTGGTGGAAAAGCCTCCCCATGCCTCCACCGCGGCCACTTGTTAGGCATAGCCCTCCGTATTCCTTGCCTGCTCGGCGCCTAACTATAACTAAAACAGAGTTAACCAGTGACCTAAAGTACTTAGTAAAAGTCAAGCCAGGCAGTCAACGAGAGGCGCCCACCGAGCCTGCATGCCGCTGCCATCACCCTCTCGTCCACCCTTCCTCCTCTTCTTCCCACTTGGTAGCGCCAACATTCCAAGGTCCCGTCGACGACACACTTGCTGCCAACAATCCCTTTCTTCCCATCCATTCTCCGTTCACGTCCTAGAGGGTGTGTATGGGAAGTAAACAGCACACATCTAGTTCGACAGACTCTTATCCCTCCTCTCTTCACCAAAGCCCTCACCTCGACCTCACTTTCATTTCACCCACCCCGGAACCCTAGTTCGCTTCTTGCACCCCGGTCCAATTTTCCCCTGCGTCGTCCCCAGCCACCGTCATTTTCTCAACGCCCGTCGACTCTCACACCTGCGATCTTCCGACTTTGACAGTCGCTCTCTGCGCGTCCGGCACGTCTCTTCTGTCGCAAAATCCACAACAAATCGCAGTCTGTTTGCTGGCTGTGCAGACCACTCGACCGATCCTTCCAGCTGTCGATTGCACGCCGCAAGCCGCGGTGGCGCCTCCGTTCGTTTTTCCCCCCAAAGCGCGCTTCCACCAGTCTGGGTGATCGCATAACTGCATAACCGAGCCTCGACACGCGTCTACAGCATGAACGCTTGAAGACGGGAAGATACTCATCTCGATCTAAACCAGTTCTGCTCAAGAGGCACCCTTCCTGCGCAGACATCGCCTTGACGCCGTCGATCTGAGACCCGTGCGCACTTCACAGGCACCCTCAGTCATGGCCGGCCGCGAACCCTCACCCACGCTGTTGGCCTCGTCAGCGCAACGCAGCAAACCACACATATCCATAACGTTGCCGCGCAATTTCGCTCCTCTCAGCCTCGACAGTAGCGACGATCCCAAGACGCCTGATCAGACCTTCGCCGAGCTCAAACTCCCTCCCGCACCGCATCACTCAACCTGCCGCGTGCGGCGGACGCGAGTCACAATGGACAATTTTCAGGCGCGTAACAATGCCCTCCTGCCGACGCTGTTTGCTTCAGAAATCCCAATCCCTTCAAGCGCGCAGTCGACTCAGACCGAATTCCTGGATGCTGAGATTGCCATTCCGTCAATCGAAGCATCTTCCTTGCGACCATCGTACCACCACACCGTCACAGATCCCTCACCCAGTGACAGACTGAAGTTGTCCACCTTTCGAGACATGCAGCTTCCACGAACTCCCATCGCTCAGACCAAAACCGTCTCGTCCGATTACAAGCATGGCGCGTGGGACATGCGACGGTCTTCCTCAGAATGTTCCGTCCGTTCCGATACCTCAGAGTCGTGTTCTTCAGAAAACTTCGCGACGAGACCTACTTCATTTGATGGAAGCGCGACAAGTCCCGACCTGGACTCTCAAGATCCATTTTCGCCTACACTCGTCAAGATCATCCCAGACACACCGTCACGGAAGAGCAAGAAATTGAAGATCAACACCATGCTCTCCAAAGGCAACGTGAAATGGAGTATCGAAATGGACAACCATCTATTCAACGTCTATCAAATGTACTTGGCAGATCCCACCGTGACCCCTTTCAAGACACTCCCTGGCAGTATTCCCCCAACCGGTGTGTGCCACCGCGTCGCCCGCAGGGCTAGGGAAACATGGCCACGAGCAAGCAGAATCAACCGACCGTTGATCAAGCGTTACAAGGTGCGCAATGTCATCGAGACCCGGGCTCTGGCTAGAGAACGGACTCCAGAACCAAATGATTTCTTGCGCACTGATGACGCCAGAATTGCCTGGCCTTCCGAGTCTGCCACTAGGAAGCGCCTGAAGCAATTGTGCAAAGAAAAGTTCACCATCTCCGCGCATTATCAACGCTTGCGAGAATCGAGAAGCCCCTCTCCATTTCACGATCAATTCGTTCGTCATTCCTCTTCGAGACTTTCAAGATCAACGTCAGTTCAACCCGATCCTGAAGCCACGACTGCTTATGCGACGCGCGAATTGGGTATTTCCCTGGTGGCCAGTAGCGCAACGGGACCTCTCGCCCAGTTGGTCACGGATTCACCACCAACACAGAAAATGTCTGATGATTGGTTCAATGCCCCTGTCAACGGTCCTTCGGATCCCATGACGTTATCGACGCCCCTCGAGCCGGACCACAACAAGCTCAAAGTTGCAAACAGCATCCCTCGGTTGGCCTCACCGTTCAATTATAGCACTTGGAATGGATCAAGTAATTCAAACCACCGCCATCGACGGCACATCAGTCATCACCAATTCGAGACCATCCATGCTACAGGCTCAAGACTGCTCTCGCCATTCAGGCCAGAAACTGATATTTCGCTCAACGTCAACAAACGCCGCGCTCAGCACAATCTAGAAGATGAAATGAGCCCAAGTGGAAGCAATCTCCCGGTGAATCCCGAACTCAACCTTCCAACACCCACCACTTTCGAACCGAAGCCTGAGCCTCGGCCTGAGTTGGTTTTCACTGGCGCTGGCGACATCAACCAGCGAAGAATCCGTGTTCGCAATAGAGGTGCAACACTCAGTGCTGTGCACAGCCGAGAGCACATCGCGCGTCTCTTCAACCCTCCGTTGGGCGCAGATGGTGCCGGCGAAGACGACGGCATTCCACCTGTCCCACAATTACCGGCCTCTCTTGCAGCTCTGGCAGCTCCCACCAACAGAACCAGTGCTTCGTCGTCATTGGCACCACCGGAACTAGATCCTACACAGAAGCGACTCGGCAGTCCATTTGAGCTGGACCCCAATAAACGTAGTCAACGCGCAAGACTGCCTAGACACGTTCCAAGTTTATCCGACCCATTCATCAACACAAGCGCATTTGCTACCACGCCTAGTCATGGTCATACTAGCAGTATGAGCATTGGAGAAAGATTGGCAATGTTCAGCACATACCACGGGAGCCATTTTCAACGTCAAGGGTTTCCACAACCGCCAAGAGATGATCCTTTTGCCTAATTGGCATCATGCTTCAAACATGTTGCAAACACGGTGCTATCGTGTCTAATTTGTTTACATCACGAGGAGTTTAGGGCCGTCATCTATCAAGAGAGAGTGACAAAGTGGAAATTTTGTGAAAATCCTGGTCAACGGCGTCCAGGGCGGAGTTCACATTCATACCAATAATATTGTTGGGAACCAATACAACAAGAGACGTTGTAGGTTCAACATGCATCATTAGGTTAGGGCATTTCATTGCTTTCGCCCAAAATTCATCTTGGAGCGATTTCGATTTCGCATGGATCAGGAGTACAGACAGATTGAGATGATACAGTCTCAGAAAGCAAAATCCAGCAAGGGGCAAGACAAACAGAATTGGCACAAAGAAAGACAAAACTTCCAGAGTTCAAGAGCAACACCATTCTTATTCATCCAAAATGCATATCATATGCCTGAGGACAGTTTGGTCTGGCACGAAACGAACGAACGAACACGGCAATGAAGAAGAGATATAATGCGAAATTCGAGTGGACAAATGGGGTTTTCAAATGACAACGTGTTGACGAGGTTGATGAGAGTTTGGAGAGCTCCCCCAAATACATGCTGAACACTTTTTCTTACATGCAACCTGAATACTTGTTTGCAAGGGCTTGATTATCATCGACTTGGGTTTTACTACTCGGTTGATGTATTCAGCGGTATCTTTTCGAGAACGTCCAGCTGTGGACTCGGGGGTTCAGGGAAAAGGACGAAAGCCTGGGAAAGCATAGTCATCCCGGTGGTGATTGGTTTTTGTTTTCTCTCCTTTCGAACGTCCTGGTATGATCGCAGGTACGGATATCGGGATATCGGAATGTGGAATATGGAGGATGAGGCATGGCTAGGCGGTGTTTTTACTACTTTTTTTTCTCTCCCCATCCATAACGAAGATTACGAAACATGAGAATGAGCTTGCATGAATACTATGAATTTCACTCAAACTTTTCTTTTGGTTTGTGTTTCTGTTCGGTATTTTTCTCGGTCTGCTTGACAGTGTATGTGAGGTGAGTTTGGACGTGGATCTAGTCATGGCATTCGTTGATCGTTGGTGGTGACTTTGGTTGGAGTACATGGTGAGGATTGGACTCAAGAGGTGGGGTTGATACCCAAGGTATTAATAATCCATAAGAGCTGTATCCCTAGTCAGGGCCTGGGGAAAAAAAGAAGGAGGGGATTGAGGAGGATGGAAAGGAAGAAGAAAGAAGATTGAATTGCAAGTTTGAGAATTTATGAGATTTCAAAGACTCCGTCCAGATGCTAGTTAATTAGATACTACCTCAACACCTGAGGTTATCCGAGGTAGGTAGGTAGGTAGGTAGGTAGGTAGGGACCTGACAGGGGTCATTTAACTAGTTAGTATGGGGGGGTTTCAAACATCTGGTAAAGCATCCGTCGGTAGACTCGTAGTGATACTAAACCACCACTTTGGTACATACATACCTCACTTGGAGAGAGATAAGATAGATAGGAAATACAGTCGGAGCCGGTGCTGTGTTGTTGAGCTGTGTTTGGCTTGGGTTGGATTGGGTTGGGCCCTAGGGTTGAAAGGGGACAGATACAATAGTTCAATTGCTCTCTCTCTCTCTCTCTCTCTCACACACACACACACACACCTACAGTATCTGTTCCCTGTCCCTGCATTGTGTAACTCCTCGTACGAGTACAGCGTCCGATTTCTGCGTAGAAATTTTGATTGTGACTGGTTGACTCCCCCCCTTTTTTTTGTTTTTTCCCTTTTTCGTTCCCCTTTCTTTCTCGGAGGACCATCATCGTCGTCGTCGTCGTCGTCATAGTGGTCTAGTTTACTCAAGGGTAGGTAGGTAGGTAGGTAGTCAACCTGTCAGTCGAAACATGCTTCGCACGGGTCATGACCGTCACCGCAATAAGGGCACGTGGACCATCCCGGCTCACGGTAGTTGATGGGCTCCATCTTCACCGTGGCCGTGGTCGAGGTTTCGGCCGTGGTCACGACCGTCTCGGTGACGGTGGTTACGTGGATGTGCGTCGGTGTTTCGGTGACGTGTTGAGCTCCGGATCGATGGACGTGGGTGGTGGTCACGGTACTCATGGTTGCCGCTGTTGAAAGTGGTGAGCTGGAAACTTGAGCTGAGATGTTGTTGTCGAGTGTTCGGTTCGTTCGCACGGTGGTGAAAGGAGTCTGAGCACGAGAAAGTCGTTCAAGTCAAGGCCGTGGGAGCCAATCGACGGTTCAACGACGACGGAAGAACAAGAAGTAGACGTAGATGATGAAGATGCTTCCGACGATCATGGAGACGATGAACCAGAAGCAGATGATGAGGAGGACGATGAGTTCGAGGATCATAACGGTGATGATGATGAAGACGATGATGATAGATAAAATCAGAATTCCAGATCGGAAGGAGAAGGATGATACCTTTATACATATTTCACCATCGTCTCCATCACCATCATCACTGCGTTAACAATCGGTGTCACGCTCATTGTCGTTGAGGGAGGGGTGGTGCAGTACAATACAGTCCTGTACAGGAGAGAACAACAGTGAACATTGGTTACCATATGATCTTTCAGTATTCACTCGAACAGGTGCAAATTGACAACGTCATTGTCAACATCCTGGCTACCCAGTGGAACAAGAACATAGACACAAGTCATGTCGGATCTTCGTTGTGGGCGAATGGGAGGACCGTGTCGAGGGCTTTTTGTCGAGGAAGTGCCGAAGAAGAACAAAGCAACAACAATGCGGCGGTAAAAATGTCGTGTACTTTTTGAGCTGAAAGGTCATTATTCACCCTTTCATTCATCTTGTCATTCAAAGGCCGTTGAAGCTGAAAGATCTTTGCACGAGGATACAAGAGGGTATCGAGAGCGGAATAGAGGGACGTTGATCTTACCATAGGTAATTGGCAAGGTAATCAGGGGTATGCCGTCTTTCGGACGGAACAAGATGACGAGTAAAGCCCAGTCTGCTGAAACCAAGAGGATAGAGAAGAGAAGGCTACAAAGTTAGGTTAAAGGACATCATAGGGGCTTGTTCCTGAATGGAACTTCGAAAACATTGAAGGATTGTATATTGTTCTTTTGCTTTTTGGACATGTTTTATCGGGTCTACATTCTTACCACCTATCTCGTCAAGGAGGGGTGACGCTCATGAATGATGCAATAAAACTTCGAGGCGGTCCTCAGTCCTCACCATGGGATCGTGTTGCCGTCGTAGGACATGTACTTTCCGGAAGTTGAGTCTCGAGTCGATTCATCGATCTTCAGTAAACGTCTTGTCAGTGTGTGCCTCTGTTTCCCAAGGGGTGAACAGCGGTTGGGTGTGCCCAAAAAGGGCTCAGGGGCCAATGCCAGGGGGTTCGTCTCATCCGGCTTGCAGCAGACTTACCAACTTTGCCATCGCAGAGATACTGTCCTCGATAGTTGTTGGAGCCTGTTCGATTCCCTGCGCTTTGGCGCCGGCGTTTCCCATGTCTGTTTGTACCCATCTGGTAGAAGCGTCAATATACATATATATCATACTAGCACGTTGCCTCGACAACGGAGACGGGAAGACCACAGAGGTGGATGGACGCATCATGTTTTGAAGCCGCGAGGAGTGAGAGAAAAGAAGGACTGAAGACTAGGTAAACCCACCCTGGATGCATTGGGAACGCGATCAAATGCTCGTTCTCCTGATGAATCTTCTTGGTGGCAAAGTTCAAAGCGGCCTTGGACATGCCATAACTGGAAGCCGGAAAGGGATACTCTTCCATGTTCCCAATGGTGCCCAAACAGGAAGTGATGGTGACGAATCTGGGCTTGCTTTGCGATTGCTTCAACAGCGGCGCAACGGCGGAGAAGAGCAGAACCGGGCCCACGGCGTTGATCTTGAACGTTTCAACCAAGTCCGAGGGTGTTAGGGCCTCGACCCGCGCGATGCTACCCGAAGTGCCCGCATTGGCGATGACAACGTCCAGACTGGCGATCTTGTGCTCGTCCTGAATCTGCTTGACGGCCGCTGCGGCGTCGGTCTCGGAGGAGCTATCGATCTTGACAACGATCAGAGAGCTGGATGGTGCCTTGGGTAGCGACTGGAGATCTTTGACGCATTCTTCTGACGGGTTTCGAACGGCGGCGATCACGACGCTGTTTGGGCGGCTGAGATAGGTCGAGACAAATCCGCGGCCCAGGCCTAGTGAAGGTTGTTCCACGAGTTAGTGGTCTGCTTTTGCATAGGTACTTGGGTACCTAGATATCCAAGACACGGTGAAGATTACCTCGGTTGGCTCCAGTGATCAGATAGTTCGTCGACATGTTTTCTGAAGGTTTTTAAGGTTAGAAGAAACACAACAGTACTGTTCTTTTTAAAAGCACCTTTCTCAAACGGAGAAAGCAGGACACACAGATGGAGGGCCTATCTCCCTACTCGAAGAAATAGAATGAATACTCATGGGCTTTTCCACAACGACCCGCAAAAAGTCGGTCGAAAACTCGGCCGCATGATACGAAGTACGCTTAATAATAGGCACGGGCGATACTTCATTCCATTGCCCGGCCGGGTCCGCGTGCGTGATGTGGGTTGGTTATCTTTGCTTCTGGGAGCTTCGAGAGTGAAATGCGGATACTTGCAGACAGCCCATCGGTTGCCTGACAAAGTACACAGGCTCTGATTCGCTCTGAATACGCTCGGTATGCTATCGTCGGCGAGATGCTGCAGCTACTGTAGCTCTCTGCACCGGGAGTCGTAGGACAGGGTATGCCAGTAACAGTCAGAAGCCCGAATCAATCTTATCCACCTCGCCGGTCGATGGACATGCTTGCCAGTCCTCGCATAGTTGTTACGAGTCCATCGCCAGCTGTTCGAGGAGGGCGTATGGTCAGCCAACCGGAAGCGTGAAACACCATATGAAGACGGAAGGCCCAGGGACCGATTTGTAGGCACCGTTTGAGCGTCGCGTCTTTTGAGGGGTTGTCGGGACGAACGACAGCACGGTTCCAGGCTCTGACGCTGACCGCTAGAATGTACTATGAATAGTCACTCAACAGTAGGCAACACATGCCGGGCTCCTAAATTGTAGCACTGTGAATGGCGATTGTGACCAAGGAGGAGTTCGATCAGAATTGATATCTATAAGGTCGAGCGACATAGACCTCTCCTTGCGTGAGATATGTGCAGACAGAAGCCCCATGCATAGCCGTCTCGCTGAGAAGTTCATCTCACACGCGGTTGGGTTGACGAGGCTTCACCTCAGCCTCGTCGCCTCACCAGCCTTGAGTCTCTAAGATTGTGACGTCAGCCGTGTTTTCGTCGATATGTCTGCTCAAGCCCGCAGCTTTTTCTCCTCGAGTTGGCTTCTGATGCAGCAAGATACTCAACCGAGTTAGCCGGTGTTCCAAACGAAAGAACAATCTCTCAGAGCGTGCTTCCAGTGCTACAACATGCTAGAATAACGCAACAGGACGATTTAATGGTAATGCATGCAATTCGCTACGTTCAGTCGCGCTCAGCCTGACATCTTGCAGGCATCTTTACTGCGCCAGATCGTTGCAGGGCCACGGGCCAGACACCCCGAGGCTGGTCTGGACCTATGCTATGTCACTGATTACAGTCAGTTGAGCCTCCAGGCTCACGAAGTTGCATGCTGACTCCCGATAACAGTCGTTGTCACTTCCGGACCCAGCTCCGTTTGGCCAAAGAAAGCCTACCGAAATCCACTTGACCAACTGGTCTCTTTCCTCGATCGCAAGCATGGACAAGACTGGTCGATATTCGAGTTCCGAGCAGAAGGTACGGGATACCCAGACAAGGAGGTGTATAACCGCATACACCACTTTCCCTTCCCCGACCACCACCCTCCCCCGTTTGCCTTGATCCCAAAGGTCATGGCCGCGATGCGAAATTGGATCCAGCGATGCGACGAGGCTACACAAGAGGCGGATACGCAAAATCAGCGGCCGAGAATTGCTGTTGTACATTGTAAGGCCGGGAAGGGACGCAGCGGGACCATTTCATGCTCGTATCTCATCAGTGAAGAAGGGTGGGATAAGCAAAAGGCCTTGGCCCAGTTTACAAATCGACGCATGCGGGCCGGTTTCGGCCAGGGCGTGAGCATTCCCAGCCAGCTACGATGGGTCGACTATGTCGACAAGTGGACAAATCAAATGGGCAAGTACTACAAGGACGTACCGGTAGAAATACTGGAGATCCACATCTGGGGGTTGAGAGATGGCGTGACAGTTACGGTGGAAGGATATGTCGAATCTGGGCGTAAGATCCACAAGTACCATAGATTCACCCGACAGGAGATGACATTGCTGGGAGAAACCAGCGACGAACGAGCTAGCATTTCAAGCTCCAAGAAAGACCAACACGTGCTGAGCACTCCTCCAGCAGGCACGCCTCGGTCATCAACGGTCAGTTTGAGCACTAGCGCGAACACCTCACAGGACGTCATACTCAAACCATCTACCCCCGTCGTCCTACCGTCAAGTGATGTCAACATCGACTTTGAGCGACGAAGCAAGGCCACGGCAGGGTTCACCATGATGACCGCGCTCGCCCACGTGTGGTTCAATGCATGGTTCCACGGCGGTTACGATGGCCACAACAGCGGCACGTTCGAGATCAAGTGGGAGGCCATGGACGGCATCAAGGGTAGTTCCAGAAAGGGCACGAGAGCACTTGACAGACTGGCTGTGGTCTGGAGATACAGGGAAGATGGCAGTGACAAGGTCGTGCCTGAACCGGCAAAAGGAGAACCAGTACCCGAAAACCCCCCGGCTGACTGGCGCGGTGAGGACAACCCGGAGGCCAAGCCCGCGGATGGTATCGACAGTGGTCGACCTGGAGGTGCGCTTCTGACCATGGGGGCTACCATAAATGAAGGAGCAAGTACCTTGGGCAAGGAACTCGGATTGAAAGAGAAAGAGTCCGAGTCGTCCAGTGAAAGCCTAGAAGGAAAATCCATTCGAAAAGCCGCGGGGGTGCAGCAGGCCGAGGAAGATTCTGGAGACGAAGGCGTCCGGACGTATGGCTTGAACGGGGAAAGCCACGTTCCATACAGAGAGGAGGATGAAGGAAGGAAAGACACAGCGACCGGTCATAGGATGGAAGCTGGTTTGGCCAAGGCCGCGCATATCGTGTCTAAAATGAAACCCTCGGGTCAGAAGAAAGACGGCGAGCGAGAGACTCCTGGTTCTCATGTGCACGGTGAGGCAAAGCATGCTATGGACTCGAGTGACCCGTCTCGGTCTCCGGCATGAATCATGACGTTAGCATAGCATTGATACCCCCCAGCACAAGTACACGCATCGTTAGAAAAAGATCGGCAAGGAGGCAATGTAATATCTACCTGGTCACCAGTATATAAGTTTTCGGTGTTTTGTGTGTATTTGGCAATATGTTAGGTATGTGTGTGTGCATAAATGTATCCGTTATATCACCCCCGAACTGTGCTTTATCCCTTATCCCTTACCGGTTTTGTTCAGGAAAGGGAGCGCTGCCTGATGTCCATTCCCCTTAAGGCCTCAGCTACAAAGCCATTGGTCACATGATATCACGCGAATTTCACTTTTGGTACTCCGTATGATGAGTTCAAAAAAAAAACTTACTCGTACCCGAGGACGAGGCTGATTCTACTCTTCTCGACTTACCCCCGCCGGGTGAGCTGGTCGACACTGGTCCCGTCCGTTCGCACTTGGATGCAGCCATTATCAAACGGTAACCAATAGTCAGTCCCCTTGTCTTCTTTAACGCTGATCGTCACCTAGTGTTCTTCTTCTCCACACCCTTGGCCCCGCTTTTGTACACCTACCTGGATTGTGCTACCGATGGCTGGGATCGTATCAATACCCCAATCTCTCTTCTCGAGGCTCTCCCACAGGTCTACACGGCCGAACTTACGAACCACGAGTGTCTGCACTGCCACCGCATTATGATTGACTCCAAGACGGCGTACTGGATCCAACCCCTTCCATACGACGTCGACCAAGCGCCGCAGGCCGCGGCGGACGGCTGCACGTGGTATGCATGGCTGATGAACCAGCTCCGGAGTTCGGGTAAGCCCGCCCAAGAGCTGGACCGAGACAGGTTTGTTCTTGATTTCAGCTACAGGGACAGTGCCTCTGATGGCCGTGCAATGCGGGATGTGTACTCGATATCCGTTCTGGTTGGGACTGAGTGATGTCGCTGGCCGTGCGCCCGGTTTGACGTCCTCGCCGAAGCAGGTGAGATCTGTCCGATGGAAGATGACCCCGCTCTAATTTTAACTTGATGTATCATCCGCAGACAGTGTGGCCGCTTTGAGTGTAAGCACCAGACCCATGAATCCAGATGTAGGTTCCGAGGCCAGCTTCGAGGTCGCAGGACAATGGATTGCTAATTGTCTGGGATCGTCATCCGCGCTGCCGGCTTTACTTGAACGGCAACTTTTCCCCCAATCGAGTCCTTGATGTTGCCGCGGGAAAAGACACGGTCAGACTGCTTGAGAAGATCCGGCACGGCCCTCCGAGCGCGACACGGTACGTCGCCATATCTTAACTACTGGGGAGGAGATCAACCGGAGAAGACAACCAGGGCAAATATTTCTGAGCACAGGGCCGGAACCTCGACCGTGAAGCTTCCACAAACGATTCAAGATGCCATCCGGGTCGCTCAACGCCTCGGTGTTCGCTTTCTCTGGGTCGACAGTCTCTGTATTGTCCAGGATGACCCGGAGGATGTGGCCAAGGAGATAACCCTGATGCCAGAGTATCATGGAAATTCACTCGTGACAATATGTGCCGCTGGCTCAAGCGGCTGCGCCTCCCAGGGCTTCCTGCGGCGTCGACGAAATGTGGAGTATATCGCAGGGCCTTTCACGTTGCAATACCAATCAATGTCCGGATGGATCCGCTGGGCCCGTCCAGTTGGGTTCAACATCCCAGCTTCTCTCCTAGAGAAGAGGTGGTCAATTCCCGCGGCTGGGCATTCATTACAGAAGTCCCTGTTGTCAACGCGTTTGCTCTCCTACGGCTCCCAAAACCTGAGATGGTCTTGCCTGGAAGATGCATGGAGTGATGGTGGACCCTGGGGAGCACGCTGCTAACTCGACATAAGGATCTCGTGGACGGATTGGAGATTGAAGCACCTCGCCGCTGAAGCTGCCAGGGATGAGAGCGCCACGGAGACGGCAGCAACCCTGATTGATCACTGGAAGGTCATTGTAGAGAACTACACACGACGACGGCTCACGAATCCATGCGATGAATTGCCTGCCCTCTCTGGCGTAGCACGGGGGTCCCACGACGCTTTTTCTCGCAGAAAGCCTTCGACACGACATCTTGGGGGCCTCTGGCCAAATGAAATAGTCCGCCCCAGCTTCTTCGGGTCCCTGCACGGCAGACCACATCCGACAACTTCTTAAGCAACCCGCATCCTCCGAGACCGAGACGATTTGAAGGATCCCTGGCTCCTTCGTGGTCCTGGGCGTCGCTGGACGGGGCCGTCGAGCACGCCGACTGGGAGTTCGTTCCGGCGGAGCAAGATCGGAGAGCCCGCGTTTTAGACTCCCCTTGGGCTGGTCACCAGAGTACTCGCGGGCCGAGGTCGTCGACTCCCGCGTCGAGCCTGTCGCGTGTGAGACGCCCTTTTCCGCCATCACATCGGGCTCTCTCGTTCATTCGTGGAAGAATGATCTGCACGGTCCCCGAGTGGGAGGATTTCGATCTCACGCCCGACACGGAGGAAGATCGCGCGCAGCTGGGCCGGGCCGGGACATCGCTGCTCATCAGCTGCGACTTTTGCAGCAGCTCATGAGGACCGGCATGCTAAAGGGGAACGTGCAGGTCAGGCCGCGGGGACTCATGCTGCTGGTGGACGGTAAAGTTGGAGGCGGGTGCCGCCGGATAGGGACGTTCCGCCTGAGAAACGCCGTGCGGGTGTCCAGGGACGCAGTATACGTACTTTGACGGAGTCGAACCCCAGATCATCATCACGCTGATGTAAATAGGGCCAACACAAAAAGTTCTCTGGGTTCAGTAGATTACGTTGGCAGCCGTCAGCAGAACCAGGGAGGAGGCAAATATTTGTGTTTGAAATGCAGCCGTAATTCTGTAGGTTCGACAACAGTCTGTGTATGTGAGTACCTGGATGATCATCAAACGAGTCGTTTGGCTGTGTCTGTCTTAGCCTAGGTGGGTTTCTTGGACCTTGCCTAGCTGTGGCTTACGTGGATAATATATATATATATATATGTGCAACGTGCTTGACTACTCATTTTCATTTTGTCAAGGTAGATAACAAGACATTGCGCCCTTCCTCGCAGGATACGACACTGTAGTTATCCGGCACCCTAGTTCCATTGATCCTGAGAGATGGTCTTCGCAAGATCAATGTTGCCAGAGTAGTCGATCGCAACATCGACCAGCGACACGCCCTCGTGGCCCAGGGCTTCCTTTATCACGGTCTCGACCTGAGACGAGTCGGAGATCCTGAACCCTTTTGCGCCGAAACTCTCGGCGAACTTGACGAAATCGACGCCGCCAAGCTTGACGCCCGACGAGCGGTTGTACTTCATGACTTCCTGGAACTCGACCATGTTGTAGGCCTCGTCGTTCCAGACGAAGTGGGTGATGTTGCACCCTTGCTGCACGGCGGTCGACATTTCCTGGGACGAGAACATGAAGCCGCCGTCGCCGCTCACGGAGACGACCTTCTCGGAGCACGGGGGGTGCTGCGCCAGGCTCGCGCTGATGGCCCAGGGGAGACCGACGCCGAGAGTCTGTTGGCCGTTGGAGCACAGGAGGCGGCGCGGCTCGTAGGCGAAGAAGTATCTAAAAAATCACGACATTGTCATTGGTCAGTTGAGATCTGTGGCGGCAGCGGCAGCAGGATCAACAGTAGCAGCAGTGTAGAGCTCTTATCGGGCAGGGTTTTGGGGATCATTGCTCTCTCTCTCTCTCTCTCTCACCTCATAAAGTAAATATAGACGGAGCCGACGTCGACGCAGACGGTGGTGTCTTTGGACACGAGGCCCTGGAGAACGGTGATGAAATGGAGCGGGTGCACGAGACCGGAGGACCGTTTGATGTCCGGATGTCGTTGCCAGGAGAGGAACTCGTCTCGGAACGGCCGACATTGTTCCGCGATGGAGGACTCGGAGATGTGTGGAAGATGGGAAGAGATGTACGCGAGGTTCTCGGCTATCGACCCGACCAGTTCTGAGATCGGACGGTACGACGCTCCGTAGTCCGCCGAGGTCACGTCGATGTGCACGATGCGGCCGTCGCCTCTTGGGTTCCAAGCACTGGCGTCGTACTCGACCGGGTCGTAGCCGACGGAGAGGATGAGGTCGGACTTGGCCAACAACTTGTCACCGCATTGGTTCCTGAAGAGGCCGACGCGACCGTAGAAGACGTGCACGAGTTCCTTGGAGATGGCACCGGCGGATTGGAACGTCTCGACGGTCGGAATGGGGAATTTCGACAGCAGTTTGCGCACTTGGTCGACGACCCTTGGCGCACTGGCGCGTAGCCCCAGGAACAGCACGGGCAGCTTTGCGGTTTTGATCATCTCGATGGTCTCGTCGAGGCGTGAAATAGGGGAGATGCCGTACGTTGGGGGCAGAAAAGCATGGCTTGGGAACGGGAGGATCTTGGATTTTCCCTTGGCCACGTCGCTTGGGATGTTGACGACCGCAGTGCCTCTGGGCGAGGAAGACGCCGTTCTGAAAGCGTCGAGGATGACTTCGGCCGCCTGGTCCTCGACGTCGATCGAAACGGCCAGTTTGGAGGTCGGTCCAAGGATGTCGAGCGTCCTCATGCTCTGATGTGTTCGATGGAGCTGCATTGCTCGAGGCACGCTGCCCACGAGAGCTACCACCGGGTCGCATTCCGTGTTCGCGGTGACAAGACCTACACTAGAGGTTAAAAGTCGGTCCCTGCGAGGATAGAGAGCCCGCCTATACCGGTAGCCAAATTGCTCGCTCCAGGACCGCTGGTAGCTAGACACACTCCAGGCGTTCCTGTGATGCGCCCGAGAGCTGCTGCCATGAAAGCCGCGTTCTGTTCATGTCGAGCAACGACTAGTTTGATCTCGGGGTGATCTTGGAGACAGTCGAAGATGGCATCGATCTTTGCGCCTGGTACTCCAAAGACGTAGCGAACGCCAGCCTTGTGGAGGCTGTTGACGATGATCTGGGCGACGGTGTCTTCGGCCATGGTGGGGGGGGATTGTGGCAGGAGAAGGGGAATGAAAGAAGAAGCAAGTTATCAGGCTATCATAGTCCCTTTGTAAAATGATCGTACCTCTTTTCTGGCCGGATAATAGCGATGACAAACGAGTCGACGGCAGGTAATACACTCTCTTATGTTGGCGGGATGGACGGAATGCGAAAAAGGCAAAACGAGGAAGCCCGTAAACGGCAGGATGATGTAATCGGCGTTGATTGGGCGAGAACGAATGACCTCACTGTCTCGCCCACAGGAAGAATCGCAGCTCAACCCTCTTTCACTGTTGTTCTTGTAAGCTATTGTGGCGGACCGGCGGAAGCATTGCACGAGTCGATGAATTTTCGAGAGAATGGCTTACAACGAGATCTACCAGTACTCGCTGGTCAACGCTCTCATGAGCGGAGTGTCGGACTCGGGCATCACAGTAGGGCAATTAATCGAAAAGGGCAACGTCGGGCTGGGAACCTTCGTGAAGATGCGAGGAGAGCTTGTCCTTCTTGACGGCAAGGTCTATCAGTTGCAGGCCGAGGGCAATGTTCGTGTGGCGGACTCTGAGGAACAGCTCCCATACGCGGTTTGCACAAATTTCAAACCCCAAGCCACGGTCAAGGCGACCCTCGACACCAAAGACTCCATCGATGGGGTTCTGGAAAAGTTCAACAACCATGCAAGTAATCTGTTCATGGCTTATCGCATAGAGGGAGTCTTCAAGAGGTTAAAGTGCAGAACTGTCAAGGGCCAGGAGTATGACGGTCAGGTACGTACCGACTCCCTCATGTTGTCTTTATCTTTGGGCGGCAGATCAAGTCTGATGAGCCCGTTAGCCCCTCGCTGAGCTTGGAAAAACCCAATATGTCTCCAACCATGACAATATCGAAGGTACGATTGTTGGTTTTCGCACACCTGAAGCCTGGCAGGGGTTCTTCGTCGCTGGCGAACACATGCACTTCATCTCGAAAGACCGCAAATTAGGCGGGCATGTCTTGGAGTTAAGTGGTGCAGAGGTTACGATGGGGATCGCGACGATAAACAACTTGCATCTTGAGTTACCAACGAGCGAAAAATTCAATGCAGCGAAGATGTCGACTGATGACGTGGGCCTGAAATCTGTCGAAGGCTGATGCACCTGTTGATTCAGGGTTAAGACACTGTATCGATGAAGTGCATGCTTGTCTCGTGGACACGATCAAGATTGCAGTGGCGAGTCCAAGACTGAGCCAGGTACAAGGCGAACGATCATCGGTCACTCAAATGGCACTGTTGGCCAGAGTTGTACCGAGTGCTGCACAGCCCCTGGTTGACGCCCGATTGCGTATCCAAGTTGAGTACAATACATTGAGGCGCGAGCCAGCTAGAACAGGCAGCAGCATCTTGTCTATCACCCCTTTGGGATGTTGAGTCATCCGTGTCTTAACAGAAAGGACATCCTACCTGGCGTCAGTGTTGTAAGAACAACAAAGCATGTTTTGGATGTGGATCAACTGATCACACCCTTCGCAATTGCCCTCCTTCGTCTGTAACCAAGCGAAATGCTCCGTCAGTGCGCGGACGGGGGTATGGGGCCAGACAACATCGACCAAGTCGAGACTTGAAGGACTTCGTCCAACATGGGAGCCTTGAGCGCACATCAGATAGCTTTGGAAAGTCAAGAGCTACTGCTGAGCCTTCTAACTAGTCTTCAAAAGAACTCTAACGGCCTACCCGAACTAACACGCGCAAGCGTAACAATGAAAACCCACCGTATCCCGCGATCAATATAGCCTTAGCCCAGCAACAAGCCTAAACACTCCATAACCATTGCTCTCTATCGTTTTTCCTACCGTTGTCATGATCGTGATCATGATCGCTAGTCTTGACATTCCCGAAAGTCTTCAAAATCACCTTTCCAGCTTGAGTGACGCATTCCTTCTCGTCCTTCTTCCACGTCTCGAAACGGCCCAGTTTCCGGCCATCGACGATCCTATCTCCGCCCGTGAGAATGGCACTGGCGAAACAGATACAGTTGATCCCCTTCTCGTCCTGGCCGGCGTGCGTGCCGTCTGACAAGGTCGACACAACCTGCAGGCACTTTTCGAAGACGGCAAACATGTTCAAGCGCGCGAGGGGCAACGTAAACGCAGCGTTGGTTCCGGAGTCGGTCGTCGCGGTTGCAAAAGACTTATGCGCTGCCTCGGCGAGGTCGAGAAGCCGCGATGATTCCAGTGACGATGATGAGCCCCGACGTTGCGACGAGACCGCGGTGGAGGCAATACTACTGCCACTACTCGTACCGCTCCGTCCCTTGCGCGCGCCAGCGTGTCCCTTTTTATAATGTGTGTTGTTGTTGTTGTTGTTGTTGTTGTTGTTGCTCTCGACGAGCGCACCCCCGCCGTTGAGACTGTCCCACACGTCCTCGCCGACGTGGTAGTCGTGCTGTTTGACCTTGAACAGAAGACAGTCGATCTTGCTGCTCGCGTCCGACGAGTCGCCGTGGGCTCCGAGTCCGGCAGCACGGCGTGCGGCGTGTGCGGGGATCGCCATGCACCATGCGTCGTTGCTGTTTCGGTTCTTATGGCCCTTTTTGAATTTCAGCCGAGCGCCAACGTACCGGCTCCAACACGCGCGGAAACTGCCCTTGGGCCGTGTGCCACCGGGGAAGAAGACGCCGCTGAACTGGTCGCAGAGGCTTTCGAGGATCGGAATCTTCTCGAGACGCTCTAGTTGTGTGAGGGCGTTGTACGAATGCAACACCGCGCCGACGTAGTGTCGGTAGTTGAACAGCCGCATGCCGTAGTAATGGCACAGATCGAGAATCTCGAGCATCTGGTTCCCCGCGACCCACGGCGACTGGAAGTATATGTCCCAGCACTTGTACTTGGCGTAGGAACTCAAGTCAGCCTCGAGGTTCTGCAGGTGGTACGCCAACGTCTGCGTGCACCGGCACGGGAAACATGTCTTGTCATTGAGCACTCGAGACACTTGAGAGGAAGCTTGCTGCGCCAGGCGGAGAGCAGCGAGACGGCACCTGGAGATCTCGTTGGCCGAAGACAGTGATTCGATATAGCTCCTGTAACCTTTGGTCAAGAGACTGAGCCCGAGGATCGCGGACCAAGACTGAGCGTTTTCGTCGTCGGTCCGGGTGATCAGATACCCCACGTCGGCGTATACGGGCGTGCTGTTTCGGATGATGTTGGGCGGCGCCGCGGTCCGAGCAACGAGGTGCACGATATTGTCGACTATCGCTTCCACGAACTGAGGCCGGGCCGTGGTACCGCTGCCGTCTGCTGGCGGTTGGATGTACTCTGCGGGTTTCTGGACGCATGCCGCGCATGACGGGATGAGTAGTTTGCGGTGCCCTTCTCGAAAATGAAGGACTGATTGCTCCAGCTTCTGCAGCTCGTCGAGGAGAACGTGGCCGGCGCCGCCAAAGTTTTCACCGTTCGCTATTTCATTTCCGGACCGCTTACAGCACATCTGGTGAAGTCCCGAAAGGCTGAGTTCCTCATCATGCTCGAGCAATTCGATCCCGACTTGTCGCAACATTGAAAATGCAACATTTGTGACGAAGGCGGCTACTGGAAAGGAAAAGTGCCCATTCGCAGCCAGAGTCCAGCAACGTTCAGCAGACGACGAAATATCGCGGATACGCTATCATGATCAGTTCAGTGTGATGGGTCATAGGAGCAGTTCTGTTCACAAGAAAACACAACTTACCTGAATGGCCTCATTCACTTGGAGAAAAAGCCCGAGCTCATCATCTGCAAAATGGACTTCTGAATTCTTGCCATCACAATTCGTCGGGGTTACTGCTGTACACTCTGGACATGAAGAAAGCGCATTCTGCCCAGGCTCTACTTCGGTTTCGTCGATATGCTCCACGTCCAGGCCAATGTAGGTGTTTTTGGGACCTTCCAAGGCTGTGGCTGCGTTCTTCTTTTGGTTTCTCACTTTATGATCGTTGCGACCGCAACACTCGCAAAGATCGCTGTAAATCTGAGCAAGGCTTCATGGCGATCATAGATAGTCAGTACCGAGAGAACTCCAGGCACACAGCAGCTACTCAACCCACGGACAGTCCTTACCTGGTCGTAAAGTGCTCGTGATTGATCGTGTCGACATCCACAGCCGCTTCATCTACCTGTGCGCGGAAATACTTGCTGAGTCTCTTCCGGGACGAGATTGTTTCTCGAAAATAGAAATGAACCATGTCTGGTACAGAGCGGAGGCTTTTTGCGGCGGTCTTTGCCAGAGCTTCGAGTTCCTTGATGGGCAGCGTTTTGACGCGACGGTTCGGTGTCGGACTGTACTGAATCAACCAGGCCACCAGGGCACGGCTCCCTTTCTTGTATCGCACGTATGCATCGAGCACATCAGGTGGCAAGCCACTGAATGTGATCTTGTGTGAAGGATTGAGAAGCATCGTGATGTGCTATGCTCGGAACTTTGCAGTCGAGAAAACGAGGGAAGACTTTCACTAACCGCAAGGATTGAGCAGAACGATGGAGCGAGTGGAAGCGACGGTTAGCAGGGTTCTAAGTCTTTATCTTACCTGAGAAAATGTCAATGCGGGCAGCAAGCCATGTATAAACATCTTGTGTTTGCTTGCGGGAGATCTCTGCCCGCCATGAGACAAGACTCGGATGAAATTTGAGGACAAGGAAGACATGGACGACCCCGCCACTATCGATATCATCTTCCATATCGGGTAGGAACGAGACCCTGGAGTTGACGTCCTGATAAAATCGCAAAGGAGTGATTGGCGAAGAGTGGTGGACTTGAGAATCGAGGACCTTAAGGCGCACACATGTTTTGACGAAGTGTTTATCAGCCCGGCGAACCTTCCTATAGCAGATCACGAATCTGCATATACGAAAACGAAAACGAAAACGAAAACGAAGCACCGGTCATCTGAACATGTGGTGAAAATACTTAATCATCAATGGTCTATGAGATATAACTAGGTTTCAAATAGTCAACTTATCAGACAGAGGTGTAGTAAATATGCATCAAGTCGTGTACGGTCGTCGTCCGCATAGCGTTATACAAAGGCACAAGCGTCCACCAGTTCATAAGGCGTCATCTAGTACTGTACATGACAGCTCGGCGGTTATCCAACTCGTTTTCCGAGTGTTTAGTCCTCTCCCGTTTCTAGTCCTCCTCATCATACAGCCTCTTATAATACACTGGCATGCTGTCCTTTCGAGCAACCAGTTCTTTGAGAGATATGCTGACTCTCCGTATATTTTCAAGCGACTTTGCACATCTCAGACGGTAAGACTTTCTGGCCGATCTCGCTTTGGCCTTCGTCAGAGACATCTTTTCAGTTGCGGTCTTCTCGGAGTTCAGGTCGTCGGGCTCGGGTATTTCAACAACCTCAACAATTCCCTTTTCAGTCTTTTTCTCATCGACGAGTTGTGCGGGACTGTGGTCGCCTGTGGCCGGAGAGACGCTTTGATCGAGTGGGCAACGTCCATATTCACTGGACAAGGAGCCGATGGAGAATAATCTCGACAGCCTTGATGGCGCGGCGAAGTGGGATCTGAGGTCATCATCTCCCATATGTGTCGACCAAATGACGATGTTGTTTTGAGCGGCCAAGTCACTTTGCTTACTTCGTGCAGATTCACCCCGGCCATATCGTTGGATGATAAGTGACCAGACCTTGCCGACCACCAGGGTGAAAGCGACGAAGACGAGTGATGCCAGTACGAAGAGGGCGATGAGTGTCCCAACGAATTCTTGGGGAGGTAGGTCGCGAGTTTGTAGATGTTGTAGTAGTGGTGTTGAATCGCTGACCTCGATGTCGCGGGCGAGTACATCAATCAACGGAATTGGTGCCATGTTGATGACTACCGTCGCTATCCCAGGTGAGATTAGATTGCTTGATCTTGAGCAATACTGATCTGTCACTAGTTAGGCAACTTCGTTGGCAAAGCAAGTGTTCAGCCTTGTTTGCGGCCAGGAAAAGCTCCGGAGAGGGTGTGATAAATTTCTGAAACAGCATGATCGACTTCCAAGGTGGCAATATACGTAGTTATGTATCTGATGGCTGGTCTGCTGGTGAGCTTCAGTAACGAAACGCCAACCTCGTGAGGTCTGTGCACACGGCATCCAGGCATTCGGAAACATTCGCGATCCTGGTGGCCATGCGGCGCTAGGACCCCTTCCCCAGCCTCATGACGGCTCAGCTCCTGTTAAAGGGTGATCTGTGCGCATCCGGACGAACATGCGACAGTAAGGGAGCGACTTGCTGAATGGTCCAACATCATTCGTGGCTGTAGAATATTGCGATCTTTCCAATCGTCCGAATGTCCGAAGTAGAGAGCCTGAGCGTCGCACGCTGGATATGCATGCATGGACGGCTCGCGTATCTTCACTTTTTTGCTTTCTGATGCTGCTACAGGAAAGTTCCACGATTTACCGTTGCAGCATTGGATGTGCGAGCAGGCTGTCGATGGTGACGCTGGGACCGCGCGATCTGAGTTCTAGATACTGCTGGTCTAGACTGTTCATCGGCGATACAGGGGTCGGCTCTTGAGCTTCTATCGTTGGAATTTCCATGCTCGCTCGGCGGACATCACTAGGGTGGTGCGTGCTGTGGGATAATGAGGTGGTCGACACGTAGTCCTGAGGATCGTAGGGACGCAGGACTGGAAACTCTTGATCTGCGTGGTACGAGTGCGGTCTTATTTGATTATGGCTATACTGCCTAGAAGGCCCTAGATGGGGAGAGTACGGCGGAGGAGGGTCGAGGTGTTCCGGCGGCAGAGCAGCAGCTATTTCCACACTCAAGCTTCTGCGGCGATCTTGTACCTGTTGATCATGGTAGTGTAGCTGGCTATTTTGTTCTTGTACAGCTGCAGAGAAGTACTGGTCCGAACGTCGCCGGTACTCTTTTCGCTTGATATATGGCTCGTTCCCAGTATCAATTCTCAGTATTGGTCGAAATTTCGAAGCGGGCGATGTTGTCCTTGGTCGAGGAGGTGGTCCTGGCAGCGGCCGATAGGTTCCGTAGTGGCCGGATGGCGGCCGTGAAGCGGCTCTTTCCACCGGGTGGTACTCTACCGGAATGCCTTCCCAAAGCTCGAGATCAGGTCTAGAGGTTGTCAAATTGGTTGTGGAAGATGTTGCGGATAAGCGGAAGCTCGACCGTGATTGTCGCCACTTTGAACGCACATTGCTGAAGAAGTCATTTCCTGATGAGCTCATGACAACCGACAAACTTGTCCCCAGTACAGAGGATACTAAAAGTAAGGCCAGGACAATACGGAGCTGAGTATTCTGGGTGGGCATGAAATCCTATAAAACTTCAGAGGAGTCGATGTTGTCGAATATAGAATGTCGACGAGAAGTCGGCCTAATTGGCCCCAATCCGTGTTGTACCGAGATAGCTGTATTATCAGTTGATAATACTAGGAATGCCAGCGCGCCGACACTTGTTGGAGGCGAAGTTGGACACCACTCGAGCTTTAGTAGGTTCACTCAGTGGCGTGGCGGTACACTTTCGAGCCATACCGGACCCATAAAGGACAACCATGCAGAAAGGGCGAGGAATGGTAGTGGCCACTATACTGAATAGGCATGCATGCCTCGCCAGCCCATGCATAAATGAGGCGCACGGGGGAGGGATGCTGTAGTAAGATTGACGACACCACGCGACGAAGGATGAAGGGGCCGGAAATTGTGTTAGTGGTTGCCGTTTACCTCGTAGTGCGGAATATGCTGAGTAGAAAAAAGTATTAGGCTCACCCATCTAGTGGAAAGCAGAAGACAACATGTCCACATGTTGCTATGATGTTGGCTGTGCTGAGCTAGAAGAGAGTCGAGTCCTCGAGGATTGATCCGTCATGGTGAGCAGTACCCATCTCGACGACTAACTTGTCGGCCACACGGGGCATTTCCAGCAGTGTGTCTCTCGTTCGGGTCTGCCACCATGCATGCTCTGCATTCTGATTATTATATCGGTGAGGGTCACACTGTACGCGAGGAAACTTGACTCGAAGAAGTTGGTCTGATGCATGCATACCTGATCCGGTCAGAGCTGACCCTTCTTGAGGCTATGATACGGCCACAAGACACTAGCCCCCAACTTGCAACAGCGGCAGCATCTTGACGCGAGGGTCGAATCTGGGGCGGAGAATAGAATCCCAGGAACTGTGCCCTTGAGTCTTCGGCAGTCTCAAGGGTCGCAGTCTTTGGTGAGCTGGTATAAAGTACGAGGTTGATGGAACTAGATCTCCGAGAAACCGTATTCCCCCTCGCGGTTTTGTGTACACTCAGAAGCCATTACCTGACCCATCAGCTGGACCATTGTAAGCGCTCAGCTCAGTCTGACTTCGACGATGAGGTGACACGAGAAGACACAAGGTGGGCGTAGGTCACTCAGCAATCGAAATACTGTTAATACCATTCTAGCAATTTTGGAGTAACCACCCACAGCACCTGCGCTGCTCGCGGGACTCCGGGGTATCAGAGAGGATGGAATTTCGGATTGGTCACGGAGTACTCGTACCGTGCGAAATTCGCCCAGCATGGTGCAAAGTCGTCACGACTGGTCGACAGTCACTCAGCGAGACAAGAAAGAAACAAGCATTCTGCAATTTGTGCTTGGTTCACTCACCATGGCTTTCCTTCATCATCACCAGACCAGAGGGAACTTTTTACAGTTCCGGCTAGCAACTTTCGTGGAGTGATTACATGTACGGAGTACCGCGGTAGCCAACTCGTACTCACGTTAAGTATAGAAACCCCATGGAACACCATGGTTTTCGTTGGTTGCCCTCGTCCCTACCGAGTTCTGCAATATTCCCAAGTACGTGGGAACTCCTCTTGCCTGGGTCAACGTCATATAGTACCACTCCGATGTACGTAGTTTGGAATACGTTGACACCCGGAACACGGTCCTCAGGGATTTGAGCTACCAGTGCCTTGTTTCAAGTTGTGACACGGCCAGGAAAACCACTCTATTGAAGAAGCAACCGCCGGTGTAGCGAATACGGCGTGGATATTGGCCCGAAGGAATAGGGGGCGGGCTCCACCACCACAGTCAGCAACGTCTAATTTCCACCGATAGACAGGAGCAACACTCTCCACCACACGGCCATTTCCATCTTAAGGTTAACCTTTTTGACCGCCACGTACCAACTACTCGTACAGCGAGACTGGACGCGACAGACGCGTGCGCGTAAGGACCACGATTGGTGCTTGGAACAGGAAAAGACAACATCCGGTAAATGAATAGGTACTACGCAAATACTAGCTACAACGGAATCCCAGCTAGCATTTTTGGCTGCGTCCAAACAAAAGATATGCAAGAAAACCGTTCAATATCACAACCCAAGACATGCTTCCTGTTCTTAGAAATTGGCCATGTGAATCGTGACAAAGCAAAAACGCAACAGTGAAGAGGCATTTATGCCAGGACGACGGCGGCAGCGGCAACGAGACCGGCGAAGGCGAAAGAGCCGGCATTGGCAGAAGCAGCACCAGTGAAGGTTGCAGGGCTGACTGGGCTTGATCTGGGGATATGGTTAGCATTTTCGATTTTCATGTCTGCTGTTTCGCGACAGAACTTACGGAGTGTAGGATGACCAGGCGCCAGTGGAAGCAGGAGCAACTGGGGTTGCAGAAGTAGGTCCAACGGGCCAGTAAGCGGAGCCGGTTGAAGTGACGATTGGGCCAACAGGGGTGCTTGCGCTGGTAGCGACGGACGAGGTGCTGTAGGTGTAATAGCACCAGTCGGCGGGAGGAGCACCGGTCCAGGAAGCCTCGATGGAGCTGAGGACTTCGGTTGGGAGGAGGGAGAACCAAGCAGGAGGAGTGGTGGCAGTGTAGCTAGGGCAAGGCGCAGAGGTGGTCGACACAGGGGACACTGGCACGCTGCTGCTGCCGGTAATGGTGGTCCAGTCACCCCATGCAGGGTCGGTGGTGCTCGAGGCGCTGATTGGAGAAACGGGAACGCTGCTGGTGGTCGTGGTCCAGTCTCCCCAGGTAACGTCACCGGTAGAGGTGGTGATGGGGTCGACTGTCGCGGTGGTCGAAGATGTCCAGTCGTCCCAGGGACCGGCGCTGGTGGCAGCGGCGTATGGGCAGTTGGTGACGGTTGGAGGGCAGGAGGTGATGGTCACATCGTCAGTGACGGTGACGGAGTAGGTCTTTGCGGATGCAGCGGCAACAAGGCCAGCGGCGACGGCGACGGAAGTACGCATGTTGATGGTTGATGGTCGTTTGCTTCGAATTACCGGAATCGAAAAAATATAAAGGCTTCGAAAGCGAAGAGGCTGGTTCGGGCGGTGTATTAAAAACGAACGTGGTTGGAGCTGAACTCGAAAGAGTGGACGACCGAAGTCAAGACGTTTGGATACAGAAGTCACAGCTTGAGTATGGGAAAGGAAAAGTCCAAGGCATTGGGCATCTTGAGGTACTTGTAGGAACGCTCGTAGTCTGGGAGATTGCGGCGGCCAGAGCCTCTGACGGGGACCGACGCTGCGCCAAAGTGTTGGCCATTCGCCGTAAATGGCTAGCGATGGAGCTTGGATGGCAGTGCCTGGAGATTACTTCTGGAGAAGCGCGAACGATCAAGGTGAAAGCGACAGGGGGGGTCAAGGAAAAGGAGCGGCTTGAGTCAAAGCAAAAGACTAGGTGGGCCGCTAAAAGGCTCACCAAAGCTCAAATTAAAGCTGCGGGAGGCTTGACACCAGCGCAGGTACCAGGAGCCTCAGAGCCAGTGATGGGCCTTGATGCGAAAGCCACCGACGGACCACATGGGCGCTAGAATCTTGCAGCTGACTTGAGCCAGGGAGAGAGGCGATGACCTGGCTGGGCTGTCACAGGCGCTCGAGCACCACCAACGGTGGATCTGCGAATAGGAGAACCGAAAACAGCAATTAATTTGCCCCGACGGCCAAGCTTGTCCTCGTCCCGGGTTTGTCTCTCGCGTGCGTATGCTCGTCGACTACGCTGCTTGTTCCCCGGCGACGCGAGATGGAGAGCCCGGCTAGTGGTTCAGCAGAATGTACCCGTCAGACGGGGTGCTGAATGTGAGGGTAACAGTGCTGTACGGCGTCGTCGCATACTCTCAAATGGGCTTGTTATGTATAATGTTTATAGCGCGTCCTGGCGTTTTCCAGCGGGACCCCGGTTGGACGTCCATAGCACACGGCCACTGTGCGTTGAGACTGAAGCTGCAAGGCGTGCAGAATAGAGCCCAGCCACAGTCATGAGTGCTCACTGCTCAGTGCGCGAACGTCGCAAGTTTTTTCATGGCGGTAGATGAAAATGCAACGCCAGACGGAATCGGGCAGTTTCATCTTGGTCCCTCATCGTCAATCAGGATTCAGGGGTGGATGGTGGATTGTGGTCGCTGAGAGACGACGAAAGGCTCCCCATTGGTCTCACTGTTGGCAGCCTGACAGGATGAGACGTCGATGGAGGTGGCCGACATCTCTAGGGAGTCGAGGACCGAATCCTCATGTGATTGATCGTCCTCTCGTTGATGTGCCGTTGGTTTAATCGATGAGTGTGAACACGCTGGGTTCAAGCCGTGAAACCACAATACACAAATTAATCAAAAGATTTCATCGCGTATCACCCACACCTTGTATTGTGAAGCCATTTGCGCCCTCTCGTTCCAGTTGTTCTCATAAGCTCGACAAGAGGTAGCAAATCACGATCTCGATTAATGCGCCTTCGCACTCCGCACTCAATCTGTGGCTGCTGACTTGCTCCGTGTTCGCTTGACGCGTCGCATCTCGGCGCGAAGTTGCTGTCACGATTTCGCCTGACATGATTGCCTGAGCAGTTTACGGAGGACGGACAGTGTGAGTACCTACGATGGCCCACATGTACTACGTTCTGGACGTTGGTATCTTTTGAAAGGTGCGCTACGACAACTGGCAGCCACACCAGGGTTCAGACCCAAAAACCATGAACGTACACTTCGACGACCGACCTTGACGTGTCCAGGCTGGTAACAGGCTAACAGCACAGACGGCGAGGTGTCTTCTGTCACCACGACACCCATGCTTCCCGACCACGATCCCAAACACACCACCACGGGCTGGTTCAAAGGCACGAGACTGTCGGCCAAGTGCACGAGCCCTACCTTGGTCGCAAGGCTAATACACGCATTGCACCGTCTTGTGTTGCTTGTTTTGCTGTCACCCGGTGTCGTTCAACTGCCATTGCGGCTCCATGGATAGAGACTACAGCTTGCTCGGTTCTTTGCCGGTGGAATCGACCGAGGCTGAGCGTTTCCTCTTTTCTTTCTTGACCTCCATAACTATGGACTCTTCTCCTTATATGGAGCACTGCTGGCTTTGCCAGGTAGGCGGACACCGGCTTACAAGACTCTCTACGGAGCATTCTGTTGAATGATGTAACAGGCTCTGGAGCGCCATTTGTTTTCCATCACCAAAAACTCTCCGCCTCATCCACTTCTGCTCTGGCTGCTGAAGAACCTGAGAGTAAGCGCAAAGATTCACTGAGACGACCTAGCATAGGCGGCGTGAATTTTGCATTCCTCCACAGAAATCAATCGTCGACATTCCAGGATCCTTGGCCTCGTCCAATCTTCGGACTCTTTATCCGTTTCTCCGTGGCCCGGCGTCACGACCATCAGGAGGACAGTCGTACATCATCGGACACGAGGGAAATGGTATGCATGGCCCGAACTCGTTTGACCATCAGGTACGAGGTCTGAAGCGACGCCGGAGTCCCATCTGTCCACTGTGCAAGTACTGCGTACGACTATCAGTGATCTGAGCGCGTTGCACGGTAATGTAACTGGCAATCCGGGTGAGCGCATGAAGACAAATGGCCATTCCTCGGTGGCGTAACCCCGGCAGATTCGAATCTTCGAACTATGGCGGACATCATAGATATTGAAGCCGTGATGAAGATGGAAATCATGTCCGGACTAAATGCACCACGTCATGACATCCCACCAGGGTCGAAAACTTGTCCCCAAACGAACTATGCAGCTCATGGACTAATCAATATGCGGCCGGCGATCAATTTTTCGCCGTTAATTCAACTCATGCCTCGCTCTATGCCTCTATAGCTCACCAGTTGTTTATACGACTTCCGGTCGTATTCGATTTTTTTCTCCACCGTCCTTGGATGTGACAGCCTTTTGTGCTTCTCTCCACCATCACCAAATGCGTCACAAATCTGAGCGTCATAACTCCGGCTGTTCCATTGAACCTGAGGAACCTCAACTGCGCTTAGACATCCACATGTTCTACGTAATCAGCTCATCAGAGAGCTCTCGGTGCGGCCTTCCGATGCTTTTTGGCCTCTCATCGCAAGCTCAACTTCGTCCTCTGTGGACATGCAAGTCCACGAAAGAGGAACGATGATGTACTATTGCTAGGGCTGACCTCCACTCACAAAACAACTCTGGATGACGGTGAGTGTATGAATGCTTCACACTCTAGTGAGGTCATTCTCCCTGGTACGGGGAAGAGTAGGTGTAAGATATTCTTTTCACATACTTGTGTCCGGCCAATACATATGGTGTCGAAAGTCCGTCTAGTCTTTTGAGTTGACCATTCTTCGCATGTTGACACACAGGCACAATGAAGTCCTACACTAGCCTTCTGCTAAGCTTAGGAGCTTTGGCAGCGGCCGCTCCTCAACTCACCCTCACTCCTCTGAGCGGCCCTGTTCCTCCTGTGCGCAGTTCAGAAGTGACTGGTCCGACCTCTCACGGTCCTTATTCGGGCACACCCACCGTGACTGGAGCTCTGACTGCTCCTGCGGTCGCGCAATCTATTGCTCCTGGACCTCCGACCCCGGTCACGTACAGCAACGACAACGGTCTCCTCCAAGCCGGCTATCAACCCGTCCCATACCAACCAGCAGGTGGTGCTGGGACAAATGGTAGTCTGCCGTACTACCACCCCTTGTCCGACTTCGACTATGAGTCGCTCGCGTTGGCACTGTACCAAGAATGGATCGAGCTCGATCTCTTCCATAATGGTCTCGCACGCTTTCCGGTCTCGGAATGGGAGGCTGCCGGTCTCACTGCCGAGGATCGATTCCTGATCGAGTTCATGGCAGACCAAGAAGTCGGCCACGCAACCTTGCTGAGCAACATCCTGGGAGCAGCGGTATGTTGACATTCTCTACCACACGCAAACATGACATTCTTTTTGGGCATGTACTGACCAGATGCCCGAATCAGGCGCCTGCGCAATGCACCTACAACTATCCCTTCGAGACGGTACGCGAATTCCTCGACTTTTGCCAGAAACTCACTCGATTCGGCGAATCCGGCGTCTTCGGTTTCCTCGGCCACCTTGACTCCCGCGAGTCCGCGACGTTGCTGCTGCAATCCATCTCCACCGAATCCCGCCAGCAATTCTCCTTTCGCCAAATGACCGGACTGTTCCCCATGCCCGTTTGGTTCGAAGTCGGCGTGCCCCAGAGCTGGGCCTGGACCTTGCTGGCCCCCTACATCTCCAGCTGCCCGGCCAACAACACCCGACTGGCGTGGCAAAACTTCCCGGCCCTCAGCGTCCTCAACCAGCCCAACAGCTTCAAGATCAACCCCAACCTCGGGGCGCCCTCCAACACCACCGGCGCCGACCCGAGCAACGACACCGGTATCGCGCGCAGCAACGCGTGCTACAGCACCAACGACACCGCCAGAGACTGCGGTCCGGCTCTCAGCCAGAACCGCTCCATCCCGCTCTCGTACCCCGGTCGTCCAGTGCACTTTTCGTGGGGCAACGTCAATGAAACCGTCGGTCCAAACAACAGCTACGTCACCTCGCGATCGCCTCTGGCCGATGCGCCGCGGTACGCCATGTTCGTGTCTCAACTCAACGCGACCTACGTGCCCCTCACCAACATCAGCGACAACACCGCCTCGTGCGTACAGCCCAACATGAGCACTTTCGCAGGCGACCCGGCCGTCAACGGGACCATGTTTATCGCGTTGGTATGTACCACTTACCTCATGACCCGGGTGTCGTGCGCTAACCGTGCCTTCTTCTTCCTTGACATAGACTTCGCAGAACCCATATCTGACTCCGTTCAACCTGTCCATGGTCAATCCTTACGTCTGTACGTAACAGTTCTTTCCCGTCGTGCCCGAGTGCGGTGGACGTTAGTATTAACCATGTGAACTATAGATGCTGGCCCTGCTTTGTATCAGGCTGGCTAAGCACACCAGAAACATGACGCCAGCCAAACCACTCTCGAACCACCACCACCACCACCACCACCACACCAATCCTTGACACCAGCTGGCTGTCTTGTACCTGCATGAGGTGGATGGAATGGGAAAGAAATCAAAATATAATCCTAAATTTGCCACAACACCGCTATGCGTTGAGGGCATTACTTAATACATTTCAATGTAGTGTATGTACGACTATGGACGGGAACAAAACATGGACTTCTTTCCGCACGTCACAAATGATATTGGTTCATATTTCATTGTCCTTGGTAATCTTACTGTGCGTGTGTGGACTGTACTAGCTATCACAAGTTGAACTCAATCTTCTAAAAAGTCGAATGCTATGGACGCTACATTCATTCATAACGGGTGCATAATCGTCAGATGGACCATCCTAGCAGTGATAGATAGAAAGGTATGAATGGATGCATGCATGGTATCGATACTTCATTGCTCCCGCTTGCACTCGTACACACACACAAACAAAAGGCCCTCGTCACGGTTTGCTTCGTTACATTCCTTCTCCCAGACCGCCCCCTCATGGGATGGTCCATCATATTCTTTCACCCTCCCTGACCCAAGCCCAGTCAGCTTCGAAGCGCTGCCATCCACCCTCTGGTTCGTCGGCCATTTTCATCTCGTGCACGACCATGTCGTAGGCGCCCTCGCGCGGGATCTGTCCCTGGCACACGTTCCCGCCCATGGCGACGTTGAGCAGCACGACGTAGTCCCTCATGGGCCTCGTGCCGGCGGGAATGGGCGCCTTCATGACGGCCCGCCCGTCGATCCACCACAGCATGCGGCCCTGCTTGGAGGCCTCGTCCTGCTGCCACGCAAACTCGAAGCGCACGGGCCGGCCGGCCTGCATGCCCTGAACAGGAGTGCCGACGACGCGGTGCTTGTCCGTGTCCTGGGGCGTGTAAGTGCCCCAGTGCAGACAGCTGTGGTTGACACCGTCGCCGTTCCAGGTCTCGGCGATGTCGATCTCGCCGTCCGTCGGCCACGAGAAGGGCTCGTACGGCAGAAGCCAAAACGCAGGCCAGATCCCCGGCGCGCAGGGGAGGGTGAGCGTCGCGACGAGGCTGCCGTGGGAGCGAGAGAGGCGCTGGTGGGACACGAGGCGGGCCGACGTGAATTTTTGAGCCGGGTCGGGGTGGTTGGGTTGGCTTATGGCCCGGAGCACGAGGAGCTGGTTCGGCGTGTGGAAGGAGTTGGACGCCGAGGACGTGTACGTCTCGATCTCGTTGTTGCCCCAGCCGCCGTTGTTGCCTTGCTTATGCTCCCAGGTCGTGCTGAGCGGCGTCGACGGGTCGAACGAAGGCTGCCAGTAGACCTTGGATGGGAACGATTGCGGAGCTTGGTGGCCGGGATGTGTACCGTGGGGGATTGGCGGCGGCGGTGGCGGTCGGTATTGGGATTGTTGTTGATGCTGAGTAGAGCCGGGATAGCCTCCTGGCTGTTGTTGCTGTTGGGAATGTGGTGGTGGTGGCGGCCCTTGGTGCTGCTTGCTCTGGTATTCGGATAACCTCTTCTGGCCTTCCTGCTGGAGGTCCTTGAGCTGGCCCTTGAGCTGGTTGAAGGTGCTTTTGAACGGCATGATGCTTTGCTTTGACAGTCGTTGCTGGTGGTGAAGCTGAGGCTGTAGTTAATTCGTAGATTACCTGACCTTGAGGTGAGATGGTGGGACGAGGCCGGTGAAGAGCCGTCTTCTTTCTTCGGTCGGGTCGCTCCGGGTCGGGTTGACGTGTCTTGGTCAAGAATCTCAACTTTCTCTTTCCAAGTAAACCGGCATATAGGGGCGCTTCTTGTGACCTATCTCTTTCCCAAATCTCAAGTCTCACTGCGGTCGTGTCGGATGAATGATGATAATCAAATCGGTAGGCTTGGAAGTGGTGTTCGACTTGGGGTACTTGTGGCTGAGGACAATTGAGGCTGAGGGCGTGACGTTGCCTTCCAAGACTCCAGCTTTTGGCCTTTGTCTTTGAGTTTTGTACGAGAAGACTCAAAGAATGGTCTCGCAAATTCACAGTAGAGCTCTCATGTACGGAGCACTGGTGACACCCGTACGAGATATTGAACTGCTGTTCTGCGCCGGCGAAAAGATTTTCCGGCTCGCTCTCACTACCAAGTCTCCCCCTGCCATGGGTTGGACTTCACTTGTATCCCAAGAGTACAACATCTCTCTTATGTGCACTTCAGCCACATACTGCTACTTCGTCCCTACGCTCGTCAGCAGCGTATTGACCGATCTCTTGAGAGCCTGCAATTGCTTTTCCCCTGCCCTCTCCTCGACCTCCTCCATCTCGTCACCACTTGCGGTCATCGCTGCATCCGCGTACATTTTGGCCACCAACTTCAACTTGATCCTGAGTTGCACAACGGATTTTTCTGCCTCTGACCTCCTCGTCTTGTCCTCCTCAGACATTCCATCGTACGTTACTTTTGCGCCGCTCTCACACGACACGATCAAGTCCGTCCGTGGCTGAAGTCGTTTGAGAACCTCAACTGTCTGCTCGCGGACCTCGCCTTTCCAATCGTACTGCTTTGTCAGTGTCTCGACATGTGCCACCAGTGCTTCATACATCGTGCAATGGCCGATATCAGCGGCCGACCAGCGCGCAGCTTGCTCGACAAAGGTTGGATACTCGACGTCCTCCGCCATCAGTGACATCGTTGACAGACGACTCGGCTGTCTCCCACCCTTCACACCGGCTTCTTCAAGTCTTCGCCTACTGGCCGCCGCCCGCTTAGACGCCAGTCTCTCCTGCATGGCCAGATATTCGGCGTCGAAGGGGTTCTTCTTCAAGGTCATTTTCCGACCATTGATGCCGACAATTTTAAACTTGTCCTCTTTGGACACTGGGATATCATCCACGCCATCGTTAACGCACGGGCTGGATTGGTACTTGGATCGTGTCCAGATGGACCTCCATCCATCGACCCCTCTTTCCGCTGGTGCTCTTACTGAGTGCTTCTTCATGCCCCTTGGCGGCTTCTCCGGGAGGCCCAGTAAGCCGTGTTGCTTCCCGACCTCATGCTCTCTTTGGTCCTGCTTCCAAGCTGATTGCAAGGTATCCGCGGGCTCGGTCGCGGCCTCCTCTTCCGTGGACGATGGCATCTCTGCCTTGGCCTTGTTGATCGTTTGTTCCAGGTATAAGCGGGGACCATCTGAGCCATATACGGCAGTGTAAGACTCCAGATCCATTCGGAACTTGTTGTATGTACGTTCTCTCAGTGGCCTGATAGGTGAGTGTCGTCGTCGTCGTCGTTGCTGTTGCTGTTGCTGTTGCTGTTGCTGTTGCGCTCGTCTTGGTAAATCGGAACTGACACCGCTACCTTCCTCGACATTCGCCGCCGTTGTAGCGGGTACCTCTGGATGAGGTAGAGCATCTTCAACAGGTGGCTGCCGCCGCTTCTTTCCTGCGAAGAATTTGATCCACTGTTTTGAGGCAGACATCGCTGCAAGTACAGATTTTGTCGTAGGTGTCTTCGGTGTTATGACTCGTGTGTACTGCAAAATATGTTCGTGAAGCGATCCACTCATATCAGCACACGGGGTACAGACATTCCTATTGACTGGGCCAAAGAATGTATATGGTGGTTGCCTCGTCTAAAGATCCCTTGTTGATGTCTTGCAGGAGGAGGGTATGGGAAATTTTGAAGGAAGGAAACTCTTTGAAGAACCAGGCGGGCGAGGACCTTTTGCTCCCTCGTTTGTTGTGACTGGAGCCTCGTGGTGACCATGGATATGATATTAGCGCGCACCTTAATCAAGGATCGGGTGAGGACCTGTTGAAGTTTGAGAAAGTTACCAGTCACAGCCTGGTGTTAAATGGAATGAGAGGAAAGCGTAGAGATCTAGGCTAGAGGAGAGTATCCATAACATCTACAACGCCAGGCAGTATAACTCGGTAGAAGTGGATCGTACCCCAGGATCATCCAGTATACACACACAAGTTACGTTGGGCGGGACTTATTGGGCACATCGAGCCTCGGAAAACGGGGATACCACATCAAAGAAATCTGAAAGACCCCAGAAACACACAGTTCACAATCTGATTCGTAATCGAAAATCATGGTGATTTGGCGGCCGCTCTCTCCACCGGCGGGCGGGACATCTCCCTCTCCAGGGGCGTCTATCTCTGATCCAAGAGGGCAACAACGAGAGACGCTGACCAAAAAACCCCTTCACGGGGTGACGGTGACCTCCTCGGCGACGACGACAACGTTGCCCTCCTTCTCGCTCTGGGCCTTTTTCAGTTCCTGCCACCGCTTCTCCATCGCCTCTTGGGCCTTGTCGCGGATCTCCTTGCGCTGGGTTCTGGTCCAGCCGTCCGAGTCCTCGCCCTCGCTGTCGTACTCTGGCCGCTTCTCCGCCTCGATCTCCCAGGCTGCCTTCTTTGGCGCGCCGCACATGCCCTCGGTGAGCAGCCATGGTTCAAACGTCACCAGCGCGTTGAGCTTGGCGATGACCCCCCTCATCAGTTCGCAGGTGTGGCAGTTTCGGTTCCATCCGCCCCACGGGTCTTCGACGGTGACCTTGCACCAGTTGCGGCCGGATTGTATGTATTCAACGCAGTAGTCGTACTTGTCCTGCCTGCATGCGTGGCAAAGCCATTTGTAACACATGTTGAAGGAATGTTTTTTGGAGTTGGACAAAGTCTTGTGGTTGATTCTTGAAAAGTGGTGCTGGTGATAGGCCGTTCCGGACCGTCACGTTGAAGGGACAGGCGTCTGGTCGCAGGCGTGCGAGACAGAAAAGGTGTCTTGGTTTCTCAAGAAGCTTTCTTGGTATCTTCAAACGGTCGTCGCAAGTGGTGGAGTGTCTGTGATGCGACAAAGGACTGATGTGCCGTCGCTCTGTCTGTTCTATGACCCGGACGGTTGAGATAGATGCTTGAGAAAGTAATACAGACAATATACAAAGACGCGCTAGCAAAGTATAGACACGGTGAAGCTACAAGGCGTCGCGGTTCTGGATTGACGCGTGAGGAGGTCCAAACCGTACGGCGAGGACCTGTTCTTACCGCCTTGAATCTTCACAGTTCGGCAATCGATAGAAAAGTATGGTTGACTCCACAATGTCACAACTAGAAACTTGTAGTCTTCAACAACCACACTCTGCTCGTGAGAGAGCAGTCTTCGATTGATGAAACCTTATTGTCGAAACAAGCCCCAAAAGAACTGTGCTGGACAGCATTATCCGGACGGGAGATGGCTCAATTACTCCAGAGAATGTCCAAAACCAAGACTCAACATTCAGGGTGGTGACATGGCAGTCAGAGTGATATCGACGCAGTCGTGGGTATTAGTTAGTTGCATGACACTGATGCAGCCACCGCCAGGTATAGCGCGAGATTCCCATAAGTGTTGAGAATGGAGATAATCCAGCTTGTAAGTTGTACCGAGAGGACTGAGTCAGTCAGAGAGAAAGACCTTCGGCACATGCTCGCCCGTTTACTATTGCCGTTGCGCGACATGGTGCAAGATGTGACAACACATGCTGGCCCACAAGATCGGCTGTGGTTGGGGGAACGAGACTCATCGGGGCGACACGACCGCAAACATCAAACACCACACAGCCCGAGTCGCTATCATGTATCCCTCAGAGATGGGATATTGCCCGAGAAGGGAGACTTGCCGTACTTCATCAAGGTTCAGAGAAAAAGAAACCTACTCCTGCTCTTCTCGAAGCAGTGAGGGCTAGTGCGCACTGGGTCCGACATCAGAGCCTCTGGCTCCCAAGTGGACTTTGGTTTCGACAACAGGTGGCCAAAGCAGTATAATCCGAATACAACTTGTAGAAGAAAGGGTCATCCGGTAGGCTGATGAGGAACATGAAGAGGACGAAGTCGACGTTGGTGTGAACTTGTGGTGTGGCGCAGGTGAAAATGCTGCTGCTTCGTCGGGAATGACGCCACAGTCTCGGCGCTCTAACGAAGCCACCTCGGACTTCATCTGTTGCCCTTCCATCTTCAGCATCCTCGTTATCAGCATCCTGTTGGGAGAGCGACGGTTGGCAAGCTGATGCACGTACATCGCTTCGTTGGACACCAATCGAGTTGACTGCTTGGAACTACGAGCACTCAACACAGATCCCCATCATGGCTCAGATCGAGCACCACTTTACCGTCTTCATCCGGCTGCCCTTCAACCGCGGCGACTTCATTGATCCACCACCCGTAGCATGGTCGGCCACAAAGGAGAGTGCACTATGGAACATCATATCCCGACAATCCAAAGGAAACGAGATCGACTGGCGCTCCTTATCTGAGCAATTCGAAGTCAGCCAGTCATTCCTCCTGCAACAAGCCGCGTGGCTCTACGAGCGCCAACTATCTCAAGTTCGAGCACAAATGCGACGAGTCGGTGGACGACAGTCTGCAACACCATCTCCGGTCCCTGGCTCGGTGTCGGCAAGCATGGTTGGTGGCCAGGCAATGAAGCGAGCAGGGAGCGGCGGATCACGTGTCCCGTCCAGGCTATCAACACAGGCAGCAGGAAGTCCCATTGCTACCGGAGGCGACAGCGTGCCTGGAACTCCCGGGGCGAAGGTCAGGACGTTTCTGCCATTCAGAAGCGCTTCGAACCAAGGAGCCGGTCCTTCACAGCCACGCGTGCCACCAGGTAGTTCCCGACCAATTTCGCGACAATCGTTCAAAGACGACCCTCTAACTCATACCTCACACTCACGCAGAGGAAGCATGCAGCATCAAGTCGTCCGATCACCTGTGCCTCAGAGGACGCCACAACCACAGTCATCTGATTCGGAAGACGAAATGACCCAATCGCGCATAGCAGCTCGTCGACCAAACCCCTCGGCGATTCATCGTCGAGCACTATCTCAACGCCAGAGTCAACGCATCTCGAGCGAGCAGGCTCAGCAAGCAGCCGCAGCGTCAGACGACGACAACGACGATGATGAAGATGACGAGCCATCTTTCCTTCCATTTGCGACACCCAACTCAAACACAAACACGAACGAGGCCAAACCAAGCGGTGCGTCCTCGTCCCAACAAGATCCCAGCGCGACTCTCCGGGGCAATTTACATGTTCATACCCCAGGATCCCCGGCAACTACCGGTCGTCCGAACGTGATAAGACGCATCACAAGCGAACGCGTGAGCTCACCGACCATCGAACCACCGACGCCCATAGCGCCCGCGCGCAAGCAAGACACGGCCTCCTCGACCTCCTCGTTGTCGTCGCCCACTAACATGTCACGAGAGCCCAGTAGCATGGCTGCACCCCAGCCACCACCGCCAGCATCCGGCCAACAACAGTCCCAGTCAACCGCCACCAATAACCCTCGATTAGGCAACCCTTTGTCCCCGCCGCACCGTGCGCTGCTACAGTCGTCGCCGCGCCGTGGTCCCGGGTCCGACACGTCGCCAAGCATGGGCTCCTCGTTCTCTGATCTCGACGATGCGAGCGTAACACAGAGTGCCCTCGAGGAAGCACTACTAAGCGGGATGGGGAACACAACCATGACCATGCCCGGAGGTGGCGTGGCGGGCCGAGTAAGTGGGATCAGCCAGGCTTTGCGGAGTAGGTACTTTGAGGCAAGGGGCGAAGGACAACGAGGTGGCGGTGGTAACAACGGAGTTAGTGAGCGCTAGGCACCTACCTAGGGTAATTTCAGAGTCCTTCGATTGTCGACAACTCGCGCGTTTGATGATGGATTTTGTCCTTACGTTTGACTTCTCTGCTACTGATAAGTCATGTAGGTAGGTGTTTTCGCTTTGGTGGTACTTTCTCTCTTCTACACCTACGCCCTCACCTTCAACAACGGTGCATGCGTAGTTGACTACCTTGTATGTACCTAGCCTGGTGGTACGTAGGGAGGTGGGCAGGTATGCTACGACATGACGGCTTTCTGGGTATCTCCTTTTCGCAACTCGTGACTATTTACCTGGGTAATGATTGACATGTGATGAAAATTGAGAGTGAGATAAGAAATTACCCAGGTACCTGATGTACTCTGTTAATCTCGTTCTATTTTTTCCGGGTTCTCTACTTCCGTACGTTGAAGTATGAAGTTTGCTTCTTAGAGAGATGGCCTGGCAACCGAGTCATGGCCTCCACAGGCCAAGTCCAAGACTTTTTGGGCAACTCCCCATGAGATCGCATATCCAAAGCCTTCGGCCCCATATGCATGAATGATTTTCCTCCCCTTTAAATGTGGTCCTTTCATGTACTCTGCCTCGAGTCTGAACCCTGAGATCCGTGCAGGCCGCCGGCCAACAATGTCGCGAATGACATGGAATTTGCCGTCGCGGCCTAGAATGGGAGGGTACATTTTCGCAGCCAACGCGAGGACACGTTCGCGAGTTTCGGGTCGTGGGTGCTCGGTCCAGTCATGGGATTCTCTGGTTCCTCCGATAATGGTGCCACCTTCCAGGGGCCTGGGAATGATAAAAGTCCAAGTGCCATCGGCGTTCAACTGGTTGATGGTACGGTCGCACGGATTGGAGACCAAGCAGGTTTGACCTATTCGGAAGTGGTTTCTCGTGTCAGACCTTAGACCGTAGCTGATGGCGACGACGACGACATATTCTGGGAAGGCAACTCACCTCTAATCGGAAAGAAAGCTGGATCACCAAAGCCGAATCCTGAGCAATTGACCACAGTATCAACATTGCTCGCCAGAGAAAAGGCTTCTTCTGCACATGTCAGTGATCGCCTCAGGGTCTTGCCTCCCCTCAATTGAAACTTCCTAAGCAGGTAGGCACAATATACAGGCGGATTCAGAGACCAGGTCCTGTACCTAGTGCCGAATGTGATGTTCGTGCCTTTGGGAAGCTCCTGTTTGGGCAGAACTTGTAGACCCTCAGCGTCGCCGTAGCCACCTCTCAGATGTGTATAGGCTTCAGACGGGCAGGACAGGTAATCATAGCCATCCATGAATACGACTCCACAGGCTGGCTCAGAAGTTGCCTGAGAGCGAAGCACGGCGTCCGTCACCTTGGACAGTTCTTGTTGCTGGATCTCAAGAGCCGACGTTGCTGGAAACGGTCGTCCATGTGCTCCTGCCCACGGAGAGGTGTAGTGGACGTTCTCGTCGGATGGCCAGTCCCTTGCGACTATGGTGATGCTGCTATTACTCCCTAGGGCGCTCTGAAGTTGCAGGGCGGACGTGAGGCCAATAATACCAGCCCTGCGTGGTAGAAAGACCGGTCAGCATCTGTGCATGCGTGTGGCAATACGAGGGACGAACCCTATCACAACAATCGACTTCCCTCCTTGCGCCATTGTGGTAGAGAATAGTACTCAATAGAGACAAAGACACTGCGCAAAGGTCTGGATGTGGTTGAAATATGGTCCAACAGACATCTTTTCCCGTCGTCTTGCGACTACTAATACTTCATTCTCCCTAAAGGGCAGCGGAATACTTCGCCCTTTGGCATGGCCAGTTTCCCGTCCTTGCGGCGGCCCTCCTGACGCAAGCAGACCATTCTGAGCAAACTCGAATGCTATCACCTTGGGCGGCACAGGCACTGATTGTCCGATTTGTACTGTACCGGTCGATGATAAGCGCGTTTGCTCCCCTCGGCAGCCGCGGTCCGCATTTGCCGACGAGTAGTTTTCTAGATTGCCAATTACTTTTAGGCCTTGCCAGAACGGCTTCTTCCCATCATTGTATTGCATTTTCGCACCATAATTCTTTGCTTCGGAGACTCTCATCGGCATGGAGGAGGCGGACCATGGTCGGCGACGCCAACGGGTAGACAGTAGCAGCCCGGCTGATTCTACGCCGTCAAAGCGTCCTAGAACCACTCTGGCCTGCCAGCGCTGCAAGTCGCGCAAGCAAAAGGTGACCCCCCCCCCCGGCATGCCGTCAACCGGCAGCGATGTTGAGTGTTTCTTAGTGCGATGGGCTTCAGCCATCATGCTCGCAGTGTCTCAGAGTCTCGGCTCGATGCCAGTATGTCGCTTCGACTGTGCCGAAGCCGTCGGAGCAGAGAGCGTACGTCAAGGCACTAGAGAGCAAAATTGCGGATCTTGAAGCCCGCCTCAAGCACGCTGAACGATCCAGCGTGGAGAGTGAGCCGCAGGAAACTTATCGCTTGGCCGATCTGCCTCCTGAAAGCTCCCTATCCCGGACTATCCGTGACCTCAGTTTGAATGCCAGCGGACAAGGTTACCTCGGCGGAACGTCGAATATCACACTTGCTCGTGCCCTCGAACCCATCTTACATTCCGATAGGGCAGATAGGGCCTCTCAAGACATCCCGATCACTGAGGGACCTGAGATACTTTCTGCAAGGGAGGGTGAGAACTCGGTAGGCATCCCCGCCTTTTCTGAGCCTGTCGTGCAGAGGCTATTCCAGGCGTACGTGGAATATGTGTCATTGCCATTTCCTGTAATACATTCAAGGAAGCTTCAGAAGATGCACGAACGACGGGACAAACCGAACGGTCTCTTCGACATCTCAGTGCTTCACTTGGTTTATGCAATTGGTGGCATCAGCCTGACATTGGTACGTCAGACTCGAGCGCTCTTTTTTTTTTTGATTCTGACAGGACACTTTTGAGACTACTAGGCTGGAAAACAGGGGGAGTTTAGGTCGGAAGATCACTATGAAGCTGCCATGACCCACAGGGCCCAGATCATAAGATGCATGGACCGGAGAGCCATCATCTACCTCGCATTATCTTCTATCTATTGCCTTCGCGCCCCCCGAAACCCTGGCCCATGGTATGAAACATTCACTTTCTTTCAAAGAGCATGATCAGACTCTAAGGAGTTTTGTAGGACCATGATTGGGTTGGCTGTGAAACTCTGCGTATCACTTGGACTGCACCGTAAATCAAGCGCATCAAAATTCAGCCTGGGATCGGAACTCGACAAAAGGCTGTTCTGGGTATGCTATTGTTTGGATCGGGACATCAATCTCACAATCGGAAGGCCTCCGTCGATATGCGACCACGACATTGACTGCACTGTAAGTCGATCAACAACCCAACCAGACCAAACCCTGCAATGCAACAGCCGCTTACCACTCACTGGCAGCTACCACTCGATCTTGATGAAGACAGCATCGACCCGGAGCACTTTGTAGCTGCCATGAAACGAGCACCCGGGTTGTTAGCAGATCCCCCAACCACTCTTAGCTACTTCATCCACCTTGTGAAGCTGAAAAGGATCGCATCTGATATCCAGCACACCGTCTACAGGGTAGACAAGCCTATGGATTTCTCCGAGTCGGTCACAGACAGACTTCTTGATCAGTTGAATGAGTGGAAATCACAAGTACCGGCTGAACGTCCTCGTCAGACATGTCAGACCGCTGCGTCCGGTGATGAGCATTTCGACACTCCAGCCCGCAACCAGCTGCAGGGCTCTTATGTAAGTACTGTGTCTGAGATATCTCCCTCTGGGGTTCGATGGCTGAGGCAAGTGCCTGAGCCTGAAACCGGCAGAGACCCACACTCAAATCCAGTTGCACTGACAATAGCCACTACTATTTTATTAGATGATCCAGTACTATTCGTCCATACGGCTCTTGTTATTCCCTATGCTGATGGATCCGGACAAGGCGGCCGTCAATCCAAAGTACTTGAAGATAATGGTCCACGCGTGCTCAGGCGTCTGCAGATCTTTCAAACAACTCCATCAGCGCTCTACGGGCATGTACTATTCTCCTCTATTCATCATGTCCTTGTTTCTTTCTGGTGAGGCTCTCCCCCCTCCCTTTTTCTCTGTGTGAAGAAAATCCCGTTCGGAGCGTGCATCACCCCCAACTCCTGTCGCATGCATGGGGTTTCCCCCACGACGATGCGATGCTAGAAATAAACCAAGACAAAGGCCTGTTGAATTAACTGCCCGCACACAGGCCTTACACTGATATACTGCGCTTGGCGATCTCCTGAGAGGACACTCACCATGACCACGGCGAACGCGCTGATAGATTGCACCGTCATGTTGTATGTCATGGCCGAGAGATGGCCAACCGCCCGTAAGTACCGTGATGCTTTCGAACGGCTGAAGCAACTGGCTCTCGAGCGGGACCCGCACGCAGACGCAAACGGAGACGACGACCGTGACAACAGCCCGAACACCAACTCAGGCTCAGCTGCGGTGATCGACCTTGCTGCCACCAACGCAGAGCGCGCTACATCTGCACCGGCACTGGCAGCAGCACATGGGAATATCGTCGACCAAGACTCTCAAGTGAGTAGTAGTACTTGGGCGAACAACAGCAACAATGTGATACTCCCTTCCTTTCCCCACATCATTCGCGACATTGTCCGGGAGCCGTCGTCAGTGTGGGAAGAAGGTACCTTTGACCTCAACTTCGACGCTGAAACGGCTACTGTCGGAAATGATATACGCTGGCCGGTGGTGGGCCCTGGCTCGTACGATGTCGACGGATCGACTAATCTCGACCTGTCTTTCTCACCCGGTGGCTTCTGGTATCCTAGTGATTACGATTTTGACCCTGTTACTTTCGATGTCTGGCCATCAGAGGCCGACATGGCCGAGTACGGCGTTGTATTGGAGGGCGGAATGGCTGGGAACCGCTCCGGGACGAGTACGATGCGATGACTTCAAGTCCGAACCAAGTGGCGAAAACAATCCTTCCGCTGTTTGTGCTGTGATGAGATTTATATACGTTGACCCCGGTATCCTTATGATCTTTTAAACCTCTCATTTCTTCTCATTTCCTTTGTCATGTTTCATGATCAAATCAACATAAGCTACGTATCTGCTTCTCTTTTGGAGTTATGTGGGTTCGCTTGATCCTCATCCCTCTTACTCGCCATCAGAACCGATATGACTCTCTGACTCACTCATGTCCCTCAGCCAGCATGCGGCTGAGAGGCCTGGGTTTCTTCCCTGCTATTGCTCATGGACAGAAACGAAACCTAGGATCATTAGTGCCCGTGACGCCACACGTCACATATTGCTGATGCTCGCGGGAGGGCAGGCCCTGGACGCGGTTTCTTCTGCGGTTTTCCCACCTCATCCATGCCGAGTACGAAGCACATGTGACGAGACACAAGATAGCGGCACCGAGGTTGACCCAGCACGACGTAACATAGCGCGGCGCTTCGTTCGCGATGAAGATGTTGCTAGAGATGAGTCCAGCAGTGTTGGCAATGGAGATGAGCATGGCACTGGTAAAGGCGCGGGCGTTGAGATTCGGGATATTGGAGACGATCCAGGCGTTATTGATAGGAGACATCGGGTATGCCTAAAACACAACAGGTCAGCACAGGCAACTCCACTCGGTCAGCGTGATAACAGTCGAGAAGTTCTTTACTCACTCCAACAGTAGTCATGAAGATGGCGAAATACGTCAGGCCAATATTGTCCAGGTTGACTGTTATGAGCAGGGAGTAGCCGATAACGCTGATTAGCAGCGAGATGACCATGTGCATTCCGCGTTCCAGGAAGTGGTCCGACGAAAAGGTCGCAGCTACCAGGAAGACGGTTGCAACCAAAGCAGGTGCCACTGTATACTATGCGCAGAGCCATCAATCGTCAGTGGACGTGGAATGCAAGCACTGGGAGACGGAGAGAACGTACCAGGTTGGTCTTGACCGTATCGTACCCCAGCCGGCCGACGATGATAGCCAGGAAGTTGTTGTTGGATGTCAGCAAGGTCGAATAGGTGACGGCGACGATGATCCGGACATATGGATGTATGGTTCTGAATTCGCCCACTGCCTCCCTCCAGCTAAATTTGTTCTCCAGTGCCTGGGCGGATTCGGCAAGGATGCGAATTTCGGCGACGTTCTTCTCGGCCTCGGTCAGGAACCTGCAGCTTCGTATGTTACGCGGCACGATGAAAAAGGTGAATACTGCGAAAAACATGGTCAACGAGCCCTCAATGATGAACAGGTAAAACCATTCATAGTGGTCCGTGTGCAGCTGGAAGACGCCGTACGAGATCAGACCCCCAAAGGCGGACGAGGCCACCAGGGCGGCGTAGAAGATGCCGATGCGAGAGGCGATTTCGCGGCGAGTGTAAAACATGGACAGATAGTAGACGACCCTGAACAGACAGACAGTATATGAGTATCCCGAACAGCAGAAGACTGGCAAGAAGAGGCTGTGGCCTTACGTGGTCAGAAAGCCCGCTTCGAAGACCCCAACAATGCATCGACAGGCCACCAGCTGGCCAAAGTTGTGGACAAACGATGTCGCCAGGGAAGCCGCCCCGAAGCCGAGCATCATCACAGGGATGGAATACTTGGCCGAGAACTGTTTGCTGAGCATGCCCGCAGGCGGCCCACAGAGGCAAAAAGGGATGAAGTAATACGTGAGGGCCTGATTGAACTGGTCACTGGCCAGGTGCAGGTCCTGGACGAGGCCGGCGGTATGCGCATTGGAGAGGTTGCTGCGATCCAGGGAACTATAAAGAGATAGGGGTATATCTTGTCAGCGTGCAACAAACTCTCCCAGAGGACCAGAAGAACCGGGTGGCGTGCGTGTAAAAGCATACTTGAACAGATAGGTCACGGCCATGGTAGGGATGATGATCAAGTCCAACTTTCTCTTCAGGCGTCGCTCAACGGCGGGATCAACCGCCGCATTGTTCGTGGACGCCCCTACGGCGGTATCAATGTTCTCGTTTACTTCCACGTCCTTGTCGGCTGGCATGTTCGCCTTGCCGTTGTCGGTGAGGTTGAGGTTGCCTTCTGCGCCTGCATGCTGCTTTTCCATCTCTGTCTCGGAGAATTGGGATTCGAGCCAAGTCGTCATCTCCCTACTTTTCTTTCTCTGCAAAGACGGTTCTCTGTGTATCTCGACGCAGGTCAGCTGGAGGGGAGTCGGAGGTCGGAGGACCAGTAGTACTCTTATATAGATGTTCCCCCGTTTCCAGATGATAAGGGGGAAGTCGGTCCCTTGGTCCACCTATCTCCTCGTTCCTCTAGACGCAACGCCATGATTCGCAAGTCCGCGTTCGGTGGCGTGCCGTGTGCGGAGAGAAGCAGAGCGTTCGTCGCTGTCGCGATTATCAGCGTCACTTGTGCCTTGCGGTGCAGGTGGTTATCGACGGACCCACTGGAATTCGGCCCCGGTCGTCGGCTTGTCCGCTCCGCACATCCCGACAACGGTCGAGTCCACGATGTTGGTAAATACCAGGGTAAAGTCGTTGAGATGGAGGACCAGTCGATAACGCCAGAGATCGCTATTTGTATGAGCGGGATTTCGAAGCCCCTTGTTTGCTCCCATGCGGCGCCGTGCTCTTCGAAAAATGCAGGATTTGGTCGAAAGAAGCTCTGTACGCGTCAGATGCCTCTCCCAGCGTGCCGGCCCAGCACTTGATCTGTCCTCAACGCTCGCACTCACCACGTTCCAAGTTAGTTCTTGATCGGCACCACAGGCGACAGTCTCGGCGGAGAGTATAGAGCACATGGGTAGATATTAAAAGTTGGTGGTCCTTTGTTTTCTTCTATCTTCTTTTTATTGTACAACAGGCCTCTTTTGTTTATCCCCCCAAAATTTTATGCCCAGTCTCTGGGGTTCTTCAGCACATCCATCAGCTCCTTCTCCTGTTCGTGTTGGCCGTCTTCTTCCTCTTCCACACTCTCTGGCAGCCCCGTGCCGCACAGTGGGTGCATGTATTCCCAACGAGCCGTCAGCGGGAGACTCATCAGGATACTCTCGACCCTCGCACCGGGAGTGCGCAGGCCAAAGCTCGTCCCCCGGTCGTAAATCAGGTTGAACTCGACATACCTCCCACGTCGTAGCTGTTGCCATTCTTTCTGCTGGTGCGTAAACGGCAAGTCCTTTCTCTTTTTGATGATCGGGAGGTAGGCAGGGAGGAACGATTCCAACCCGGAAACGACGAACTGGAAGATGTCCTCTTGAGGGTTTCTCGAGCTGGGCTGTGTGCTCGCATCGAGATCGTCAAAGAAAATCCCGCCAATTCCCCGGGACTCCTTGCGGTGCTCAATCTTGAAGTAGTCGTCACACCATTTCTTGAACCTAGGATAATACTCTGTGTCGTGCTTGTCGCAGGCGATTTTAAGCGTCTTGTGGAAGTGCTTTGCATCGTCTTCGAACAGATAACATGGTGTCAAATCTGTGCCGCCGCCGAACCACCAATTAGTCTGCGAGGTGCCCGTGGCGTTCACGGGGTCTCGGGGGTCTGAGGTCTCAAAGTATCGGTAGTTGAGGTGGACGGTCGGCGCCATGGGGTTGTGTGGATGGAGAACAAGCGAAATGCCCGCCGCGAAGAAGTTGAGCTTCTCGACGTCCGAGTCAACAAAGGACTTGTGGTCCGCCCGCATCTTCTCGATCGCAGGGCGAGGTAGTTCGCCATAGACAACGCTGGTGTTGACGCCCGCTTTCTCAAAGACGTTTCCGTCCTGCAGAACGCACGACGTTCCACCACCACCGTGTGATCTCGTCCACTTGTCACGCTGGAACTTCTTGCCGTCAATGTCCTCCAGCGCAAACACGATGCGATTTTGGTGTTCCTCAATCAGAGCCTCCATCCGCAGTCTCATTGGGGAGTTCTTTGTGATCTTCGTCCTGCTCTTGGTGACCGCGTCCACCTCAGCCAGCGAGACTGGTTGCACCGGCGGTGAATCATTTGCTGCAGTATTGCTATTGGCCATGGTATAGATCAGACCGCCGAGGAAGACGACACCGAGCGACGTTCGTAGGTACGCGCGACCTGCGGTGTGGTGAGTTTGAGGAATCGGGGTCGAAGCCAGACATCTTCGACTTGTCGAGAAGCGACAGCGAGCCGGTATCGACTGCGCATTCCAGGACGCTGGGGATCTGAGCAGCGAGGCTCGCAATGAGCTTGACGATGGTCTAGCCATGGACATAATTGAGATGGACAAGGACCGACACCACACACAGAACAAAGACTTTTTTTTTGGCTTAGAGCTCCATATCAGAACACCATCAAAAGCAGCAGAAGATACAGAGCGCCAGTCCCGAATATATACCAAATCTTACTGTGCAAGTATGAGGGAAAACCTGCGGGCAAAAAAAGCTTCCAATTGCTAGTTTCCTATATACAATCGTCTCCGCAGCGGAAGCAACCCAGCGGCCGACGCGTGACATGTCATACCACGGCGATGCTCAGTCTATCTAGTATGGAGAGCGATCATGGACAACACCCGGGATTTGGCCATTGTCTGGTGAACACACTCCGGGCTCAGTGGGCTGTTTACCGTCGTCGTCGTCGTCGTCGTCGTCGAAGCCTCGCCTGGCTGGATGGATGTATTCTAGACGGAGGCAGACGAAGTGATTGGGCTATGACTGCAAATAGCTACGAAAGGCTCCAGCGAGTCAACAAAGACACACTGCACAAAGACCCCTGTCACAAACGTGCTCCGGTGACTCAATCGATCATTTCGTTCTCCGGCTCCAGAGTCATCCAGGCGGATTCAGAGTCGAGCCTCGTGCCCAGGCGAAACGGCGTGGGCGGTCAGGCTGCTGAGAACGCGACTTCATCTGACCCGAAGTGGCTGGCCTTCCAGCCCGCGGTGAAGCGGGGCAACGCCTAAAGTGCCTGCGGCCTAATCAGCCTGCGACGCCTCACTCTCCATCATCCCTCTGTCACTCACTCCCTCACTCACCGACAAACCTCTCCATTCCCACTTCATCGAGCCTTACATCAATCCTCTATCAACCACTTTCGCGAAACACCGTCCATCGCAGAATCACAACCGCAACGAGCCAGTTCTGACCATTGTTCACCATGCGTTCCAAGTTCAAGGACGAACATCCCTTCGAGAAGCGCAAGGCAGAAGCCGAACGTATTCGCCAGAAGTACACCGACCGCATCCCCGTAAGTCTACCTGCGTCTGCCCCCGGCCCTCTTCTGAGCAGTTGCTAATGCACATCTCCTTGTAGGTCATCTGTGAGAAGGTCGAAAAGTCCGACATCGCCACCATCGACAAGAAGAAGTACCTGGTCCCCGCCGATCTCACCGTAGGCCAGTTCGTCTACGTTATCCGCAAGCGCATCAAGCTCAGCCCCGAGAAAGCCATCTTCATCTTCGTCGACGAGGTACTACCTCCTACAGCAGCTCTCATGAGCAGCATCTATGAAGAGCACAAGGATGAGGATGGGTTCTTGTACATCACGTATGTTTCCACCCTCCCGCGTTGAGACGATAAGAACCGTCTGCTGACAAATGAACAGATACTCGGGAGAAAACACCTTTGGTGGTTACTAGACAAGCAAGCCAGCAGAGCGAAGATCAATCGCAAGGTCGGGGCAATGAGGCACGGTGTACTCGATCCACTGCGCAGGACTGTCATGGCGGTTGACTACAAGAAGGCGTTTGGACTATACTTTTTTACCTTTTTCCAGCACGACCAAGCATCGAGAAATGAGAAATGAAACCATGGAGGAAGAGTCTACAATTCGCAAGTGAGGTTTGATGTGTTGCTGCAGGTCGTGGTTGTATGGCTGTGTTCCCTCTGCAAAATACCCAGATCAATACCCTGACAGTGTTTTCCTCTTCAATATGCCGATACCCCTCTTCCTTCGCTTGTGCGATCCATTGCACCCGGCGCAGCATCTTTGTGCAGCACGAGTGCAACAGTAACAAGATGCTCGTCACCGATCCTGTTCCTTCCGTCTACAGGTCACCCTCGCCGCTCCAGGTCCAAGGTCGGACAATGGCGAGATGTATGGCATGCTTCTCTGGTGGTGCAGTTCCATAGTATCAAACCCATACAGCTCCTTATCTGAAAGGAACCAAGATCCGTTCAAGTTGTTACTTCATGTTCATAACGAGTACTCCGTACTCCGTATCGCATCTTCAATCAACAGGCATCACTTGGATGACGTCACTTCTCATCCTTTATAAGCGGCGAGTAAATGAGTACCTATGAATGAGAGATGAGATTGGGAAGATGGCACAGTGCAGTTCAGTTTATACCCCTCCCTACTGATATGGATACCAAGCCCGATATCGAAACGATTGTGGTGGCAGAGTGAATTCTTGTACGGAGATTGGCATCAAACCTTCACGCACCACATACATTATCGAGGGCCCTTTGGCGCCCACGCGTCCTCACCAGGGAATCCAAACAACAAACACGCAATGCCCTATTTCATAACGCGCGTTGGATGCGAATCGGCACGGCGGCCGCTACTAGACTCGGCAGCTGTCAGTACCTCGGACGGTATCCTGGCCAATTCGACTGCCAGATTATTACCACGCGAAGACACGACGTGGCATTGGTAGTGACGACTCGAAAAGAGTTCCGAAGTGTGACACGGGGAGACAGAGCCTTGTGGGACAGCGTAATCACAAAATGTCAAATACTGTCTCCTCCAAGAGACTGGCTCGACGGTCGTCTGACCTGCGAAAAGCGCTGGCTCGTAGGGAGGCGTAACGAGTACGGCTACTGCAGTCGTTATGCACTCGGTGAAGGTAGTGTACAAGTATTTAACTAGTCGCTGCTCGGTTGGCCCTCCCGCGGATCACCTACTACTCTCCTGGGTAAAGCCCGTGCATCAGACACCCCGTGGAACTAATCCACTTGGTGGTCGCTTTGAGGCCACTTCGGGGCATGAATTGATGCCCGGTATTGGATCCCTGGCACGGCGTCTTACCTACAGTACCTTGAAAGGGAAGGCCGGCCGTGCGGTATGCAATCGGCTTGCTGCCGGAGTTGCAAGTAAGTACTGTACCTTAAAAAGTAAAAAAAGGAATGGTCCTGCGGGAAAATGCCGCAACATGAACAGATCTTGGGCGCAGTTTGTACAAAGGCGAAGCATGTACCTCAGGACAGGTGGCGATCTCGACTCCGCTTCAACGAGAATTCGGTTCTCCAAGTTTCACATCGAAGGTCAGACGCTTCCTTGGTGCCGCCGTCGAAACAAGATGGGGGCCATGGGCAAAGTTTCGGCGGACTAATGTATACTCTGTATATCAGAGTGAAACTGAAGCAGAGGGGGCTCATGGGTTCATGGGCTCATGGGTTCATGGGCTCATGGGTATCGGGGCTTCTCCAGAAGGCCAGCGAAACCATACAGATACACATGCCCATGGAGGCGCTCCCCTCCTCGGTAAGGCAAGAGGATGTTGTGTGCAAACTATTGCGCAAGCATGCCTAGATGAACGACCTAAACTCAGAGTTAAATAACGGTTAACATTTTGCGCATCAAGGTTGGGCTCACTACACCGGTCAAGCACTAGTTAGGACATTATTGACATGAGAAAGTGGGAGGGGGCCAGAGCCAGAAGAAGCAGAGCAAGGGGAGTCGAATGAGGAGCGCTCACCAGGCATCCCCAACTGCTGACGCTAAAAAGAGGAGAAGATGCCGTTGTTCCTGATGCACGGATCTACGAGTGATAAAGTAAAGAAACACAAGTGATAAGAGCAATAAGCAAAGAAGCAGTGCGCAATACCAGTTTCGGGGTGACTGCGGGTGCTTACGTTGCCTATGTAGGCACTGATCGGTGATCCCTGCCTTCCTGGAAGCCTCTGCGCCTGTTCCTATTGCCTCCGCAGAGGGTCCCTTATAGTTTACCTTTGGTGCTTACCCTCAGGTACCTAGTACTTACTACAGTTAGGTCACGTAGGTACTACTTTCTGGAGCCACCCGCCTAGTAGCCTCCATACTTTAACTATCGTTTCTACCCTACTACGTATCTGTAAGATCTCATCAGTCAATTCTAACCACGACACACCCCCGATAATCTGCAACACCACTCACTGTCCCCTGTCGCAACTCTCAACTCCCAAATCCCTTGCTTAGAGCATATAGAGCGTACTTGCTTTGGACGCTTTTGTCAGTCTATCGGCCCATCGAACCCTTGCTTCGAGTCGGCTGATGGTCTTACCCTCACGTTACATCCTGATCTTCTGAAACCAAAGCCTCGCACACCATGCAGACACGTTAACTTCCCTCCTCCATGGACCGACAATGGCGAAGCGCGGACCCGATCGCAAGAACGATAGTGTTTTTTTCTTCGTCAACAAGACCCAAACGTCCAAATCTCTGTCGAAAAGCGATGGGGCCGTGGCGAAACAGATCAACCGCCACGCCCAGCATTTTCGCACTCGGAAGATCGAGGCGCAAAGGTTTACTTCAGCATTGACCAGTTCCTCCTCAGCTCGTCGCATCGCCCTTGATGGCTGGAATCGGAGAGACGCCCCTCAAAGGTAGGTCGTAGCATCAGCCTGATCAGTGATGAGTTCACTGACACACCGCTGTAGTCCAAGCAGTGACGAGACATCCCCCACCGACAGTTCCGGCCCATCTCCAGCAAATCCTTTTCCAGCAGCACCTCTCACACGCGATACAACACGTAATAAATATGCCCGACGACTATCCGAAAGACTTCCTGTGCAATTTCTTGTGAACGACGACAGGAGTGACTCATCAGACCCGGAACAAGACAATACCCTTGAACTGGCGCCCCAAGTGTACCGGGCAAATTTCACATCCTACGACTGTGTCGACCCTTTCAGAATCACCCCGGTGCGGATCACATCGAAAATCCACACTGTTCTTCAGTATTGCCTCCGCATATACCCTTATTCTGGAAACAACTATAAGTTGGCCTTTTTACCTCATCATGTGCGACTTTCCATCTCCCAGTTCCCAATCGGCACCGTGGTCCAACGCAGCGTGTTCAAGGAGCACCATTTGTATGCTTTGATGGCTGCAATGACAGCTCGTATGAAACATGTTTTTGCAGTTTCACCTACGGGAGACGATCCAAATGAAGTCCGCGCCCTTGCTTCTCGCTATTTGAAGGAGGAATTGATGCGCTGTGCCCAAACCGGCGTCATCGACAAGCAGACCATTCTCGACATCTTGTTTCTCGTCGTCAACGAACTACAGTATAACCTGTACGATGACGCAAGGAAACACCTCATCATCGTCGACAGGCTTCTCGGTATACTCGACCTCAATGAGCATCTAGACAGGTGGATATCCGAGACGGCCGCTCATGTTGACAATCAACTGGCTTTGTCCACAGCCAGACGACCTATCCTGAAGAGTTCCTTTGACCCCGGTCCAATGTTGCCCGAACGAATGGCCACCTTACGGCGAACCGCTCAGAATTTGAGACACCAGACATTGCCCAATCCGGTCAAACTTATAATCCCCAGCGGGCCTAAGGGGTCTTTCGGCCTCAACGATGCCATGGCCGATGTCGCCTCCACGTTAGATGTGCGTATGGGATCCCGCTTTGCCGCTGGACTCAGGACCGGAGCTTTTCCTGGACCGATGGCGACGATTGTGGCAGATTTGGTCGATTGTGTCGAGATTGCAAAGGTCGTCTGGCTATCTCCACTGGCCGTGTGTTTCGACGCAGAATGGCTGTGCAGAAAGGCGAGAGCGGTGTTGCGTGCCTTGCTGGCGCTTGCTCCAGAAAACAAGATCGGTCCAGATGATATTGGTACCAGGTGTATGGAGGTTTTGAGGATCTGTCTGATGATACTGATGACCTATGCTTGTACACTCATCGGACCTCACGTGGTCAAAATGAATGTGAAACGGCACATTGAGGCTCAGGCGGCCGGATTGGAATTCTGGTGTCCTGCCGTCGGATGGACCCAAGAATGTGTACCCATTGTGCCAGACGCACGCTTGCATCCTGTCTATGAGCAGCAGGCCGGATTCGTTCTGTGGTCGTGTTTAGTTGCTTGTTGGAGTGCAGAAAGTCTTCCGGAAGCTGAGTGGTGCATGATTCGAGCGGTGAACATTGCTCGTTATTTTGGGTATTCGACTTATGAGGATCTACACAACCATATGGCACAATATCTGTATTCGAAGACCCTGCAGGAGTCGAGCATGCGGAAAGTTGCAGAAAGGCTCCAGGCGTCACCGCGCGAGCGTACAACCTCAACCTCGGCCGGAACTTGAAGCTGCTGGACATCGTTTGGAGTATTCTGGTTTTGGGTTTGAGCCAGGCCGGAATTTCGTTCCGTTTAACAACAGTGTGTCCACCACATGCACCAAGATGTGTGCGTATGCCTTTACAGTACTTGAGCACTGCCAGGATTCATTCGGCCGAAAGTTCGGAGGATGTCCCAGGTTGGGACAGTCCTCCGTCAAAGCGGGCACGGCGTTCTGCCGACAAATGTCCGTGCGATCCAGGAGGTTGACAGCACTCAAGGTTGTTTTACGATTATGGAGCAAATCAACACCCCAAATCGTCTTGGGAGCGACTCCTAGCTATGTTCTCGCCTATACGGATACTTTTTTGGTCACCTTCTCGCCCTGTCCTCCTTTCTCGACGGTTGATTCCCCGGAGTGAAGTTGATGGCCCGAGAACCCCAACGCTTTCTGTCTTGGTGGTCTACCCATGACTATGATTTGCGAGATTTCTCCTACGAGCCATGAAGAACAAAAATGACCGCATGGATAAAACGGTGCTGTGGAATTGATGGTTCGGAACTGGTGCACATGGGAAATTCACGTTCCAAGAGCACCTTTCCAAAACCTCAGATTCCGCCGAGGCGGTCAAGAAGGTGCAGGAAGAATTCACCCTCTCTCTATGATGATGGAGGCCTAATGCGGTACCACCTGTTTTATTATTACGAAGGCACCAACGCGCCATACGCCGTGTGACACTATATACGACAATCAACTTTGGTCAGGCTGGCCAGGCTACGCTTACACTATCCAGTGTCCTTGGTATATGACTATGGCTGACTTCATTGAATTGGTTGAAGAAGATGACAATGACGACGACGAGGACGAGGACGACAGGTAACTAAACATACCACCAGTTTTGTTTTATTTCTTACTTGAAAAGAATATTGGGATCCACAGTACAGTTTGTGCGAGAATATCCATCGAGTGCTAACATCTACGTTTTGAGAGAGAGAGAGAGTCTAGTTTGGATAGTTTGGATAATTAATACCCTTCAACCCCCAAAGCCTTGTATGCGGCTTTGACGTACGCGGCCGTCTTTTCTGACCCCATGATACCGTCTCCCATCTTGTTCATGACATAGCTAAAGGTGACTTTCCTCTCGAGATCCATGAGGACGATGCTCCCGCCCCATCCGCCCCAGAAGCACAGCTTGCCACCCTTGGGCAAGAAGGGGACCGAGGTCAGCGTGCCGCCCTGGGCGAGGCCGAAGCCGACGCCAAAGCACAGGGCGACGCCGACGACGACGTCGACGCCGTCGGCCTGCACGTCGAAGATGCGCTCGACGACCTCGGGGGCCAGCAGGCGGTGGCCGTCGACGGTCCCGCCGAGGGTGACGGCCGAGAGGATGCGAGCGAGCGATCGAGCGTTGCCGTGGCCGTTGACGGCGCCCAGCTCGGCGGCGCGCCACTCGGGGGTGTGCACCATCTCGGCGCTCAGGGGCGGGTTCGCGAACGTCTTGGCCGTCGCCGACTCCGGGTCGAGCTTGCTGAAGTCCAGGGAACTCGGCGGAGGCGGGAGGAGGTCGGCGACGCGGGCCCAGTCCGACTCGCGCGCGCCCAGTTGCCAGTCGGCGCCCAGCGGGCCGGCGATCTCGGCGGCGACGAACGAGCCCAGGGACTGGCCCGTGACGCGCCGCACGAGTCCGCCGATCAGGTGGCCCATCGAGATCGAGTGGTAGCCCGAGGCCGTGCCGGGCTCCCAGAAGGGTTCCTGCGACGCGAGCAGCGACGTCGCGAGGTCGAGGTCGTACAGCCGCTCGACCGTCATGGGGGACCGCCAGCCCGAGTGGCCCGACGTGTGCGAGAGGATGTGGCGTACCAGCACGGGGGTTTTGGCCGTCGTCGTCTCGACGCCGGCGCCGAATTCCGGCCAGTACTTCGACAGGGGTGCGTCCGGGTCGACGAGGCCGCGCGAGATGAGCACCAGCACCGCCAGCGCCGACACCGTCTTGGACGACGACCACACGTTGGTGATGGTGTCCTTGGTCCAGGCCCGGCTGTGGTCCGCCGACGCGTACCCGCCCCATATGTCGACCACGTTGGTGCCGTCGATGTTGACCACGATCGACGCCCCGAGTTCGTTGCCCGACTCGAGTTGTCTTTCGAGTTCCGCTTTGAGCCCGGCGAAGCGTGCGTCACAATGCCCTTCGACGGTCATTTTTGATTTGTGTCGTTGGTGATGTTGTTGGTGGTGGTGGTGGTGGTGATGGTGAGGGGGGATGGTCTTTTACTGACGGTGAGGGGGGGAAGTTGTGTTTTCGCGAGTGAAATTTGAGACCTCGGGAACTACTCGTACCTTGAAGGGGGTGGAGGTGAGTCAAAAGCTTGGAGGTGAGAGAGGAATGAGAACGATGCTATATAGGATGTCTGAACCGTGTGTTTTGTCAGTCGAGGGGTGAAGACAGAGAGACAGAAAGAGGACAGGTTTCACGACACTATTGTCAGTCCAGTCTACCTTCTGACAAAATAATACGCGGCGGATGAAGCTTGGGGATGGTTGGTTACTCAGCAGAGAAATCCTCGGACCATAAAACTTCCCGCGTTGCAGCTTACGGACGATTCCTCCAGATTGAAGCTTTTTTGTAGCGGTACCCGCGCGTTCGGGGGCCTGTTTTTCTGCTTTGGAAGGACGTGTGACTCGGGTACGGATGAGCAGTAACAGAAAGTTGAGGGGAGCAACCTCGCACTAGTTAGTTAGTTAGTCGTCACTTGAGTACCCTGCTAGTAATTTAACCAAGTAACTAACCACCAGTTAGAGAACTTAGGTAGTAGTGAGGTACCTGTAGTTGACCAAACAAAGTCAATTACAATACGATAGGCCCCCTACAATACGGGTACGAGTACGGCGTACGGTACTTAGAGAGCGAACCCGACCCCTACAGTACCTATTAAGGCACTTCTGCCGAGGTGTAGTTCTCCTTCACTGCGGAGTACCTGCACACGCCCCCTTACAGTTACAAATCTCTCTCCCACAAACCTCCATCACCCCTTGTACACTTGTACACTTATGTACATTTGTATTTGCCACCAGTTGGATCTATTCATCCAACATACTGATCCGACATCGGACCTTCACAACGTCTGGACAAATGGCCATGGCTGAGTAAACACTCGCTCTGGATTGATCGACCCAATATCCCCACGTCACGCTACGTCTTTTGCCCTCCGGTCCGGCAATGACGATTTTCCAACCTTTTACGGGGCACCGTTGTATGTGTGAGGTTATCCCTACGAGTTAGGAGGACCGAGAAAACCCCTTCGCAAGCCTTTGAAATTGGAATATGGTCGTGAATCGTGAATCGTGAAAAAACATATATCCGTACAGTGTCGTCTCACATTTGTTGGTCGAGTGATCACGTCGCGCGAGGTAAGAAAGACTGAATACATATATACTGTCTGCATCCTGCGGTTGAAAGCACGCCGCAAGCTCGATCCCTCGATCTCTACGACCGCACAATTGGTTTAGATATACTCCGTACCGTCGGTCACCAAACATGGCCTCGTCAACCAAGATCCCTCTTCGACCGTCTCCGGCCACACAGCGCCTTCGAGACCTCCTGGCAGATCCTGAGCACATCGTCGTGGCTCCAGGCGTGTATGAAGGCATCTCAGCGCGCATTGCTCTATCACTTGGCTTTGAAGCCTTGTACATGGTTGGTTCTCTACCTCGTTCTCTTCCGTCGTACTTCAGTTTCGTACCGCACTCGGATGGAACTGACCCTCGGAATTCACTTCCAGACAGGAGCAGGAACGTCCATGTCTCGTCTGGGCTACGCCGACCTCGGCCTGACAACGCAACACGACATGGTATCTCAGGCCGAGACGATCGCCAACATCTCGCCTTCGACGCCCCTCATCGCCGACGCCGACACGGGCTACGGCGGACCCGTGGCCATCGCGCGCACCGTGTCCAAGTACGCCCGGGCGGGCGTGGCGGCCCTGCACATCGAAGACCAGGTGCAAGAGAAGCGCTGCGGCCACCTTCTGGGCAAGGAGATCGTGGCGCGCGAGGTCTTTTACTCGCGGATCCGGGCCGCCGTCAACGCCCGGCGCGACCTGGGCCTGGACATCCTGATCGTCGCGCGCACCGACTCGCGCCAGAGCTACGGGTTCGAAGAGGCCCGCAACCGGCTCCTGCGCGCCGCCGAGATTGGCGCCGACGTCGTCTTCCCCGAAGCCCTGACGTCGACGTCCGAGCTGGCCGAGATGGTGCGGGCCATGCGCCGCACGCCGTGCCTGCTCAACATGGTCACCAAGGGCGTCACCCCCGAGTTGTCCGTCGACCAGGCCAAGGAGCTCGGGTTCCGAATCGTCATTTTCCCGATCGCCGGGTTTGGCGGTGCCATCAAGGGCATCACCGAGTCTCTGGCCACTTTGAAATCCACCGGTCGCGAACCAGAAGACCTGATTGGTGTAAAGCAGGCCTTTGAACTGTGCGGGTTGAACGAGTGTATTGAACTTGACAAGCGGGCCGGGGGGAAGGCACTAGCTGGTTTGGAATGATATATGACTAGTCAATCACGGACTTGTGTGGTCGCTGCTGGTCCAACAATTTTTCATTTTTCACGATTCATATCGTGATATAATAATCCTCAGAACGTTAGAGCCACATAAATCATGTCGACGGGGATTCTTCATTTCAAGTTTCATATCTTATCTGACATGGCCATTCCATTTCCGTTTCCATAATAATGTAAGAAGCTTGTTTTTGAAGCCACCAACCTACCCTCCAGCGGTAGTCTAAACCTTCTTCTTCACACCTTGACCCAGTTTCAATCTAGCAAGAAGGACGAACCCAGCAGCAGCCAAAGCGACACCACCAGCGTAGAAGATGGCCGGACGATAAGGACCGATCGAAGTTGGAATACCCTTGCCATCACCTCCACCATCACTACCTTTGGCATCATTTCCTGAAAACGCACCAATCCCCACACCAGCCGCTTGAAGCAGATATCCCGCAATAGGCGCGCCGAGAAGATACCCGGCTGTCCACCCGGTGATGCTCATACTCATGGCGACCGCCGCCGCCGCCTGACCGTCCAGTGCGTTGGCCGTACTCATGACGACGACGGGGTACAAGGTGAAAAAGGCCCCGTTGGCGAGGCCGTTGACCATGGCGAAGATGACCAGTGGGGCGATCGAGTCGGAAAACGGCCAGATGGCCAAGATGCTCACGCCGTTCAGGAGCATCGTGCAGAGAAACATGTTCACCGGACCCATGATGTCGCTCGCGTATCCCGACAAGAGCCTCCCGATCGCAGTGCACGCGTTGAACCCGGCCACAAGCCCGGCGCCCGTGGCAGAACTGAGCCCTATCGTTTGTGCGACCAGAGGCAGGAAAAACGGCGGGACGAACAGTGCAAAGGTCCCGACTGCACCTGCACAGAAGACGGCCGTGAAAGGGAGGTATTTGAACAGGGAAAGGTCGAGGAACGGCGCGCCGCGGCCGATTGGGACTCGTTCGCGCAGGAACCATGCCGCCGGACAGCCTGTCGCAAGGATACAGAAGCCCAGGATCCGAAAGGTCCACGCCACCCCGACACGGCTTATCATCGCGTCGACGCCGATACTGAGTACTGCTGCGCCGACGCCGCCACCGAACTTGATCAGACCCGATGCCAGACCGAGCCTGTTGGCAAAGTACTGCGTTGGCAGCGTGTTGGAGAGCGCGTAACACAGGCACGCTCCTGATCCGAAGAGGGCGCCAGACGTGACGAAGAGGCCGCCGACGTTGGAGACGGTGAAGCTGGAAAGAATCTCGGCGCAGGCGAGAAGTGCGATACCCGCAAAGGCTGTGGTGCGCGCGCCGAGCAGACGCATAATACGAACCCCGAAAAGGCCGAACGCCACGATGGTTGCGAGGCCGAATGTGCCCACGAACGATATCGTCGAGGTCGAGGTCGATTCGAGGTTGGAGCGGAGCAACGCCGCCTGGAGAACACCCCAACTAGCAGAGATGCCGTTGAACCAGAATGTAAGAACGGCACAGCATGTAACAACTACCCAGCCGTAGCCGCCGTCGGGTATGGCCGTGGCGACGTTGGTCGAGGGAGGTTCGCGGTCAGGAAAGTCTTCGGTGTGGGCATGGTGGCTATGTTCGGTGTTGACACGATCAAAGGGGAGCTGTGCCGGACTGTTGTTCTCTGTGGTAGCAGAAGGGAACCTGATGACGGTGCGAAGCTCCGTCTCTGTGGTCGTCGACATTGTTGGTGGAAACGTCGTCGACGTCGGTCGAAGTAACAATCGTAAGAGCGACGGTGACTGGGATGGCAAGTTCAACTGCAGCCTCCATCTTCCGAACCATCATGTATACCCGAGGCAACCATGACTCATTTGTATGCTGCTGCCGTCGCTCTGACGTAACTTGAGAAGCGGTTGATGAGGAAATCTTTATGTCACGACGGGCCAATAGTACGGACTTGGCCGCATCAGCCTGATCGGGATTGTGTGTCTGTCTATATTGTCGTAAATTCGTATATCATACTCGATTCAATGGGCTTTGCATTGCCGTCGCGGGCATCAGCATCCATGTGTCCGCACGTGCGGTTGTTCGAGTCTCTCGTTGTCAAAGCCGGGGTTGCCGTGGGGGTGTTATGAGTGGCAGAAAAGCAGTTGGTAGGAAAACCTCCACACTCACGAGTCCATTTGATTGTCGTAGTAGCCATCATCAGGACCAGGAGTGAAGCCTTCCATTGCAATGTCTTCTTCGTCCGCCTGCTGTTGCATCATTGGGAAAGACACTCCTCGACTGTCGATGGAATCTGCCGCTTTTAGTAAAGATCCCACCGCCGACTCCAGAATGCCACTAGCAATCTCCAGAAACTCGGCGCTCTTGTTGGACACGCGCAGAGTCCATCGATACTCCAGGAGTCGTCGTTGATAGAACTCAGCTTCCTCCTGGCTGACCGATGTGACGAAACACAATCCAGCAAACGTGCCGATGAGAGCAAAGTTGAACTTGGACGCAAAATACCAAAAAGACTGCAGATGTTCCGGCTTGAGTCTGTTGAAAAAGTCCATGGCGCTGATCAAGCGTGCCTTCGCCGCCGACCGGCAGATTTGTATCATGTACGGGTCGGTGTTTTGGGACAGAGAGCGGAGGATTCGTCGGTGCAAAGTGATCTCGGTCGCGAAGTACGCGAGATGCAGGTACCCGACGGAGCTCAGCTTGCCCACCTTTGTGGCATCCATGCGCAGGGCTTCCGGCATGTCGGCGTACCAAGATCGAAGTTTCAACTGGATGGGCTTCGCCCTCTCGAGAATGGCCTTTGTCGTGTCGTAGGAGCTCTTGACCTCGGCCTCGGCCTTTAGAGAGTAGAGATCTTCCAGGACTTCTGCGAGCATCTTTGTCAGGGTAATCATGGCACTGAATAGCGTCCGGCCTTTCTCGACTTCGGTGCTGCCCTCCTCGTCGTCCTCGTCAGCTGCACTCTCCGGAAAGTCACTACTGATGACCGGCTGGACGGCCCAGTTCGTCTCGGAGATGTGCGGCGGGCGGCCATAGATCAGGGCGGACCAGGTGTCTTGCATGAAGAGAGCCCATGCCAGCCGTTTTCGTAGTCCTCGTTCCCAGCTCGGTATGCGCCAATTGGTGCAATCCAGGTGCAGCCCGAGATCTTGGCCAATGGCGACTAGCTGAGAGGTCAACTGCCAGGCTTGGTTGCTCCCGGGACGTTGGAGCAGTAAAAGTCCTGCCTGTACCGTGGACAACTTCGCTCGCTGCGACACGCTCTGCAACGTTCGATATGCGATGTCCTCCAGGAGCGCGACATCAGGCTTGACAGATCGTGACAACTCTGAACTGTATGACCACCAGTTCAGCGCCAAGACATATACTGCAGCGAGCAACGGCGGAGAGAATTCGCGATGTGTTCGGCCATACTTCTCGAGATAGACCTTCTTGTGCAAGATGGGAAAGCTGGGGTGGACGATTCGGAAATAGAGCTTTATCAGGGCTTCGCCGTGAGGGGCCACAATGCGCTCAATGTTGTCGAGCTCCTCTATGTCGCGAGAATACGTAGGGGAGTCAGCTTCTGGATACTGATGGAAAAATACCCCTTGATTGACTTTGCGGAAGGATCCTAGATCTGCAGGGCTTTCGTTCTTGACGTGGTCGTACAGCCGGAGATCCAGGAGGGCAAAGTCGTGCTCATCTGTCGGGCCGATATACTTTGCGTATCGGTTCACTTGGAGCCTGGACGACATAATCAGCCACGGAGACGAGGTTAGGAAAGGCATTGACGAAGAGATATCAGGGTTCGGAAACAAACTCACCCAAGAGTTTTCTTGAGAAGACTCTGGCCCTGCAGGTTGGCATAATCATCCACGATAACAGGGTCGGTTCGAATCATGGATTCAGCGGATGGCCGTCGTGGGGCGTTATCATCAGAAGCTCTAATATCTGCTTAGCCTTGCGATAGGGACACGAGACAGCAATCCCAAAGGCAACGAAAGTGGCCCAGGGGCACGAGTTATGCCTTGGGGAGGGGAGGAGGGGCTCACGTCGGCCTAGCCGACCCAGTGGAAGTGGTATCGGCAGGGTTGGTGTGTTTTCGTCGCCTCGGAGCTGCTTCTTCGATAAAGGTACATGGCTGATTGTGGAACTGGCACATCACACATGTGGACGAGTCTGCATTGATGACGCACCGACTCTTCCGCCGACGACAGCGATCGCAAGGCCTCTTCTCTGCTCTGCTGGTCCCGGCTTGCACGGGGGGGAGGCCGTCAGCCACGCGAGCAGAGACAGGAGGAGAAGCCATTACGCTGCCGTTATCTGGAGAAGGACCTTCAAAAGGAAAGTCGGCTTGGTACTCGTAGGGACGCGGCATGGTTGAGAGCATGGTTATTATGTCGCAGGGGCTGCAATCTGGTGGCCTGTCTACTTGTCAGGCCGATAGGACCCAGACGCAAGTGTGTCAGTTGGTTCTGTTGACTTGCTTTTGGCTCTGGCTGCATAGTCGGTCAGGGATTGCTTTTTACACCTGTTGCGTATCTGGAGCGCCTGTCAGGATAAGCTTCGATCAATGATTGTTTGCCTCAGCTTGGTCTCGCTGCTGGAAACAACAGGTCCGATAGTCATGGGCGGGAGATACAGATCTGTATGCAGCCTCCGGGGCCACGGCAGATTGGGTCCGCCGGCAGCTAATAGGAAGCCAGCCATAGCCAAATCCCTGCACGCCGCACCGCATCATGCAGCAATTGATTGAGTAAGAATTAGCAGGCAAGCGTCCTAGTGCAGGCTGGGAAACATGGAGAATTGATAAGGAACCCGGATGTGATAGGATAATTGCCTTTCGGGTTACGAGAAAAGTGGGATTATGGCGGCTGTCTAACTCGAGTTCGATGGAAAATCCATGCTGCTCCCGGGTGTCACTGGCAACTCTTTATCAGGTCCAAGCTCACTGGAGGAGTAGCAGCTTTGTCATAAAGCACAGCAATACAAATGACAGTAGAAATGCCTTTGTCGCGAATGAACTGGTGAATATCCTGGGTCCCCTTATTCCTCCGTGCTTGGTCCCTATCCTAGGAATAATTAGGGACCAATCTGGTCTCCCACGCCTTCAGGACATCTGCCGCGTGACGTGCCGCTGGTATCGGGATGCCACTGTCAGCGTTTCACTGTCGGAGCAACGACAACCGAGAAAAGTAATGCTGAACGGTAGCTCTGTCGTACTTGCTGGGAATGAACCTGACGGTACAGCCACCGCGCAGAGATCGAGAACATTGCCGAAATGTGTAAATGTGCCCAACTTGGCATTCAGTTTGATGGGGTCTGCCAGCATCGCCTCGATTGTTGGGTGTTCGGGAGCCGTCGGTACCACCAAGACATCAATACCAAGCTGATCGGCCGATGTGAATTGGGCGGTGGCTTGACGCGTGTACAGCGCCTTGTTGTGAAGGTCTCGAAACAACTGAACCGCCGTGCTCTGTCGCTCTACGACCTGCCGGAATAATTTCAAAATCACAGGATGAAGGTGTCGAGCGTTCTTGTCGAGAAAATTGTCTGGTAAGCTGGCTAATCTCTCGGACACAAATGTGCCTTCGTACAGCAGATCTGCAGCTCTTTGGAAGGGAACCCAGTCGATTGGGACCAGGGTACCGCCCATCGCCTGTAAGCGACGGACAGCCTCGGTGAAAAGTCTATGATACGTGGGCGTACATATCTCGAGGGCTTCTGGAGGAGGAATGCCGAATCGAAACGAGTCCTTTTGCGGTCCGGTCGCGTTTACGTGTCGAGGAGCCGGGAAAGTGTCTCTGGCATACCGGTCATTAGGATCAAATCCTTCACATACTTGCCACACGGTTCTTGCATCTTCGACGTTCTTTGCAATAAGGGCAACGCAATCGAGGGACAGGCATGCAGGAGTGACCCCGTCAAAAGAAATGAGTCCTCGCGTTGGCTTGAATCCTACAACGCCATTGAAACCAGACGGTACCCGGCCAGAGCCAGCTGTATCTGTCGCTAATGAAAAGGTTGCCTTGGTTCAGCTGTTAGAAAGAATTTCGAATTTACTCGTTGACCCAGAATAACTTACCAGATCAGCCCCTACCGAGACTGCACTTCCACTGCTTGAACCGCCAGAAATGTATTCATCGCTGAAGACGGAATGTGTAATGCCATATGGTGATCGACAGCCACTTAATCCGGTGGCCAGTTGATCCAAGTTGACCTTTCCCAGGTAAATAGCTCCAGCATCGATGACTTTCTGGTAGCAGACTGCGGATTTGGATGCCACAAAGGCCAGTGGAGGACATGCCGTGGTCGTTTCGATTCCCTGGACATCAATGGAGTCCTTCACCGTGAAGGGAATACCAAACAGCGGGGGAAGGGCGTTTCTGTCTGGAAACTGTGCAACCAGCTCCGCTACTCTTCTCAGGACATCCTCTCGTGGTTCCCGCCTGATCCACACTGTTGAATCCACGGTATCATACTTTTCAATACGGTCAAAAAGTTCGTTGACCATGACCGCAGGAGAAAGCCCATTTTTGTACGATGCCAATAAATCAGATATCTCAAGTTTACCATCCCATGGAGGCGGCGTCTGAGGCGGCGTGTTTTCCCCGGAGTTCACTTTCTTCCACGGAGACAGCACATCAAGAACCGGCTGCAAGTTGGCAACAAATCCAAATAGGCCTTCTGACCAACTTATCATGTCGAGTGAGGCAGTCTTGAATTCCGGGTTGTATCCTGCCGTGCTCTCTCGAATACCAACACACTCGAACCCGCGATCATTTGCCTCTCTCAAGGTCGTTGCAAAACAGCATTCAGTGGTGCTAGAGGGTTGTTAGCCTCGTAAGAATCGCATCGGGATTAGACTTGCAGTCTAAAAATCTCATGTACAGCATGAGACGGGCTCGTAGGCATACTCACACTCCCGAGATGAGAAGATGGGTAATCCCATAACTTTTGAGCTTATGCAAGATGGCTGTGTTCCAGAATGAGCCTTTCCCGGGCTTGTCAATCACAACTTCAGAAGGTAAGGGTTTGAGCTCGTCAACTATGTCGTGTCCGTACTCCCCTCGAACGAGCAATCTTCCCATGTCACCTTTGTCGCCAATCACTTTGAGATGCTGTGAAGACGGAGACGCCGCTTGTCTGATGAGCTTTGACGACGGGCAGTCCGCCAGAGACTAGAGCACGTTAGCCTGGAGCGTCCCATTGAAAGCTCCAGAGGCGGTAAAGCCACATACTGGGACGTGGCCTTCTCTCGTGTGGAAGATCTTCATTCCTGCCTCCCGACATGCCTCGAGCAGTGCCTTTGTCGGGGCAATTGACGCCTGGACGGCTGATAGATTCCCGCCTTGAATCTCTCCAAAGCCAGATGGAAGGAGAAAATCCCTCTGCATGTCGATCACAAGGAGGGCCGTTCGACTCAGGGGAAATGTAAACGGGTATGGTTTGGCCTCAATAGTGAGGACGTCTTCAAGTAATGACCCCATCTTCGGGCTGATCAGACAAAAAGCGTAAACTGTCCGTCCAGGTAGACCGAAGGTAATGTCGACGAGGCCGATGCAAAGATGACAGAGAATTGAGTACCTCACCTCACGACGATTCCATGGGTCAAAGTCTTGTGTTTTATGCTGAACCAAGCCAGCCCCAGGCCGACGGTGTTACCCTCATTAACTTAAGCTTCACAACCACCACCTCGTCCCAGTGGCTGATCTGATACAGCTGATAAGGAGTTCAGCCACGCCGCGAATGACTAGTCCGTAACAGCGACACCGTAATATTTCGTTCTCCCGCTGGTCTTATCACTGGATTTGCCGGTGCGCCGTCGGCGGTATTGTAATCGTGGTGTTTTCACACGCTGATATGGTCAAGCCGCCGCCGTCGGCGACGCTCCCCTGTGGCCGCGGCACAATCTCCAGCTTTTACGTGGATATCTCTCCATATCTTCAGCTCAGTATCTGGCATCGTCCCACTGCTGGATCTCTATTTCCCAACTCCAGATGCAGATCCCCCAGTCCAGGCCACCAGGCTTGGACCTTTTGTGCTAGTCGGCGCGTGTCGACGGGCCTTCGCGAGAGTTTCGCCGGCGTCGCTTATCTGTGCTCTCCTCGTGGCGTCCCTGTCTATCGGGAATATCTCTGCGTGACCTCGTCTGTATCAAACGAGATATCATCTATCATCTTCAATATGGTCAAATTTTTCGTCCCACGAGATCAAATCTCTGTCTATAAAACCTTTCGTCGACCATGAGGCTTGACCTGGCTTTACAGGATCTGCATCTCCATCTCCATCTCGGACTTCTTCTAACAACCAGCAACTTGTACCTCCAGTACTGGATCTCCCGCTCAAGATGGTGACGCTTTCAACAGAACGCTTCTCTCCGAAGCGAATCTCCCCTAAGCACATCAAGGCAAAGATTGAGCCTCATCTCCACTGGAAGGTGCCCATGGAGAAGGGTGTCTACCAGGTTAGTTTCCTCTACCGTCGTAGCATTCCATCGAGACTGACAAGATTTCAAGGACGCGTAAGTCGCACTCCAGGGCTGTGAAATATCATAACAGTACCTGACTGGTACCACTGTTATCAGGCGTTGGTCTAATCCCGACCTCGACCCCGTGAAACCCGAAGACAGAACTTGGGGTGCCCTGGTACGTTTACTGTTCCAGAGCGACAGCGAAGTTTGCAAAGTTGCTGACTGAATCTGCAACAGGACTATTGGGCGTACTGGACCAGTGATATTTTGGCACCTCCCCTGGCTTCGACTGTCTCTGCGGTAAGTCATTTCACTGTCGGAGCTGAAGGCAATCCAGCCCAAACATGTCACATTGTCGTGCTCTCCTGAACACATATACTGACTTTCTATAGGTAATGAGCTTGGGGTTCACCGCGCGCGAGACGATCCCAATCGTCTTTTGCGGCTTCCTTCTCTGCTCTGGAGCTTTGACACTCACTGGTAAAATGGGTGCTCGTTACAGTATTCCCTTTCCAGTTTTGGTCCGCTCAATGTTTGGAATGTACGGAAGCATGCCAGTCATTGTGCTTCGAAGTTTTGTCGCTGCAATGTGGACCGCCATTCTCTGTGTAAGTGTCATGAAGTTCTTGGATTCCGACCCAAAAACACTGCGGCTGACCAGACAAAGGTCCAAGCTGGAGACTTCCTCAACAATTGCATAACAGGTCAGTACCCGGAACGAAGAACTCTTCAATCATTGCTTCCGACAGTATCGCTGACTGTACTTCCAGCCATTTGGCCGTCTTTTGCAAATTTTCCAAACCACCTTCCAGAGAGCGCAGGCATCACATCTGCAGGGCTTCTTTGCTTCGTAAGAACTCCTCTCCGGAATCCTAGACCATCCCAACTTGCTAACACTTATGGCGTCAGTTCATATACTGGATATTCCAGACGATCCTGGCTTGCATGCCCATCAAGAAACTTCGAATTCTTTTCTTGATCAAAGGCATCGTCGTCCCGCCCACATTCCTCGCACTCTTCTTGTGGGGAGCCATTGTCACTCACGGCGGCGGTCCAGTATGTGCTTCATCTCCTCGCTGTTTGCGATTCCTTCGAAGTTCTACCCCTTCCATACATAAATCCAATGCTAACACCGAGGATAGCTTATCACAGGGCACGCAAAGATGACGAGCTCGTATATGAACACGGCTTATTCCTCGTTGACTGCGCTCAACAGCATCATTGGGCTATTTTCGTCGATGGCAGTCAATTTCCCAGATTTTGCCCGCTTCTCCAAGAACAACCTTGCTGGGTATAACCAGGTCCTAGCATTGCCTATCATTGGAACGTAGGTGCTTTCCCAGACAGAGTCAAATTATCGAGGCCCGGCTAATGAATTTTGTTCCAGCTTGGGTGCATTATGCCCTATTTTCGTGACGGCTGCGCACAGCTACCTCTGGGGATCATTCGAGTGAGTGACTTCCTCCCATCCAGCAAGGCTTATACCCAGCCCTTCAGGGTTTGGGCGCTACTTGAACAGCTCTCTGACAAATGCCCAGATGGTACATGCCTGCGGTGATTGCCAAGTTCGATTCTCGCGCAGCAAAATTCTTCACTGCATTCAGCTTCATGCTCGCCACGATTGGAAATCAGATCGCAGCAGGCACTTATCCCTTCTCGAACGACATCTCCGGGTTATGTCCCAAGTACATCAACATTTTCCGAGCGACATTGATCATCTCGGTTTTCTGCGTCGTGTCGAATCCATGGCAAATCATCAAGAACGCAAGCGGTCTGCTAGCTTTCCTCTCGGGCTATTCGATGTTCATGGGCGCCATTTGCGGGTAAGTCGTGCCCCCAGTGATGGTTTGGAGAGATTCCCACCCCATCCCGTCCCGTCCCGTGTCGCTGAGTGAATGAGGGCTGATCTGTTTTGACTCCTCCCAGGACCATGTGTTCGCAATATTACTTGATCCTCAACAAGAAGCTCAACATCCACGAGCTGTACAACGGCCACGGTATCTATCGGTACAACAAGTTCGGTATCAATTGGAGGGCATATGCTTCGTTCACGATCGCTGTTGGACCACTGCTTCCTGGCTTCAGCAAGAGCATCAACAACAGCCTCAACGTGGGAGGAAGTTGGAAGATATACACCTTCTCGTGCATCTATGGCTTCGTTGTGTCTGGGTTGACGTACTATCTCATCTGTCGGTACGTGTCAGATGTGGGAGAAGCGAAGATTGTAAGTTCCTTTTCCAGTCAGAGGCGCTGCACAAAACGGAGTAGTACCTCGTGTCATGTTTCAAAAAGGCTAACTTGGTGCAGGACGAAGCCGTGTATCCACCCTCAAAGTTCGAGAGTAGTGACCTCGAGATCAGAGGTGCAGATCCCGAACAAGACTCATATGGGGAGAAGGAAGGCGACATTGAGGTCGCAATTGGCACGAAGGAAGTCAAGGCGTGAGAGAGGTTTAACAGAACCAAGTCAAGGAGATGAGCCGAGGAAACTGGGAACTTGCGTAGGGCTGAGAGTCGGTGAAAGATTCTTCCAGCAATTTAATCGACACGTGAAGCAAGTCATCGGTAACGATAGTTCTGAATTTTCGCTATGCAGCTTTCTTGTTCGAGATGAGAAGCTGATGAGCCCACAAGGAGTTGTCTCAGCGTTAAGTCATTCCATTTCGTAACTTCGTGAATCATCCATCAGTAATACTCTTCAGTACGCCTTCTGACCTCATGTTCAGAGTACTCAGAATAATCGTCGGCATGTCGTCGTGATTGTCGTCTTCTAGACCGGCTTCTTTGCGGTGGATAGGGATAGGCTGGTCGCGGTCGGGAATCGTCTTCATACTCGTAGCTCCTCATAACATCCTCGGTGAATGTGCGTTTTTCGTCGTCATACTCCTCCTGGCCAGTAATGCGCGGATCGCTCATGCGTTGAGGTCCGTATCGTCTTCTAGGCCGATTTCGATAGTCATCCTCATTGCCGTCGTCGTCGTCGTCGTCGTCGTCGTCGTCTTGCACACGTTGGCCCCTGTGACCGACGAGGTATCTGCCCGCGATGTGTGCCTCTGCGCCCGGTCGTTCATGGCGACTCTCGCTGGCGTCGTGAAGGCTGACCTGGTCTCTGAAGAACCCTACTCGGCTCCTTGACCGCTTGCGCTCCCAAATTTCAGGCGGGGAGTTATTTCTGCCCCTCATCGCACTCCGTAGGCGCATTGCTGGTTCCTCGTCCTCGTACGGCCCCATGCGACGGCCCCGTTGGTCGCGAGGATCGTCATCGTAGTCCTCGAGCACTTGCACATCCTTGTAGACGGAGTCCTTGACAACGCCGCGGTCTCGTCCACGGGCGTCGTACACGACGACATCTTCGCCGTGTCCCGAGCGAGAGTCGACGTCGTAGGATCTCGCATCGCGGCCGTCTCGGCCTCGAGGGCGGCCTCCTCCAAGATCGATCACGTACGCACCATCGGCGTTCCTCGTAGGGCGAATAACCTCATACTCTGCACGTGCATACTCTCTTGGGCTCTCGACGACGACCGCGTCGCCACGTTTGAGGTACGCTTCGGACTTCCTGTCCCGGCCGACCTTGTAAGTCGTCCTGGTACTGCTGCGGGTGTCAAGGTCGCTGCGGCTGCTCCTGTCGATCTCTACCCGTTCATCACGGTAGTCACGACGCACCACTCGTTCTCGTTCGTTGGGATATTCGTAGTCTCGCCGCGGCCGGTAATCGTCGACGCGGTCGGAATCTTTCTTCCTGCTGGTGTAGACAACCTTGTATCCGCGATCATCCCCAGCAGAGGACATGTTGTCTCGGCAAAATTAATCAAGCTCGCTGTCATATGGAGTCGTCTTACACCCCGGTATTTCGAGATGGAAAGATGTTGTCAGATCTCAAATAGGTAACAGCTCGAGGCTGCTGATCTCATCAAGAAGGTGGACTGATCGACCTGTCTCGCCCCTCGGCACAACGGAATTCGGGGGGGGCTTCCGACGGCGACTCTCTCTGTCAATGAGTATGAAGTCCCCGAGTGTTAGTTGTTAATTGTTCTTGCAACCCAACACAGATGTCTGCGAGGGCAGTGCGATGCACGAGATTGCAAAAAGAACTTAGCGACAAGCAACGATGGATGGAGAACGAGGCCGTGAGACCGCCAAGTGCGCATCACTAGCCCGGCAATGCTCTTTCGTACGGCCCTCCAGCGCACAAAAGTGCACAAAAATAACATGTGCCCAACAACTTCCACATTGAACCAAAACAAAAACAAAAAAACACACAACACTGATGCTCCTCCGGACAGGATCGAACTGTCGACCTTCTGATATATGTCTTCAGCACCCAATTATGCTGCTAACAGTCAGACGCGCCACCAATTGCGCCACAGAGAAAATGTGCCTGAAATTTCACTGTGTATGGGACTTCAAGAGTGCAAGTATCCGTTTTGTCGTGCTCCAGTTTATGGAGTACTGTCTCTTCCTCATGGTGCACTATTACCTAACAGACCCAGACAGGTACCTAAGGTAGTACTGCAAGATACCTACGAGTTACTAGCATAGGCATTCGGAGTCGATTTTTTGTGGTGGAGTGACGCCCTTCCTAAAATCAGACAGAGAATCATGAAATTCCCCCTCAACACGAACTGGCGATTTGAGGACCTACTTCCGGTCCAAGAGTATTTGGTGGTTTTTGTTTTTAGATTGCCCTCGGCTAACGATGATCTTGCGGGTGTATGGCCTTCCATGCACTTATGGCTCGTTAAGCTCATTCACATTTCTGAAGGCTCCCAATATCCAACACACTCGGCCCAGATGATCCAGTGTTCTCTGCGGCACTAACAAGCCGAGTACTGACCAAAACGGCTTTGTAGCTCTAGGATCTCGCTGGTGCTTTCAGAGTAGAGAGAAGGAAGTCTAGAGGCTCCCTTTCAGGTCGTCACTAGGTGTACCGATCAGGTTCGATAACATCTATCAACTGCAATGATAGCTCAGACCAGTGTTGCGAAGGCGTTCTCATGTTGCTCACTGGATTCGACATACATGGAGAGCAGCCGGAGACGTAGCGGCCTATTCGGGTCCATATTCTACTTTTCACCGTCCTCCTAAAAGGGTAGGTCGTTGGCATCAGGGTGTCGAACCCATTCTATCAGTGCCACATACATTGGGTTGACGCAACGGCCTCCTGCCCCTTATCACAGGTTGCTTTATATCTCCATTAGCGCTCTTCCTCATTATCGGCTTGCCCTGCTCAAGGAGTTTTTCACCGATACGCAGGTGCCTTACATCGATGTTGTACACCATGCATAATGGACATACCTCAATCGCTGTGCATTCCGTGTAAAGTCTTGATTCACGATGGTTGAGGGTCGATCTCCCTTATCTCCACTTGACAGGAATGTAAGGCAGAGGACCATTGGAGGCAGCGAAGGCGGAGGATGACAAAGCGCTGGGAGGGTCCTTGACTTCCCACGTTGAGATGGACTATGGGAACGGCGATAGGTAGATTGAAGAACTCCATCGGCAACACCCCAGTCCTAGCATACATATCTCGTTCCTCATCAGTTCACGCCCATCCACACGTGTCCCACTTGTCCATCCCAGTGTAGTCCCAGGGTTATAGACAATCCCACAGCCACAACGTATGCACAACTTATTCACCATACTACCTGCTCAGCTGTATAGCGCGTTTGATTCTCAAATATGCTTGAAAGAGCCTCATCTTGGCTTTCGCCGATGATCCGTTCTTCTCCGGCCGTTATTTCTAGGCTCTCAAGGACCTCGTCAGGCACAGCCAATGGCGCTTTGGATTCTAGTGGTAGAGCTGGGTAGGTGGTCGCATTGAAAGCAGGAGCTGCGAGGATGATTCTCTCAAGGGTTCTGACAAAGGTTGCGTCGAAAGAGAACCGTGCGTAGCGTGTCGACAAAAAGGCGGGGTCTTCCGGTTGCCAAATCAGCCAGTCAGGGGCATCTGGGTTGCCTTGGACAGACAGTTTCGTGGATGTGCCAGTACATCGAGATTCCCTTACCAAAATTCTTCTTCTCCGAGGTGGATTTTTCGGAATGATTCAATCGCCTTCGAAGGTTGATTACACGAAGAACGAAAGGCATCCACTCTGTTGGAAGCGGTGGAGGGTGGTCATGAAGGGAGTGGGAGGTGCCAACGACCAATAGTTGCGTGCGTGTATCATACCTCGATGCACTGGCTGCCACCCCGATTGTTCTTGGAGCAGGAGCGGCAATTCTTGGACTTGACACCCCGCGGGGTCTTGTACTCGCAGACTAGCGGGCGACACGCTTGCGTTTCTTCTTTGGCGGGGGAGAGGCGGAGGCGGGAGGAGAGCGGCGCGGAGGAGCTGCGTGCGATTAGCATTGAGAAACGCATGGGGAGCGAAAAACTCACAAGGAGGCGGGGAGCCCCGAGCTCTAGTGGCTGTTGAGCCCGGGGTGAAGTCAAACGTCAGCCATGATCTGCAGCGATTAGCATGATACCCGCACAGCGCATGCAAATAGCACGCGAACAGGCATACTCACTGTTTGCGTAGGTTCTTGCTGGGTACATTTTCAATATCCCAGCGTGGGATGCAGGCGCAGTATCCTGTTTCGATGACACTTGTCATAATGTGCCCCTCAATATTTATATATAGATTTGTTGAGTTGTTGACCGTCTGATATTCCCGCAGTAATGCCCGCACTTGTCATTTCTCCACTAGTTTTATCGAGACTGGCGTACACATCTCGACTTCAATCGGTGAGATGACTTTCTGATCATGATAGTCGCGGATCATGGTGAAGAGTCTTTCGATTGGGTCCATATCAGAGCTCTTTACTGCCGACATAGACATGGACATCACGATCGACAGTTGCGCTCTCTTCGCCCATGATGAAGTTCTTGTTTGCTCTCTCCCCGGCCGTGTTAACCGCACTTTCGCTCAGGACCGCTGTTGCGATCATCAACGGTTTGCCAGCAACCTTGAAGAACTGGACTTGGAGGCAGGCATGGTTGAAGGCGAGTGACTCTCAGCCGTGGTAGTGTGTAAGAAAGACTGAAGAGCCTGCGTGGTAGCGAGATCGAGGGGGCTACGAGGTACCTTATATAGCGGGGAGGGAAGGGAGTAGTGAAGAAACTTGTGGAAGTTAAACTGTTTGCGCGTAATCATGCATATTGCCGCGAGGAAATGTAGTAAATCCCCTCCGCTGAACAAAGCGTCAGGCAATGACAAACTTGAAGAAAATTGTCTGTGAATACAACTCGAAAAGTCGAATTCGGTTGTCCATGTCTTATCCATACCAAATGGCCATGACATATTCCAATGGATGACGGTGACGAAGACTCTGCTTCAAACATCAGAAGAATTTCATGAATGTACCTGGCCGGGTGATGAGCAGAGACATTCCCAGAAGCTGAGACTAGGTTTTAGACAAGGCTCCGGCTATATGTGCGCTTCTTCACGCCTCCGAGAACATGTGCGGGTGAACAGCTCTTGTTGAAGAACTGGAAGTGAAGCTCAAAGATAGCTCAAGATCAATGTTACTCGACATAACCTGAGTGTACAACACAATGTACGCCTTTGGCGTACGCTGAATATGCCTCGCAGAGCCGGCCCCGCGTTCGAGTCGCGGCAGAGACCAAATTTTTGACAATTTGCTTTTTTTCTCGCTTACTTACATTAGACGTGTCATTGAGGATGTTGAATGATTAATGAAGACTGGTGCCCCAAATCTGTGCCAAGACTATTAAAGGCCGTCACGTGCGATGTGTATTATTAAGCACTTTAATCTTAACTTCATCACTATTGAAACCTAACCCTAAAGATTATAATGGTATGGTATAGTTTCAATCTCGGATGAGAAGAATATTAATTATAATAGAATATATCTCTGCTATTTAAAGAGTATTTTATATTACTTCGATAATGATATTTAAATAGAGTAGCCATCTATTTCCAAAGAAAATTTTAGAAAATACTCAAAACGCAAAAAATTGGTCTCTGCCGCGACTCGAACGCGGGGCCTCTCGCAAATCATGTGACTTAGAGTTGTCCCTAAGCGAGAATCATACCACTAGACCACAGAGACGAATTTGAACTGTGTCGAGTTCAGGTGTTTTTGTTGAGGGAAAGTGGGAGACTTTAGAATAAGAGCGCTAGAGCTTTGGCTTGGCGGTAGGGTATGTTTAGGCGAATCAAACGTCTCAGCATTTAAGGCTGACCACCTAACCAAATGAAGCTTAACTCTAAGATTGATTGTGCCTGGTGCGCCTCATCCTTTAGGTTGGGAAGGCACGACCATGGTGCTAGATTGGGAAGGCACGACCATGGTGCTAGATTGGGAAGGCACGACCATGGTGCATGGTAGTGAAATGCCATTAATAACGAGGGTGCTACTGCACCCTCGCTACAATACCTGATGCTCAACCTACGTCTGGCACTCTCTCCACGGACTGATAGGACACGATTGTATACAGCGACGCTTGCTTGCACTGATACCTGAGGGGTATAACACCACGATCACAGGTAGGTTGGTATCTAAGTCAGGCTGGTCAGACTTTCTGTTCGAACTCTTCTTTCACCCTTTCCACTTCCTTCTTGGAGAAGATTAACAAAATAGTTGGCATAATGCTTTTCCCAGGGCGAAGCTTGGTTGAGAGCTTCGGACGCTAAACATTGAGCCTGAGCCTTGACGAAGCTATCGATCCCAAGGAGAAGCGACACTACAACAGCTCTCAACGGTTAAAGATCCAAGGTCAGCCCGGGTCTAACAGAGCGGTTTTGTAGCTGTGCATTCGATCCTGTTCACCTGTCTTCACCCAGCAGTCTGCGAATGCTGCACGGGAGAGCTCGCCCTGCTTTGAAATGGGTTCTGGTTGATTTTATGAGGTCATTCTATGTTGCTCTCGGTTTTCGGAACGGCACAAACAGTCAATAGAAACTGGCGACGTGCACGTATTGTACTTGGACATCAAAGACAGTATAGGGAAACAAAAGGTGAATTAGATAATAAATATATTGGGGGTGCTGCTGTAATCTAAAATGACGTTGTTGGAGAAGGACGCAGCTCCCGCACTTTTCGTATTGCACCACACATACACCACTCGAGGTACCTTACCTAGGTGTGTATCGACACGCGACAAGACGTGTCTACTCTTCGATTGGAGTGGCTTCAATACCTTGCGCTACCCTCAAAGATGTTTCATACCGCTCTCATGCATTTCACCAGCTGAAACCCCCACATTCAAACACTGGCCGCCGCCGACATGTCTTCAGACTTGACCTTCACCCAAGGGCTAATTCTTGGTCAAGTGTCGGTCGCTCTGTTTATTGCGGCGTTCATCAAGTTCTTCATATTCGGCGAGCCTCCTCCCCCCCCTTCTCGTTCGACGACGCGGACTCCTAAACACGTTCGGACACCCTCTCTCCACAGTGTTGCCTCTTCCAAAACCGCCGTGTCGCAGTCTCTTCGAAACAAAGCCAGCTCGAATGTCCTCCGCCCGGTGCCCAACAATGCCACAGACATTGCCTCGATCCTGCGTAAGACATACTATCATATTCCGAATCGACCACACAAGAACAGTCATTCTACTCACCAGCCCGAAAGCCTGGACTGGTTCAATGTCTTACTCGCCCAGACAATAGCACAATATCGACAAACGGCGTACAATCTCCGGGAAGGCACTGGAAGTACGCCCACGATATTGGCTAGCCTGGAAGAAGCAATCAACAATCCGGACAAGAGACCTTCATACATAGACAAAATCAAGATAACAGAAATTTCCATGGGAGAAGAGTTCCCGATTTTCAGCAATGTTCGAGTGATCTCAATTGACGACGATGGCTCGAGCTCTACAGGTGGGCGGCTACAAGCTTTGATGGACGTGGATCTTTCAGATGACAACCTGACCCTCGCGATCGAGACGGCACTCATCCTCAACTACCCCAAACCCTTCTCCGCCGTTTTACCAGTCGCTCTCGCTGTTTCGGTGGTGAGATTTTCAGGTACTTTGTCCATCAGTTTCGTCCCCGCGACGCAGGATGATCCAGACGATGGGAATTCGAAGAAGAATGGTTCAACGGGAAAGCCCAAGACCAATCTAGCATTTTCATTCCTTCCTGACTATCGACTCGACCTCTCTGTGAGAAGCTTGATCGGCTCTCGTACCCGGCTACAAGACGTGCCCAAAATTGCACAGCTTGTAGAGGCACGAGCTCAGGCTTGGTTCGAGGAAAGAGTCGTAGAGCCTCGCGTACAGGTCGTTCCTCTGCCGGGTTTGTGGCCACGAATGGGCAAGGTCAGGGTTAGAGAGGGCCAGGACGACGACAGGCCATCAACTCAGGACGAACATAGACCTGCTTCTTTCGTCGAGCGAAGAGATCCGAGGCCTACTGATGACTTTCCGTCACAAGAAGAAACCGAGAGGATCTTCGAAGGTCTCAGACGGCGTACAGGCCGTGATCGATCGAATAGCCAAGTTTTCGAGCATGATGAAGACAGCGCCGCTCCGCAATCGGCGCCAACCATGCCTGGTGCTCTACCGGTGTGAGAAGATCCCGAGCTCCTTGCTCGCCAGTTTCAAGACTCCACCTTCAGTCATTGCGCTTACGACCGTGGCGCGAAATCTAGCCAACAGGAACGCCACCTTTCAACCTCCTTCGCTGCTGATCTGGTCTGATGGAAACAATTCGCCCCAGAGCTTCTGGCCTGCCGGGCTGCAAACTGGCTTCCACCACAAGTGTTTCAAACAGATCGTTTCGAGTGCGGGCCAGTCTTTGACTTCTAATGCTGAGACATATTTTCTCAGTTGCTGAACATACAGTTCACGAGCGGGCATGTGGCTTGCTGCAATTGCGCCTAGTGTGAGAGCCCATAAGAGCACTTGACCATGCAGATCCCAACAGCACAACTCCTCACATGCCTGAAGGATTTTGAAAAGCCTGGAACTCAGCCCAGCTTTCACCCGCTGCGTTGGTGGAAGTGGGATAATTACCATATCGCCATAGACCAGTGTAGCAAGTCGAGTTGCATGGAGAACACAAAACTCGGGATTGTCGGTTTCCAAAATTTCGGGAAGCTGTGACAGCAATGAGTGTTGCGAAGCAGTGCGTGCCTCGACGAGATCAACAAAGTCTGGCGCCGTAGGTCCTCTACGTATGTAGTGATCCAGTGCGATAGTAACGTCGAACCAGAGTTCCAAGACGCTGAGCAGTTCAGAGCCATTGGCGAAGAATCGAAAATATTTGAAGCCACTACCAAGTTGAGAGTCCATCTCGATGGCAGTGGCGTCAAGTTTGTGTCGGCCGCTGAGAACAAGAGACTGGGGTGGACGTCGCAGTGGGAAGATCGGCCTACGCACATGCTTTGTCGCGAAGAACAAGTCGCACCTGAGAGAAGTTTGAGTATGTCAACTCGTTGGTCATGCGAGACTATCAGACTTACAAGGCCATCGTGTCTGCCATGCCGAATAGCTCCATTGCGTCCAAGCCACCTTTCCGCATAATCAACATCAGGATGGCGTGCACATGCTGCTCATCGTTGATCATGCTACCGTAGACATGGAGATTCTGGGCTTTTGCGAGCGGTGAGACAGGATGTATTTCCGGATAGACGGTGGCGTCATATTCGCCATGAATGGCCAGTATTGCTATCGACATGATAAGAGCGTCCATGGGCGGGCCTTCCAGATGTCGAAGGTGCTCGTTCAGAAGCTTGATGACCTGGCCTTTATGTTGGAGTCGCATGACAGGAGCCGAGTGAATCAGTTCGCGGCCTTGGTACACGCACAGGAGGTGAAGCGTCGTTGCATAGATGAATGCATGAAAAACCACCGGCCATTGCATCGCACATTGTAGCCATTCTCTCTTGACGGGGTTGCTGTTCCTGTCCCTGCATTTCACCGGGACAGTGTTTGGCCATGAAAACGTGAGAGCCTGTTTGGAAGTTAGTTGGGTACTTGCCAGACGATACCTTGGATCATGGCCATCTTCATTGTGACGATGAGGAGTCGCAGCAGGAGCTGTTGGATCCGGAATATGTACGTACATGGTCAAGAACCATATGAAGGTATGTAGACATCTTGCGGATAGGCAGGGCATCGAACGGGTCTGTTCTCCCCTCTCCAAGCACTTGTTTCAGCCCGGGTAAAGGCTCGCGCCGTGGTCGTCTTCGTGGCAGTCGACTATCCTCCACAGAACGAGTACCCGGAGACCCAACGGTGGGTGGCCGTGAATGCTCTTGTTGTGAAGAGAAGAACTGTTCCGGTGCAACAGTCTCCGGACGCGTTTCTTCTTGGTCGATACCCTCGTCGGGGCCGTGTTGCGCTTCCGGCTCACTGCCAGAGGTACCCTTTGTTGGTGTGTCATCTGGGGCTTTTTTGTCGTCAGGAATCGAGCCGTCGGCAAGTCTCTTCACCCTCAGTTTGCGATGAAACTCTTTGGTGATGTGCGCTCGAACTTCGCGCGCGCCGCCTCGCCGTCGTTTCTGCCCTTGCACGGGAACCGCTGGCTCCTTGTACGCTACAAACATGTACCGACTTTGCTTGCTGGTGGAGGCCATCGCGGAATGAGCCCGACCATACTAACGTAGGTAAGGTGGAGGTAGATCTAGGCGTCGTTTCGCTGAATCTCTGCGCATTAACCTACCCTAGGTAGATATAGAAACTCGGCTTCACTTCTGATTACCTAGAACGATGGGCCAGACAGACGACACCCAGGAAGATGGTGGTCGCGCTCCGGCGAGAGTGTGAGGGAATGTTCAAAAGAAAGGTTATGTCAGCGAGATTTCCCAGAGGTTGTTGGGTGGCATCGGTTTCCGCCCCCTCGTCTGCCGCTGCGTTCCAGGCTCACCAAGCTAAACTTAGTGAAGCTAATTGTACTCTTAAGCCTCTCACTAGCCATTGTCAGATAGATGCCTTTTGAGTTCCCGACGGTGTGTTAAGTCGGTAGGCAGGTCCTGCGCTGCTGGTCTTGCAGCTTCATCTAAATTTAACCGCAATGTAGGTATGTAAGGAGAAATGCGATGCAGGTGTGTACTAAGCGCATTGGTCAGAGCTGACTCATACAGCAAATTGCTACGAAGTACCCGTCGGAAAAGATCGCTATGAAGCCTTATATCAGGTACTCGTACGAAGTAGGTACCTAGCGCATCACCCCCCGGGAGATGAAGAACGATGGATGACGGTAACGGGTGGAAACATCCAGGGTTGAAGATGGTTCCAAAGTTCATTATATATACATCACACATACTCTAGGTTCTTTTGTATCAAGGCGGTCAAAGAATCCCAAGTCTCACTTGTCTGACTATTTTGGCCGTACTACAGATGAAGTATGGATAGGTGAGGACCTAACTCACGACACAGCGACTGGCGCGGCCTCTCTCGTCTGCAGGTATGCTTTGCGGTGCTGGTTCACATCGGTCTCGGCACCTCTGTTCAATGGGGTCCACTTGGGTTCGTCCTTGAAAAGTCGCATGGCTTGAATATACTATACGTGAAAAACATGTCCGTGTTAGCATGATAACTTGGTTTGATCGGTTTCTGTGTTGTTTTGTGTTTCGCGTTCCGGGTTCCTTACGTTATTTTCATCCGTAGTAAATCGATGGTATATGCCAGCAGGCAGAATAATCATGTCGTCCTTCTCAAGCCTGATGCGCACCCAGTCGTCGTTCTCGCTTCGGACGTCAAAGTACCCTGCGCCGTCGCGGATGTATCTGATCTCCTCGTCCTCGTGGAGGTGTTCTGCGAAGAACATCTTGACCTTGTCCTCGTAGACAGGGCCCATGGCGTCGGGCGACACGGTGATGACGTCCCTGTTCTTATAGTCGCGGTCTTTGGCGATGGCGTCGACTTCCGATACTTGCGGGCAGCGGTAGTACAGAACGCCTAGGCTGGCGAGGTACGAGGGGTCGACATCGCGGCCGGAGTCGTGCGTCTGGCGTTGGTCGCCCTGCGGGATGGGGACGTCAGTCACGTATGAATGGGGTCGTATAGAAGCGCATCAAAGGTCACGACTGGGACTAACCTCTTGGTTATCGAACCAGTATGCCCTCATGGTTCTTATGCGCTTGGGTGTAAAAAGTTTGCGGACTTTTGTTGTCGGCCAGCGGCAGGGAAAAGAAACTGTTGGTTCCGGTTCGGTGGAAGTTGGAAGATTCGCTGGTAGTGTCAACTGGATAAACCTTGAACACGCTTCTGAAGAGGGATGGATGGGTGGATGGATGGAAAGAAATCAGTATAAGGATTTATTAACTACTTGGGTGAGATTTTGGGCTTTCGTTGCAGTCCACAGTTCCAACAAGTTGACGCCATCGATCGCCAACCACCAAATGGCGGGGAACAGGATCAGCACATGCACCAGCCAGTGCCATAACAGCCAGTAAGCAGCGCACTCAGTCCAGCGCTTTTTAGCTGTGCGAGGATCCATCCCTAGTGGGAAATGTAGCCTGACAAAAGCGGCGGGATATTCATGAGCATGTCCTGCCCCGATCAAAGGTTGCTGTGCCCGCCTCTGCTTAGGGCGGCCATTTCTCCCACATTATGAGAATCTATCTACTGGAGTCAAGAGTACCAACCAATACTGGTGAAAGTATTCATATTGGTGGTTCCCTTCCCTCTCACGAAAGACCTCCTGGGTCGGATTGGTGCATCGGGGATCGTTCATAGGGCAAGTCTTCACACAGTACTCCAGGGACATCTTTGAATGGACGTCGAAGAGGTGTCCATTGCGGTTCTATATAACTCCCCATCCGTCTCTCACATACGCCAGCAAAAAGCGACCCATTGTACGAAGACGAAGACGGGTATAGGTCCCGCAACAACTCAGCTGTCGGTATCTCAAAAGAGCGAAATGTGTGGTCAAAGTGCCACTGGACGATGAAACCCCCATGACAACAACCAAGCCAGCTATGAAATCTATGCAGGGGAGCATCTGAGACGAGAGGACTCGATTGCGATCACTGAACACCAGCTCCTCTTCCAGGGAGCTTATATTTCCCAGGCTGCTCTCTGGAGTGTGTAATCGCCAGCACCAGGCCGGATAGCTTGACGGCACTTTTCCCAGAACATAACATTGCAATGGACGCCCTTCTTCGGACCACGTCCCGGGATCAAAGCCAACCCTTTACCATAGCGCCCTCATCACCTTCCACACAGCGATCTCCCGCCTTTTCATCCGACTCAACATTCAAAATTGCACTTCCCAGCACGACAGACCCGCCTTCTGCGACCAACCCTCCAAAACAGAAAGTATGGGTCATCTTTGGCGCAACAGGCCACATGGGCCGCAGCGTCACCAAGACTGCTCTTGCCCATGGCGATCTAGTCTGTGCAGTCGGCCAGTCTCTTCAAGACAGTCCCTCCACGCTCTCAACGCTACTATCAGTCCTGTCCAATGCCTCATCGACCAACTACGCTGATACGTACCTCGGCCTTCTATGCGACGTCCGCATCCGGGCCTCCGTATCGTCCACGCTCGACAAAACAATCGCGCACTTCGGCCGAATCGACATCATTGCCAACTGTACGGGCTACGGCGTCATTGGTGCCTGCGAGGATCAAGACGAGCATGAAATCCGCAACCAGTTTGAGACCAATTTCATGGGCACGCTAAACATCATCCAGCTCTCTCTACCGCACTTTCGAAAGCGCCAGGCGGGTCGGTATCTGATTTTCAGCAGCACGTCCGGCGCGCTGGGCGTACCTGGTCTAGGTCCCTATTGCGCAACAAAGTACGCTGTCGAGGGACTGATCGAGAGTATGCTGTACGAGGTCGACCCATTCGGAATCAGGGCAACACTGGTGGAGCCGGGTCATTTACGGCGTGATGATGGTGGTGTTGGTTCCAGCACTGCCGCTTCTACTGGCGCACAAGGCGCCGTAGGTGTGCCCACGACGAACGGTAGTGGCGCTGGGGTATCTCGACCGGGCACTGCAGCTGCAGGTTCCGCCGGAGCGGGGAACAGCGTCAACACACTCCCGCTGTTCGGCCACTTCAAGGTAGCCAAAGCGTCCGAGCCGTACACGGGCAGAGATGCGCCTGCTGCACATGCACAGCGGACGTTGCACTGGATAGGCAACAATCAACCTGTAAGTGTGGTGAAAGCAGCTGAGCTGGTGTGGCAACTGGGTCATTGTCGGTATCCTCCTCTACGCTTGATTCTAGGCACATTCGCCGTAGAAAGCATTCGAGACAGATTGAAGAGCATCATCGAGGAGATTGAGGACTGGAAACACTTGAGTTTCCCGCCACTAGAACCAGAACCCGATGCAGATGGTGAGGTCGATGGAGAGGGAGAGGGCGAAGACGACGCCGATGAGCAAGGCGACGGCGACGAAATGGACAGGGACGGAGGGGACGACGACAACGACGATGACAACACCGATGGCGGAGATCGATGCGACGACAGGAAGAGGGCGGAGACAAAACCGCAGCAACGCGGCGCAACGAACTACGAAGGAACACCCGAGGTTAAAATGGAGGATCGCATGGACGTTGATCGGTGAATGCGGGCGACGAAAACGAACAACTATAGAGGAACTCTGAAAATCATCTGTTCGTGGCTAGCTGCGGGATGTTCCCGGCTCGAGACTGCGATAAGGAGTCCGATGTCGAATTCTACGACAACAGGCACGGCGGTCGAGAACCACGTCTGGGTCTCCCTAATTGATTCCACCGAGGGTGCGCCATTCTGAACCCGTTGTACTGTGTTACAACTGTGCGTCACGTCAACAATAGTGTCGACGGTTGCACCTGCCAAGGGAAGTTCTCAGCCTCGTGGTCCAGCGACGTCGAGAGCACATTCTGACACCCCTTTTGTTGAAATACACCTCTAGGAGAGACTCATCCATAGCGATTTCCAACACAGTCCTCAGAGCGGAGATATCCTGCGTCGTGATCTCCACAAAAATCACGCGCTCGGGTAATCAAAGTCGAACAGATGAATGAAGAATCGGAGCCCGGCTCAACGACCGAGCTCAGGAGAATTGATGTGAACGAGGTGTATAAATACAGTTGTGGACTTTGCTGTCATGGATCAGAGCGTAATCCTCATGTGGTCGTTGCTGCCAAACGCTTTTCCGCAATTTGGACATTTTCTCGATCTCGACGTCATTCGTTCTTCGACGCATTCGTTGCAGAATGTATGGCCACAATTCTTCATGACGGTGTTCTTGAGGTTCTTTTTGCATACGTTGCAATAAGCAAATTGCCGCAAAATCTCGTACTGTTCATGTTGGCCACTCTTGCTCTTCCACATTTCGAGGTTCCGCCGGCAGTCTTTCAACGAGGCTTTTAATTCTTCGGCTTCAACCTCCGCCGCACGGCAAACACTGGATGTCTGAGCTAACGTGGTGTCTTTTGCAGTCAATTGATTCTTCAGTTCAGTGACCTGAGAATTCAGTCTCGAAACTTCGAGACCTTGAGTTATATTTTGCTGTTGAACATTGCGGTGCTCGTTAATCTTCTGGGTTAGAGCATCCTTCATTTCAGCCAGCTGTTTCTCCATTGTGACCAAGAGAGCTCGGCTGGCATTTTCGGCCTCTTTCAGTTGCGAGACTGCCTCTGCAGATTTCGAATTCTGCAAACGCAACGTCCGTACCTCAGAATCGCGAGTTTCTTTGCTCTTCATGGCTGCGAAGAATTTTTGGTCTGCTTTGGCTTTCTCGGCCGACAGTCGCAGCACCTTTTCTTCCATAGCCGCAAAATCGGACACCTTCTGAGTCGCAATTTTGGACGTCTTTTGGAATGCCGTAGACATTGACGACAGTTCGACGTTCAGTAAATTGTACTTACGCTCCAGTTCGGTATATTTTCCTCTCAGCTCTTCGAGACTTAGACCTTCCAATGCCACATCGTCCACGGCCATGGCATTCGACTCGGAAAGACGCTCATTTTTTGACTCCAGTGCGCGGATCTGGTCTTCTAAAGCTGAAGATAGTTCTTTCATTTTTCGCAACGCTTCTTGATCTTGCTCGAGTGTTGCTTTCTTGACGGCTTGGTCTGCTAGCAACTCATCTCGATTATGTCGAATGCGTGCGAGATTGGCTTCCGACGCTGCAAGAAGGGACTCTTTCTCTTGCAAGGCAACCCGACGCTCGTTCTCAAGATGCAACTGAAACGTCGTCCTCTCCGATCTTAACTTTGTAGCTTCCTCCTTCAATTCAGTATTGACTGCTTCGAGGTTATTTATTCTCTTGATGACGTCTTCATGTTGTGATTTCAACTGCTTGAACAGCTCCGTTTTCGCGTAATCGTCATCCGTCAATATCACCGATTTTGTCGTCAATTCTGTTATTTGGGCATTCAATCGAGCGTTCTCTTCTTCTAGTTTTTCCAACTGATCTTTCTGCTTCTCGAAAGCTGCAGCTTTTTTGTTCAGCTGGGTTTCAACCTCCGCAAGTTCTTCCGCATGGTCAGTTGTCCCGTTGACAACGCTGTCTTCTCGCTTGACTGAGCTGCCGTCTTCGGTCTGCGTCTTTGTGGCGCCCATCAGTGCCTGTTTTTCAAACTTCGCAACAGTCACGCTCTTGGCTCTGTCGATTTTCTTCTCCGCAACCATATACCGCAAAGATGCGTTTTCTAGCCGCGCCTCCAGATCTTCCTTCTCCGATTGCAGCCTTGATAGTTCCACTACGTGACCTTTTTCAGCCGCGAGGAGCCGTGAGATCCGCGACTGCATTTGTGTTATGTCAGGAGAAGCGGGATTCTTAGAGCCGAACAACTTCGATATCACAGCTTTGATCTCTTTTGATCGACTCTGTAAATGCTCTTGAAAATGCTCTTGGTCTGTAAAGAGGAGAGACGATGGCAACGATGACGACTCCATATCTACGTCGTCATCGCCTTGCGCGATGAGCTTGACTTCATCTATTACTTGTTGAAACCAAGAATCAATGATCCGCAGATGGTCATCGTGATATCGGGCCTTCTTCCTCATTTCTTTTAATTGCGACTCAAGTGTATTTTTCTCCCTCTTGTATTCTTGCATCCGTCGGAGGATCGCATCTTTTTGATATGTCTATCGATGAATTGTGTTAGTGGGCATCTAGAAAGGTCGATGCGAGTTGCGCTGCTTACCTCGAGATCATCTTTCCATGGCATATCGTCATCTTTGTGGGACTTTGACGCGCCATTTGCAGAGGTAGCCAGCTTTTTTGACGGGGGAGCCGAGTCGACCTGATCGTAGGGACTTGGTCTTTTGCGCTCTTCCATCTTGACTAGGCTCTGTTGAGAGAGGGAAAGGGGAAGGGAGTCGACGGCCGTCATCAGTCCTGGTCAGCTGAAGGGCGGAAGTTTGTGGAAAGAAGCCGTCCTTTCAATATTTGGATTTGACAAAGACAACGAAGACCGCCAGGACAAAAGAGCGTGGAGTCAGAATCATGGCAAAGATCCCTATCACCTGAAGGAGGGCAAGATCTTGAAGGCGCATGAAGTTTGAAGGCAATCAATGCTAAGCCCTTTTTAGTTAGTTCCTTGGCATATTGCCGCTGCTTTTGTGGTGACACTGTCCCGCGCCGAAGGCTGTGATGTTGGAAACAACTTTAACAGAGACGAGTCTGCAAAATTTGCTTAGTTCTACGTGAGATGGCTAGTGTTTGTTCTTACAGACATGACCTTCTCCTCAGTTGTCAAAAAGCCAGGGCAGAAGAAGGTCACACCCAAAACTGCGCCTCGTCGAAATGTTCAAAGATCCCGTCCGACTGCGCCGCCTTCTTTGACCCCGGACAGTTTGACATCAAGTCCTGCGGTTGAGGTTGCGGAAGATGATACGACAAGTCAAAATACAGAGCCAGTACAGGCGCAGACTGTACTCGAGTCAACTGAAATACCTTCCATTGTCGAGTCGGTAGAGACCTCGCTTCCACTTTCCAATCCACTCGAAACATCGAACAGAGAAAGGATTACGGAGCCTTCCAACGTGACTGCTAACACCCCGCTGTCAGTCCCGGTAGAGATTACTGCTCCCGGAAGCACAAGTACAGGAGTTACTATCATACACCCAGTGCACGAGACTACTTGGGAATCGAGATCGAACACCATACCAACGATCGCGGCCAGCACCGCACCTGTAAGATCTACGCGGAAGTCTACGGGCGCTCCTACCCCATCAGCGGCTTCCGTGGAAACAGCACGGCAGGATGAGGATCTTACAGACACAGGATGTCAGTCTCCCACGGACTCAAGAAAGAGGCGGAAGATCACACACACGGTTCATGAACTTGTCGAATCGCGAGCGCAAACCACCCCGCCTCCCTCCGATGATATACCTCTGCTGCTTAGAGCTAGTCCTCAACGTAGACGTAGTGAGTCTCGGACTTCAGAGGTCCTTCTACAGGATGCGACGAGCCAACTTGCCGCGATTTCCGAACTCGCGAACTCGATCGAGCAGAGAGCCCGATCTCTCCGGCCACGTTCCATGAGACTCAGCTATTCGGAAACGGAAGATGTCGGCGAGGGCGACACTGAAGCACAAGCAGGGTCTCCTGAAGAAACGTCTCTGGAATCGATGGCGAAGAAGCGCTCGCAGAGGAAACAATCACGCGCGAAGCGGATCCGAGAACTTGCGGAGCAAGTGGTCGAAAATGCCGTCGATGGAACGCCAAAAACTCGGCGAAAGGCGCGACTTCCCACTCCAGAGAATGCCGATGAACTACAGATCGACCCGGAAGAGGTATCAATGGGCGACTTGACCAGAGACAACAAAGTGGGGAGAAAGTCGGAAACTGAGAAACGAATGCAAGAAAATTGGACCGATATCCAAAAACGTCGAAAAGAAGACGTCGAGCGCCGGCGTGAAGCTGCTGGAAAAGGCAGAGCAGGCAGGCAAGAACTGTTCCAGGATGCGTTGGTAGAACCCATACAAGTGCCTAAACAAATCATTGTCAACGGACAGATTATCGTGGCCAACGAATCTCGAGAGGTTGCGTTTGGTGCAGGCGTGGAACAAGCGGCCGACAATGACCAAGAGGTGGCTCTCGAAGATGACCGCATATACAGATACGTCAACCAGGGGACACTGGGCAAACGCGCAGGCTTAAACAGGAGAACAAAATGGGATGATGAATCCACCGAACTGTTCTACAAAGGTCTTCGAATGTTTGGCACTGACTTTGCCATGATAGCGAATCTCTTCCCATCTTTTGACAGGAGGCAGATCAAGTCGAAATTCGTAATTGAGGAACGTCTCAATCCAGTCCGAGTGAAGGACAGTGTCGACGCCAAGGAAGCCGTCAATCTCGAAGAATATGCCAAAATGTCGGACCAGCAATTTGAGGATCCAGCCAAGCTCATGGAGGAGTTGGCTGCAGAAGAGAAGAGGCTCCGGGAGGAAGACAAGCGAAGACGTGAAGGCGACGGCTATGTTCTTGAAGGCGCAGACGTGCCACTCCCATCAACTGAAACGGACTTTGAACAGGGCGACAATACACTGGAGGGCGATGGCACAGTGACAGCGGCCGGCGTTCATAGAGAGCGGATATCGACGTTGGCAGATTCAGCGGCCGCAGGGTCTGCTGTGCCCAAGAAGAAGCAAGCTCCGCAACACAGAGCGACGAAGGAACCTGTCGGACGTGGACGGCAAGCCAAGAAAGGTAGAAGACCGACTGAAGGTGTTGAAGAGGCACTTGGACCGATTGATGAGGTTGGTCGGTAGAGCGTTCAAGGCTCCTTGTATCGATCAGCTTCAGCTATCAGGCGAGCATCATACATGCAGAGACATTCAAGCTCGTCAAGCTTCAAAAAAGATGTCGTGTCCGATCTGCGTTTCAGTACGCTGTTGGTATTTACCGCCTTTTCACCCAACACAAAAACACACAACTTGCAAGGTGAATTCCATCCAGAAAAGAGCAAAATCGAAGCCCGCCCAAGCTTCATCTAATACTTATCCCGACTATGTTTATCTGTGTCGGCTAGATAGCTGCTAAAGGTTTTAATGATACAGAAGGGAGCCGCGGGGACCTTCCGAAGACTCCCAGTTCAATTTATTGAGCAGCTGGTTTCCAAGGATAACCACAACCTCCAAACCACTTGAGTCAAAGGGTCGCAATTCGACACGGTGAGTCTTACTAGTTGCCATCCAGGCGTGCCTTCGTTGAAGGAGAGAATTCACCGGATCGAACATATGGGATATAAGGTCTCCTCTCTGATGTGATCTTAGCATGTGTGCCTGAGTTAGTGAGGCAGGTTACCATCTTCACAGTACCTGCAATGGCGATCTCTGTGAATCAAAGAGAAGGGTTGACTTTAGCTTTTGACCCTCCGCGTGGTCGCCGAGGATCTTGACTGTGACTAGGAACATCGCCATCGCCCGAGACATTGGCCAAATCGTTCATGTTTGCAAAATCATGAGCTGTAATAGGATTGACAACAGCCTGGGGCGGGTGGCGTCTGTGCTGAAAGCCACGCTATCATCTGGCATAATGCAGCTCGATATGGTCGGTAATGTGCACAAGGGCGACTCGTCCGTCGTGTGAATGTGAGGTAGCAGCCCCTCCGTCGTAATGTATGGTTCCCATGCACCTCTCCAGATTGGCTACCCATGGCGAGGCTTGCTCAAGAATTGAAGATCCGACTGTACAACATCTCATGCCTTCCAATCCACAAGTCCATGGTCGGAACTACCTGTCCAGCATCCTCGGGCTGGAGAAACCATATTTTCTCCAGGCTTTGGTGAATAATGGTTTGTAGATCTCGACCAGCAAGGATGTTCTGCGCCATGTACGGACCCATCACGGAAGCTCTGACTGCAGCACTTAGGACAGCCTTAGCATGGTTCAACAGAAACAAGTATCCTGCTTCCTCTAGGTTGAGGCCCAGTGCGAGACATACTACGCCCCATAGCGGGGCGAGATGGCCATTGACAAGAGGCAAGGGATCCGAACTTAATGACGCAAGTTTGAGGTCGCGTGCGAAGATTTCGATTGTCAGCAGAGCTTCGAGACCGTCGCCTTTGTCGGGTCTTGCTTTGAAGGCCGGGGAGAAGGCCTTCTCCCATACACTCAAAAGCGCGCGGCCTTGAGCTATACTCGCGCGTCGTGCCACGGTGCACGGCGTCGATGCGTCGAGATCGTTATCCAGGTCCGCGAGGCCAAGAGGGTCGCGAAAAGCGGATAGAGCGTACGGCACGTTCGTGTATGCGACGGACTGAATTGATAGTTTGAGAAACTTGAGGAAGAGCGTCAGGGTGGTCTGGTCTTTCGGCAAAGGTTTATGGTGTGCTAGGAAGGACTCGAGCCCGGAAGAATATGCAAAGCTCCCAAGAGGTAAGGCAGAGTCGGACAGCAGCATAAGATTGTGTATAGATGAACCCACGGGGATTGAGACAGGTATCGCGAAAGCGTTGCCGGCATCTGATTCTACGCGATTGAGGAGCGCTCTGGTGGTTTGGAGTTCTGTCTCGAGCTCGAGGACTCGCTGACGGAGCTTGTACGCGTCGCTGTTATTCATGACATGCTTTAATCGATGTCAGGATGCTATGGTGATCAGTCTTGAGAAGGAAGTTGAAGTTGGACATCTGGGTCACCTTGAGGTGCTTGGACGCTTGAAGTGCGGAGAAATATTCTTTAGCTTCCATCCAAGGCGAGCAGTGTATGTCGTCAACTCTCGACATCCAAGGCCCATGACATCGTCTTTTTGTATTCTCTAGCTCACCTCCTGCCTCTGAGCAAGCCAATTGTACTTCTCTGTTCTCACGTATGCCATAGTACCGTAACGAGGGTCTTTGACCCCATCTACAAACATGTCCGGCAAGAGAATCCTTGACGCAATTGCCCTCCTCAATGCCTCTCGCAACATCGCACTCAAGCATGTCGACATCCGGTTTTCCCAAGTCAAGCTCTATGGCCAGACATCCTCGGTTGTCAAGGCACTGAGAAATCGAGCCTTGCCGGCGTTGGCTACTTCGGTGTCACGATTTGCCTCCTCGCAACCCCCGTCCAGACCACCGAAAGAGGGCTTGAACCAAGATCACTTTTACGAACGCTCGGAGCAGAACTCGACTGCTCAGGCTGCGCCAGATGGCAACCTTGATGTCCAACAAGCAGAGGCAAAGAGATCTCCTCTTCCTGACGGAACGATACCCACGGAGGGAAGCCCAATTGGGCAAGAGATGGGTGATGGAATGAGTTTCAACAAGACACCTGCTGGGGAGACGCCGCAGCATCCCCTCGAAGGAGGCGGCGCTCAGGAGCTACACCCGGAGTCTCTATCACAGTCAACCATACCAGATCCTACAAGCCGACAGCCACTGTCACCAGATGAAGCCCGAAGGCTCCAGCGCCAATCTGAGGACCAAATCCCTGCAAGGCCAGCCGAACCTCCTACGGGAGAAGAAGCAGAATTTGGGGTCGGTCAAGAACAGGACGTCTTCTATCAGCCTCCGGATACTGCGAAGCCTGTTTTGTCAGCACTTCCACGAGTAAAAGTCCCGAAATCGGAAAATGATATCCAAGAAGGCATCTCGCATATTCCGCCAGGTATAAATGCAGATGTCTTCTATTCTGGATTGAAACCTCAACACGGAACTGTGGACAACGAGCCCAGCGAGGAACAATTATCACAGCTTTTCCACAATCCAAGACACGCAACGACACTGCTCCGAAAGAAATCCAGTAGTCTTCCCTCATCGAAACGGCGTTTTCATACTTCGCGACCCTCACCACAGAAAGCCTCGGACACCGATGAGGAAAGCATCAAAGAACTTGCTGCAGACATGGCCAAGGACGCTCAAAGACTCAAGACGGTGAGAACCTTAACCCTGGTCCATTTGATGATCGCAACTGATCAACTGACAGATGTCCTAGGCTCAACCAGTCGCCAATATCGCGCCGTATCAGATGCGAGAGTCGCGAGTCCCGTCTTCCAGAGTTGGCCGCATTCTCGAGTACGGAGGTCTAGCAGCCAGTATGGCATTCGGAGCAGTCAGTGAAAGTATTAGCCGGTCTGGTGGTCCCCAAGGTTCAATTATGCTCAGTGCAGGCAATATGGAGCGCCTAGTCGCGAAACTGTCCAAAATGCGAGGTGCAGCTCTGAAATTAGGCCAAATGATGAGCTTCCAAGATGCCAAACTGCTGCCCAAGGCCATTCATGATGTGCTGCAACGTGTGCAAGATAGCGCTGACCACATGCCTGCGTCCCAGCGTGATGCAGTGATCTCAGCCGACCTGGGCCCCAACTGGCGTGACTTGTTCGAGCAATTTGAAGAGCGCCCTATGGCTGCAGCCTCTATTGGGCAGGTCCATGGTGCTGTCCTGCGCGATTCTGGGAAGAAGGTTGCGGTGAAAGTGCAGTATCCTGGGGTGGCAGAGTCAATCTCTTCAGATCTGAACAACCTCTCCTTACTCCTCACTGCTTCGCGTCTGTTGCCGAAGGGGCTGTACCTCGACAAGACAATAGCAAACGCTCGTACCGAGTTAGGTTGGGAATGCGACTATAAACGTGAAGCAGAGGCTGCGAAGCGCTTCCGCGAGCTCCTCGCCGATGAAACGGCGGTCTTTACAGTCCCAGAAGTCTTCGATCAGGCTTCTGGGAAGCGTGTGTTGACGATGGAGCGGATGGAAGGGTTTGCGGTGACGAAGATTCAAAATTTTTCGCAAGAGCAGAAAGACTGGATCGGAAGTCAGATCCTTCGACTCTGCCTTCGTGAGATTATCGAGTTCAAATACATGCAGACAGATCCCAACTGGACGAACTTTCTCTACAACGCCAAAACCAACAGACTGGAACTGCTGGACTTTGGAGCGTCACGAGAGTATCCAGCTCAATTCATTGACTTGTATGTCAAGGTCCTGGACGCAGCGTCGAGGAAAGACAGGAATACTTGTCGAGATTTGTCGATAAAACTTGGATACCTTACTGGCTACGAGTCCCGAGCTATGCTGAACGCACATATCGACTCTGTTATGACGCTTGCAGAACCATTCATGGACTCGGCGCCGGATGTCTATGACTTCGAAAACCAGACTATCACTGACCGGGTCCGTGGTCTTATACCCGTCATGCTCAGAGAACGTCTGGCACCTCCGCCGGAGGAAACGTACAGTCTACATCGAAAACTCAGCGGCGCATTCCTTCTATGTGCTAGACTTGGCAGTCGAGTTCGATGCAAAGATATGTTTCACCAAGCTCTCGTCAAAGCTGGAATACGGTGATTATCAGAATACTGAAGAGTCATCATCTTCGTCGCTGTGCTCGAGGATGGTCTGCTGAAGCAAGCCATGCCTGTTGGACACAGAAATATTTGGACTCAATGGACCAATAGGTGTGCTCGACAGGGGCATCTTTCGGGCTTCACGGACGGCGTCTTGCAGGAGTGGTTGGGAGGCTATCAATTTGGCTTGAACAGCCAGTCGTTGTTGTTCTTCCAATTGCTTCCTCTTTTTCTCTTCTCTTGCTTTTCTGTACGATATGGCATCGTGACCTGTGGGGGGAGCAGGATCGACTTTCGGTTTCTTGTCGAGTTTGAACATGAGAACAACCGCACGCATTGCGAAATGCAGGAAAAGACCGAGAGCGGCGCCGAGAACGACAGCACTGCCGATGAAGTACCAGAGTGCCTGCGATAACAATAAGTACCGAACAACGCCAAGTGCAATCAGAGATGATGGCAGACCTCGAAACGAGCGAATATGCGCCATGGAATCAATATCAGAGCGAGGACTGATGACCCAATGTATATTACGGGGGTAGATATCAACACCAAAATGTATAATAGTGCCTTCAAAAGTACCAGGATCGGATAGAGGACGATGTAGTAAAGAACGACCGCGGTGATTTTGAGCCATGGAGCTGGCAAAGCGGTGTCTGTTGTCATTTCATTGTCTTGCTGATTTTTGCGTGCCTCCAGACTCTGGTGCAGTGGCTGGGACGAGTATGGAGTCAAGTGAGGAGGCTCTAGGAGTGCACAGAAGACGAGATGCACGAGCAAAGCAGAAGGAAAGAGAAGAAGAGCAATGATGATTGATGGGTGCTCTGCTCTCCTTGTCCTCGTACCCGTAGACTGCGGTGGTCAAGCCCAGTCTCCCCGCACACGTCAACAGTACCTAACTAAGGTACAATTAACTAGTGGCCTAATCAAGCGGATGCTGCCCTGAACTAATGCATTCAATTTCTCCCCCCAACCGAGGGTCCCTACCCGTATAGGCGTCTCTTGTGCCCGGCCACTGCCCGCCGCTCCCCCCTCCAGCCCGTCACTTGTTAAGTTACCTGATTCAACCCAAAACCCCCCCAGCCCATCGCCCATTAACTCACCTCTCGGAATCCCTTCCACCGTTTGTTGGGCATTTCAATCCACGAATCCTATGGAATGCTCATCTGCCTAAGCCCTACCAGGTTCTCTTCTGACTTTTTGTCGCCGTGACATCGCCCTCTACTGGGTGAGGTGCGCTCCCCCGCTACTGTCGCACGACACTGCCTTGCCGTCGGAATTCGAATTTCAGCCTCACAATGGGTCAACAACAATCTTCAGAAAAGAGCTCGGGTTCACGGTCAGGGACACCTCAAGCCGAGAGAGATCGCCGAGTGAACAGAAGAGTCTCGATCCAAGCCCTGTCGCAGGGTCGCTCGACACCTGTCGACCCCTCGGCCACCAAAGACACCGCTCATGCGCAGACCACATCAGCGCACCTCGAAAAGCCCGCCTTGCAACAGTACCTGCAGGCTTCTTCTCCCGAATCCAGTGCTAGAGCCGCCAAGGTCGAAAGATCGACATCTCGGGCGTCGCGCGAGAAGAAGAATGAATTAGAACACCGCCCACGACCACAAGCGTCGGTGCCTGTACCCCGGGCTTCAGGTCCCGTGGATGTGCCCGTAGCCAGGAGCAAACAGGACTCGGCTGAGGAGCGATTCGAGGACACCACTTCAGCATATCAGGACCGGCGATATACTCCTGTTGCGCAGCTTCGCCCACCACGCCTTCCGCTTCCTATTGCAGATGTCACAATTCCTGAATCACCTACTTTGGCACCCATCGACAAGGGCAACGCAGATGTTCCCATCTTTGAGACCGACGAGCCGTTAGCGGCAATCGAAGCTCAGGTACGGAGGAAGAGTTCAATGATGAGCACTACGACCGAGTCTGAGGAGGAAGTTGGCGAAGAACTCCAACCTTATGCAGTTGAGCCGGCCACTGCCCAGACTGTGCCTACCGTCATCGAATGGAATCACGGTGGTCAACGAGTATATGTCACGGGTACCTTTGCCAATTGGGAAAGAAAATACCGACTTCATCCAAGGTATGCGCGTCAGTGTTTCAGTTCTTTGTTCCTATAACCCATGTCGACTCTACATGACTTGACAAAAAACGGAGGGAATTCCATCGCCTTGAGCCTCAACAACCCTCCAGGTAGTCTGTGCTAATATGAACCGTAGGAAAAATGGTACTGGAATGTTTACAACAATCAACTTGCCATCAGGCACACACCACCTCAAATTCGTCGTGGATGGTGAAATGGTGACCAGCCCAGACCTGCCCACGGCCGTCGACTTCAACAACTTCCTAGTCAACTATATCGAGATTGCGACCGAAGATCTTACCAAACAACGGCGAGAGAGTGCTCTACCAGCGAGTCGGTCTGGCGCTCTTGCCCCCGAAGACCAAGACCAAGGCGCATCCGGTGCACAGACACCAGAAGCCCAGGATATGGAAGAACTTCTCGCGGAAGAGATACCTCCTGGAGACTATCGCCAGCTGGTTCCTCAGTGCCTGGTCGATGTTGATTTGGCCGAAGACACCGAAGAGTACAACAACGCAGTCAAATTGATCCAAGACGCACAGCAGCCGCCAGCGTTGCCGCTCTTCCTGAACAAATCCATTCTGAACGGTGTTTTGCCGGTAAAGGACGATAACAGCGTCTTGACCTTGCCGAACCACACTGTCCTGAACCATCTCATGACCAGTAGTGTCAAAAATGGGGTATTGGCCACGAGTGTGACAACTCGTTATAGAAAGAAGGTACGTTCTCATCTAAGTGTCCGCTGTGTGGAGGAAAGAATCCGCTGACGCTTTGCAGTATGTGACCACGATATCCTTCAAGCCTGTGCCTCGATTTTAGGGGGTGTTTTCCAATCAAGGCATTCTGGAATCCAAAGAGTTGATAAAACTTCATTTCATCGGCGACTTTCCTCTCAAAGCTTGCTTGCGGGTGTTTCATTCGTCGCTTGGTCTGTTTCGAGCTTGGCTTAACGAGATCATGATGGTACGTACGGCCTTGATGACAGTGCGTTCGAAAGAAGGCGGAGCTTGGTTCATCGTCGTCGAGCGCTGTTTAGTTAGATTTCACTCTCAGCTCGCGAATAATGCGAGCGAGAAATTATGCGTGAAACCAGACATGCTTTTCCTTTGTGCAGAAAATTCAAAATCAACATCAAAATTAAAGATCATCAATCATCCCTCCACGCAACGTGGACCTCGTCGGTCCTGAATCTTTGCGTGCACGTACTTTCCTCGAGACTCGTGGTGAATCCCGTCTGATAGGCCAGTAATCCGGCGTGGGCAATCATGATTCCGTTGTCGATACAGAACCTCTCGTCGGTTGCGTAGACGCTGCCGCCGCGCTCACGAGCCATGAGGCCCATCATCTCCTGCACGCGCTCGTTGCAGCCTACACCGCCCACGATCAGGACCTGGTTGCTACCAACGTGGGCCATGGCGCGCTCGGTGATCTCGACGAGCATGGCAAAGACGGTCTCTTGCAGCGAGAAACACAGGTCCGCGGGCGTGACGTCCAGAGTGCCGGCGTACATCTGCGCGGCGAGCTCGTCGACCCTCGCGAGGATTCCGGAGAAGCTGACGTCCATGCCCTTGACGGCGTACGGGAGGTCCACGAGGACACGGCCCGACTTGGCGAGCTGCTCGATGTTGTAGCCCGGCGCCGGGTCGTTGGGGATGTGCAGCGTGCGCGCGAACCGGTCGAGGCAGTTGCCAACTGCGATGTCGAGGGCCTCGCCGAAGATGCGGTACCGCTGGGACGTGTACGCGATGACCTGGGTGTTGCCGCCGGATACGTACAGCACCACGGGGTTGGAGGCGCCGGTGATGGCGCGGCCCATTTCGATGTGTCCAATGCAGTGGTTGACGCCGACGAGGGGGATGGACCAGAGCTGTGACAGCGTTCGCGCCGCGATGGCGACGGACTGGAGCGGGGCGTACATGCCAGGACCTTTGGTATAGCATATGCACTGTTTCGCAGACGGAGAGTTAGCGGGAAATGCGGTGCCAAAGGGTAGCTTGATTCCGTTTGAGACTGCGACTGGGAAGGGGGAAGATGTTGTGCAAACTACAGAACATGGGTACAGCGGTACGACGGGTCGTTGAAGACGTCTGGCGTCGAGTAGCCTTTAGTGTTTCCATTGCTGACGGACGGACGGCCATCCATCGAAGAGTGGGATGGCATTTCCTTTGCGCGGCACCCCCCTGGGAGAACGAGCATGTATGGTTTGATAACAGAAAGCGAATAGGGTCATGCCACTCACGTCAACATCGGCAGTTTTGATGCCGGCTTCTTTCAATGCTCGCTTCACGAGTGACACGACATGCGAGCGGTGGTGGATGGCCGTGTCTTTCGGTAGGAAACCCTCGCCCGGAGGGGAGACGTACGTATGTCGAATGTTTGCGAGGATCTGCGGGTCGCCTTTGCCTTTGGCTGGGTGTAGGATTATGCCTACGCCTAGTTTGTTGGCAGAGCCCTCCAGACCGATCGCAATCATACTGTCTTGCGTAGATTCAGGGCAAGACACAAATCGTAGCGTTGAAGTACAATGTGGGCCGCTCTCTTGCAAAGTGCGGGTTATGCAAAAAAGGGTCGCTTGGAGCCACTTCACAGTCTTGAATATCGACCGTTGACGGCCCGTTGGCTAGATTGTACGAGTGCACACTCTTTCGTGGGAGAATAGACCGAATGAAGTCAATGGTTTGATGCCGAGTGAGTTGACTTCAGGCCGGGTTTGTCGAGTTCCTCATACCAGAGGACGATATCTCTGTTTCCTTACGAGTAGCGAAGAATACAGGACTCGTCCTGTCCTTCGGTGGCCAATCGGATTATCAGTTATGCCGATCCTTGGCGTCGACCGCAGAACCGCCTCTGTGTCATTCCCTCCCACTATATTGTGGTTCCACACTTTTGTCAGATGGCCTTCATTCTTCATGCCACAGAGTTTTCATTCATCCTATCGAGCAACAGAAGTCTTTAGCGATGGGAGAGTCTATTGGACCTGTTATTCCCTCGAATCTTGAACCGGGGAACGTCGTGTTTCTCGAGTTCTCCAGCGCAGCTGATGGAACCGAGCAAGTACGAGGTACCAAGGTCGACCTGCGACGTGCAAGGCGAAACACCATTGGAAGAGGATTTCTGCATGCTCTCCCTGCATCTTGTCGGATTGTATCCTGAAGAACCTGAGACATCGCCCGAGAAGACCCTTGATGCCGGTCAGGGACTATTCGCCGTTCCTCGACATCTTGTCCTCAACCAAACGACCTCGAGTCTTTCCCAATCAGCACTTTGAGCCTCTAACGAATTTCGGAGCATACCTTCCTCTCATCGTCAACCAATCTGTACGAATTGCTTTGCAAAAGAAGTCTTCGTGGTGTATATCTTCGAGCTTGCCTAGTTGTGTACTGCGCAGAATTTCCAGTCTCACAGGCGAGCGGTGTGGTGGGAATGATCAGCAAGCACGACCTGAAGGAATTCGGAGATGGTCAATCAATCCTGTTGCAATGGCACATCGAGACTTTCCTCTTTCCTCTCAACCACATCCTCGGGATGAGCCGTTAAAGCCAGCCTAGCTAGCCGATAATCTTGGTCGTTGCTTATCCTCTTACCGTCGATAAGGACCACGATGAGCAGCTGGCGCCCCGGGATCTACCAAATTGGGCCTCAAGATGACCGTGACGAAGATTTACAATTTGACTTGGAAGATCATCTGGCGGATCCGAGAGACTCAGTGGCCATTAAAGACGCAACTCTGCCGCTGGCGGAGTCGACCCAGGAACTTTGGAGTGCGGAACAACATGCAAGGAAGAGCAGGCTGTTTTAGTCGACCTATACTCTCTCAAAAGCACTCTGCTACAGAATGCTTCGGTGTTCCCGGCTGTTCAGGTGCGACTGGGGGAAAAGAAAACTTTACAGGGATGGCGCTCTGTCAGTGTCACCGCAAACAATGTCAGTCGAAGGGACATCACCAACCAGTGCGAAGCTCTAAAAGTGTGGTCCGAAGCCCAAAACAGCAAGAATTCAACCTCGAACAAAAGAAGGCGACATGAAGGTTTACCATTTTTTTTGGTTTCTGGATTCATCAGGCGCTGGCCTTGATGTTTATGTACAATCCCATCGTCACCAAATGGCGCCATCGAGGGCTACCCTGAGTTCGCAAGCTCCTGTCAAAACAGGCCACACCATCTTACACGCCCCAAATGGACGACTGTGTTGATTCACACAAAGCCCTTCCTAATCTGGATAGGGACTATGAGAAGAGAGTTTTTGAATTGTGCTCTCAGGGACAAGATAAAAGCAAAAAATTCCAAACCATCGTGGAGATATCAAGAAGGGGTCGGCGTCGGCTGAGGGTGCGCCTGAGGCCCTGAGGGTGACTGACTTGGACCACCGGCATCAGCTTGTTGCCTCCTTGACGAGACCGGTTGAGCAGAGCTCGCACCCAGAAGGTATGCCCGCTGTGACATGCGGGAGTATGACATATCTTCCGGCGAATCCATGTCTGGAGCATCATCGTCGTCCGAGTCGAATCTAAACTTGTCCTCTTCGGCAGAATCCCGTTTCGGCCGGGGTAGTCTTCGATCTATTATGATTCGACCTCCACGACCTACTCTCCGTCGGAAGGATGGCATTGGTCCGACCGTTTCGTCATCGGCTGGACTTGCGTATCTAAAAGGTGTTGACGGCCGAGAGACATCTTTCATCACGACGTCTTTATCCTCAGCTGGCTGTGGCTGAGACTCTTCATCCGAGATACTAGCCGGCGGTGTCGGAAGATACTCTGTGGCAGCCATGGCTTCTCTAAAGTGTTCATCCGGCGAGGGGTAGTCCTCAGCTTCGGGTGTCAGTGGTGCCATGGTTTTGTCGACAAAACCTTCGTTCCAGCGAATATGTTTTTCGATATTCGTTTGTATCTCTTTCTGAATCTCTCTTTCTCGAGCGGCAATGACATCCTCAAGAGTCCGCAATTCAGGGCCGGGGCCAGGCGGCATGGGCATGCGGAGTTGATGGGCGAGGGCAGCTTGGTTGGGAGTCATGCCCGGAGGCAGTTTCTGCTTCTTCGACAAGGTGAGTACAACGTTTTGCTTTGTGGAAAGAGTTGGTGTTACCTTCTGGTTGATGAGAAGATCATCATCGCCTTTCATGCCCAGCTTTCTCTTGGTGTCTCTCAAGGACTGGCGCTGCTCAAACACCTGCCGGTCAATCTCGAGACATTCCTTACGGAGCATCTCTCTACGTTTGACCATCAACAGCATGCCTCTGGCAGTTTCCAGCTCTGTGCGAAGTTTCCGCAGCTTCTCGGCACTCTGAGCATCACGGTTTCTCGTCTTTCGAATCTGTCGCAGCTCTCTTCTCCGGAAGCATACGTATGGGTCTGAATCATCTGACTCTTGACCGGTCTCAAACTTGAGACGCGGTGCAAGAGGTCGATTTCCCTTTTGCTCCCGCCGTGACCGCCAATGTTCATACACATACTTGGAAAACGTGCGAACATAGGCAGGGGTGGTTTCGTCGAATTGCTCTTGCAATTCTTCTAAAGGTAAGACTGGGGGACTATCGACTGCGGCAAACGGTTGTTTGGCCTGAGCGGTTTCTTCGAAAAAGTTCATCACCTCTTCGAACTGGTCTTCAGTACACGGCGGTTGGCCAGTAGGCAACTTCCCATTGATTAACTTCAATGCCAGTTCATCCTCCTCGTCCATACAATACGCCACTCCAGAGCAGTCTTCGACTGTTGCAGAGGAGCGGACGTATGTGGCGGGTTGCTGCCATCCTTTTGGATAGAGAACATCATACTGGAGGTCACTGGCAATGGTAGGTGGCGTAGGAATGTATGCATCTTTGACTTTGGCATCTGCCTTGGCGGCTTCTGCAGCCTTGATTGCTTGCTGAAGATGGTATTCCTGCGCACAAACGGTCAGTAACAGTAACAGCAGCCGCAGTGTGTTGTGGCGGAGGATTGAATGATTGAGCGACTCAATGACGATGGGAAGAAACGTGGTGATGACTAAGCCAGGAGAAAAGGACAGAGAGGAGGAATGGACAAGACAACCAGGGACGGGTGAGTAAAGGTGAGGTTTGACTTACTGATTCCTCTGCCTTTTCGACACCAGTTTCAATTACAGCGCGTTGAGAATCATAGTCGATCAGAGAATCAACTTGATCCTCTCGAAAGATCTGTACATTTTGTTTGGCGTTGAGCTTTTTGGGGCGAGTGGCTCTTGCCCGTGACATTTGAAGTGGGCGAAGAAGTGAAGGGTAAGCCTAGGCGATAACCATGGGATACGGGGACCCGGGCGACGACCACAACAAAATTTTCAAGGAGCCAAAATGGGCGTCAAACGGGCCCAATAATTCATAAAAATCCCATCAAAATGTAGCGAAGAATTCAATGAATGAACCTGGCACTTCACTTGATAATTATTGAGAGGCGTGGTTGAGATTTTGATGGATAAAGGCCGACGCGAGGATTGGAAAATTTGCGACGAAGACTCGGACGAGGAGGGTGGGAGTCTCGGTGGGTGATGGGCAGGCAAAACAGAAGGCATGAGCAGGCAGATGATCCAAGTTGGGGCCCAGCTTTAGGCATGATTTGGAGGTGCGTGCCCTGTCATCGTGCAGTGTGCGCGAGGTGAATTAATTGGGCCAAGCAGCGTCGATTACCGCACCCACTAAGTGACTGGTGCCGCCACTAGCGCCGCGGTTTGAGTGCAGTTGTCCAACTTAACTGGCGCTAATGTAGAGAGGCCAGTTTAGTGGAAGTGTGAAGCACGGGAACCGACGACGCAATCAGGGTGAGAGGGAGTACGTGAAGAATCCGTACGATTACAAGTACTCGCATCTGAGTCTTCAGGAACGTCAGTCAGTGAATGCCTCGAGAGAGCCGCTGCTAGTGTTTTGTAGATCCGATCACTTGTTGGTACTGTAGGACACTAAATATTCTGGTCGCTCTTGGGTTGGACCTTTTCCGCATTCCCCCTGATCTTGACCTCTTCAAGACAAGAGCCTGTGGCGCAGACAACTGTGGCTAGTTGCCTTCTGCCACACACGCACACACACAAAAACCCAAGCAATATGTCCTGATACTATCTGCGCTGTCACTGTAGGTACAGAAGCGGGGTGAGTGTGACAACTATGGAGGAAGTCGACACAGTTCTTATACTCCCTGATATCGTGTACTCAATTCAGATCGACTGAGAACTACCTAGGTAGAAGGAAGCTTGACTGCGGCCTTGTTTTGGACCGCAACAACGAGAATACTTTCTCAAGCCTTGATGGAACAACTACAGTAACCAGAAGGCATTCAAATCCGCCTCCATGATTCAGTTACATGCCCAGAGAAACCGAATTCCTCATCATCTCTATTTCTGGGGGCCCAGATTGATTGGCTCCTGACGCTGACAAAGCAAGGCAAAAGTAAGTGAGATCATTGGACATCTATTAATTGCCTGCGCATCCTCGTAATCGTATTGTAGAGTCCAATGGGTGCGTTGTCTGAGATTCGGGGTCCGTTTGGCCCTTGGGAACCTCCATGTTACACGACCGAGTGATGCCAGCTCGTCGGTCTCGAACCTGATCATCATATTCTACCAGTACTTGTAGTTCATTTCAGCTGTTACTTCAGGGAAAAAACACACTCACACAAACCTTGTGTTCCTTTATACTTTGCCTACATCGTACCCTCTCCTATACCTATTCACCCTCCTGCCCAGCACGCCACTGCCGCTCTCCTTCACGCAAGCCTCATCGTTTCTACATAGCCTTCACCATGGCGACACCTGCCTTGTAAGCCGTACCCGGAATCCGAAAATATCACGCAGCGCTTCTTGTACCATCCTTCTGGCAAGCCAATGCTGACGGACATGACAGTGGAGCGCAGGCGTCTACTGAAGCCGAACCTAACAACGCCGCACTTTTTGAGTCTCGAAGACGACAGACAATCAGCGGCTCACAGATCCTTGACAATATTGTGTCTTTCTCCAATTGTGCGTCTGCGTCTGTTCGAATAGCGACTCCTGAGAAAGCGAGCGAGCGCTCGCTCATTGCGATTGAGTTGAAAACTGACTGCCACACCACACTTTAGTCGATCGAGACGAGGTGGACCGATTACGGAAAAGATTCATGAAACTGGACAAGGTACATCTACGCGATTGTGCTTGCACTTGCAGAAGTTGACACCAAGGACCAGGACAACAGTGGAACAATCGAAAGAGAGGAATTTCTCTCGTTACCCCAAGTCTCTTCGAATCCTCTGGCCACAAGGTGCGCAAGCAGTTTGAGATATTGGCTGCAGTGGTGGTGGGTGGCTGACGTTGAAACAGAATGATAGCGATATTCGACGAAGATGGCGGAGGGGACGTCGACTTCCAGGAATTTGTTCTCGGGCTGTCTGCCTTCTCGGCCAAAGGACACAAGGAGGAGAAGCTGAAGTTTGCGTTCAAGGTGTACGACATTGATCGCGATGGCTACATCTCCAACGGCGAGCTGTTCATCGTGCTCAAGATGATGGTGGGAAGCAACCTGAAGGACCAGCAGCTGCAACAAATCGTGGACAAGACCATCATGGAAGCCGACAAGGATGGCGATGGCAAGATCAGCTTCGAAGAGTTCACACAAATGGTCGAGAACACCGATGTGAGCATGAGCATGACACTAGGTAAGTCAACTGTGTGCCCTTGGACGATCAGTGAAGCGCATGTGACTAATGTTGTGCTTTTCTTTTGCAGACCAATTCTGAGCGTCACATCGTACTGGCTACGATTGGATGGGTATATCGAGAGTAGGTCTGGACGAGAGGGTCTGGCACCGCGAAATGAAAGCACGATGATGCGTGACGTCTTGATGATTTGCGCCACGGCAGCATAACGGCAACAACATACGGCTTGAAAAGCTCAATATAAATCACCTAAGCTACATCTAGCCTTCGCTGTCGCCTCAAACATGACTGGTCCACCTGGCTAGATCTAGCAACTAGGTGTACCTCTTCACTGCTACCTCACAATGACTGTTGATACATTTAATGTGTGCAAATTTCCTTTACAATCGGGTCCCACAGGTTTCCCCTACGACTGCCCAAGCTTGCCTACCGATTTAAAATTGTGTTTCACTGGACAGGCAAGGAACGCATAGGGTTTAAAATCCGATCACATTCACAGTGGGTAGGTCTGCTAACGAATGAGGTGAACCTTGAAAGCGAAGAGTAATTGACGGATCGGTCCCTAAGGTACCTACCTGTACTCGCAGGGCGGTGGAAGGAGTAAGTAAATGCCTTCACTTACCTAGGTATCCTTGATCAGCGGTCTACTTGGATGCACTCATCTCAACAGGTCACAACCGAACGGGTAGGGAACGATCTTCGAATTTCCCACTTCTCAACCACAGCGAGAGCCCAGCATCACAGAACTCAGGATCAGGTACAGGTATATATCTATTCACCGATTTTGATTTCTATACTACGAGACAATCCGATCTTCACGACGCCGCCTCCTTTTTCTGCAGGCTCGCCAAAACAGCAATCATCTCAGACAAGTCCTTGGGGCAACAAGACAGGTTAGACATGTTCAAACTTTGCATGGGTGAGAGAGACACAGCATCGAATCAAGACAGCGACTCACCGACCATCCCTGATACAACTTCAACCTTGGCCTCCCTTCTGACACGACCACCACCGCCCTGGCCGCGAATCGACCTTCGCGCGTTTGCCCGTCGTCAAAGGTCCACGTCACGACCCCAAACAGCATGAGGTCATCGGCCATTTCGTTGCAGGTGTATATCTTGTCGATTCTGTGCTTGCGGCGTTGCAGACCAGGTGGTTTGCCGTGGTTCGAGTTGGATATTTCTGTGACGAAACATCGAATGAGATTGGGGAAACAGTCAGAGGTACAAATGAGACGGGGAAAAACACTCAGGGGAGATGGTAATAGAGAAGGACGATGTAAGTGTGCAACTTGTGTTCGAGGAATCTGTGGTAAGTGAGTAACTCACCTTCAGCCCCGTCAATGACACGTTTGTTGACCACGATCTGTCCATCGGGCGTGAAGATCTCGGTGCCCATGCGGGCGCCGTCGGCTGGACTCGTCGAGTCACCCAGTTCGAAGAAGGAATGGAGGAGCGTCTTGATCGGTTCGGGGATCGGTGTCGTTGGCCATTCTGCGTGAGCTAGAGCCGAGTCGGGGGACTGGTAAGATGGCATTTTGGATGAAGCAGTACTTGTTGTGCTGTGTGTGGTGTGGCGTGGTAAGGGGTTTCGAGGACTCCGTTGCAGACTTGTCCTTTTCTGGATGGGACTTGACCTGACAAGATGCGTCCGTTCGTCCGTCCGTCAGTCACTATGAGTTCCCTAAGGAGAGACGTTCGGTCAGGCATGGGGGAAACAGTCCTTATATACCTTAGGTGGATACTATGTGTTTGGGCCGTATGTGCTTTTACCTAGTGGGTGGACGGGAAGAATACCTTACCATACCTTTACCTTGCCTTTACCTTGTTAGAGGGACGACCATCTATGGAGTACTACAATGCTCGCTGAGCCCGGCAGTCACAGTAACAAATCATCACCCACGGAGTGCTAGGGAGGAGGAAGGGAGTAGCTACGTTGAGGTATCAGAAGCGATACTTGCTTGTCCCACGGGTACCAAACAACCACGCACGCGCAATGCCCCCAACGGGTGAGTTGATCATCACAATCACAGTTGGGTTTGGTCAAGCCGGAACTCGGTTCACTTTCAAGCCTCCTTTGTCGTTATCCCATTTGAAGGTAGGCTCCTCCCGTACCTGCGTCGCATTTAGGCGTGCTTTCGCATCTTAGCGTTGTTTTGCGGGACTGACTTGACTAAGGCAGTTAGACTTTGCTCCGTACCGCATAGTCCCATAATACGGATATGACTTCACGGCAGGTCTGGTGACTGACTGTACTCCTTGCACCTGGTACACTGTCCCGACAGATCCTTCTTGTCCTACCAGGTTTCTACCACGGCATTCTTAATCCGTTCCTACCTACCCATGTACCTACGGGTGTCTCGTGGGACGTGTTGAAAGCGTGTGTGCCACGTCGGATACCGGCCCATTATGACTCCGAGTTTGGACACGAGTGGCCGTGTTTTTAGGTATAATGTAAGCCACGACGTGATCCTCGTGTCTTCTACCACTCGCCCAGTATATATAAGGTAGATGAGAGATACTCAGTGTACAGTACGTGAACGAGAGATACTCTTTTCTGAAAATACGAAAATCCATGTACCGCTCGAGAGAAAAGAAACCACCGTCGTTTTGCGTTTTACTTTCTCTATCCATTCCGCACCGTCAGAGCGAGCGAGTGATTCCTCAGTCCTCGTTTGGAGGAGAGGAGTGTCGTCACCACACAATGCCCGCCCCGATCACTCCAGGGCGTGTTTGCCTGAGCCTGGTCGCCGGCGTCCTGGGACCAGGCTGCTTCGTCGCCGACTGGAGCCGCACACACGTCTTCAACCCGCGCTGGCCCCCGCACGCCAAATTCCACAACGGACAGACCATGGCCATGGGCGCGTCGTTGGCCTTGGGCACCTTGTACTACACTTGGCGCGTGCCGGGTCGCCATCTCCATCTCCACCTCAAGGCGGGCCGGGAGGGAGCCCTTCTGCGTGACAACGACGATGGCAGCACCACGGACACGGACGTGGACACGAAGCGCGAGTTGGAAAAAGAATCAATCAGGATCGCCACGCTGCTGGGCAGTTTGTACTTTGTCACGGCGCTGGCGGCCTGGTTCTTCCCAGGCAGTCTGGCCGTGGATCCAGAGTTTGGCACCGGGTTCCCTCAGTTTCCGATGTTCTCGGGCCTGTTGATCCTGGCGTGGGTGGGAGGATGGCTCGAGTTGACCAGGTTGGAGGGTCTGGACACCAAGCACGGGAAGAAGAGAATCTAGGAAGGATATTGGGCTAATCTGGGTCACTGGTGCAACACGAAAGAAAGAACCATTCGGCATTATCTTTTTTTTCTTCCCTTCTCCTAAATTGTTGAAAAGTTCGGCATCGATCACGAATCCAAAAAAAAGGGGGGCCAAGTCAGTGTGTGTGTGTGTATTGTTGTTGAGCGATCAATAGACAATATTTCCCCCTTACTTTCAACTCTGCATGGCTACGGCGTTCTACCTGCCTTCCCCTTTACCAAAAGGAAAGAGAATGCATGGGAACAGGGCTGAAAGCTGACCGATGTATCCTCACGGGCCACGGCGTGCTACTCACTGTTCAAAGGCCATCCGATCGTCTGCAGAAAATCTTCCATGTCCTGCAACATCTCCTCCGGTTGCTCCATTACCGCAAAGTGGCCTCCCTATAAAAGACGTAGAATGTGTCAGTTTATTCTCTCTATGACTAGAAGTGGATCCACATATTCCTGCGTAGGAAAGAAACTGAAAACGACAAGACGACGACTGAAAACTGACCACTTCATGCTGTCTGAATTGCACAAGATTCATATCCTGCGCGACCGCCCACGCTTTCGGAACCGGGAACACCTCCTTGGGGTACCATGACCACGCGATCGGTTTGCGATTGTTGTATTTGGGTTCGCTGTGCGGCAAGACGCGCCCGCCCGGGACTCCCGAGTACTAGATCAGAGAAACAGACGAGTGAGTAAAGGGAAAATGGATATCATCACACACGGCTAAGGTGTGATCGTCCTTGACCTCACCTCTCGATAAGTATAGATGCAACGTGCAAAGGACTGTGTGAACCAGTATAGTGAAATCGAATCGAGGATCTGGTCGAGAGGAGGAGTCACGTCGGTCCATTCGATGAATTTCTCGCCGATCCTAGCAAACCATGCGTCAGCCGTCAGTCGAAAACAGAAGAGCCAATCCATCCATCCGTCGGCTCAGAGCCTCACAGGCATCTAGCTGGAAGTGCTGATGTTGCATGATGCGCGCAAGGATCACGTCGTACCAGGCGAGAAGGGCAAGTGGACTGGCGGACAGAGCAAACCCGATGGTCGCTGGCCGCGTTCCGTGTTCCCTTGCGTATGCGTTTCCAGTCAAATAAAACGCTCTTGCCCTCGTCTCCATAAGATGCTTCTCTACCTCAGTGAATTGACTCTCGTCCACGCCCGGCGGCACCTGGTTTTGCGCAGCAAAGTTGACTATTGATCGCATGCAACATTTCCCGTTACCACTTGCGCTTTTCAAGGCACGCAGGTAAATGTGAGTGGGTACACTTACAATGCGCAGCTGTACACACAGAGACCCTCGAGTCAGTTTCGCTTTCTAATCTGTCAAGGGATCATCGCGTTTGGGGGGCCAGAAACTCACCTTTGCATTCATCGTACACTCCAATCATGACTTTACCCGTAAACGAGCCAATATCGCCACCTTGGATAACGTAGCCAGCACCGAACCCGAGCCCGTGCATCAACTTGTTCATGAGACGTGCAATGTCCAGCGTGTCGAAGTCTCGCGTCAGAGGTGGACCCGAACTGAGCGTCCACCCTGGCAACGTGGCGGCGATGATGTGGTAAGGTAGATTGTCCGGTGAATACTTTCTGCGATACAAGTTCAAGATGTCGAGGCACTCGAAGTGGCTACCGGGCCAACCGTGCATGTACAGGATCGGGATTGCATCTTCCCGTTTCGAGAAGAGCCCGGCAAAGTGCATACGGTATGTCTCGCCATCATCGTCCTCGACGTGAGCAATGAAATTAGGGAAAGAATTGTTGTGCGCTTCCACTTTACGCCTAATCTCAGTTTCACCAGAGTCAGGATTCTGTGCTTGGAAGCTTGAGAACGAGAACAGAGCACGGCGACATACCAGTCATATCCGTGCAGCCAGCGTTCTTTGGCCTCCTTCATCCATTCATGACTGACTCCAAAGTGACCATCGTCGGTATGCAGATTCTCATATGTCTCTGGAGCAAGAGGTGACAAGCGAATCAGAGTCTTGAGGTCTGATATCTGCTCGTCGGAGATTGCTAGTTTGAACTTATCCAGTCTGACGGTTGCTCTGCACGGGATGTTGTCGTATTCCGCCATGTTGAGAAAGACTGAGTTGGATGTCAAGAGGTTGTAGAGTAACACGAGTTGAGTCCGAGATCCTGAGTACTTGGACTGTATATTCGTCTAGTGTCTTACAATGTGTACACTGGGATCAGTGAGCTGGTTGTTCCCCCTCCACGTCTAGATCTCTTCCAAGGTTGCGACAGATCTGCAGACTTGATTCAGAGTGACTCACGGAGATGTAAAGATAGCGAAACTTGGCTCTTCCGAAACTAAAGGATTCATCCCAGAGAGATCGCAGAACTTGGGGTCCTCGAGAAGGATGCCGAAGCAAGCTCGACTACCTAGATTACTAGAGAACGGAAAACCTAATTGCCGTTTACAGTTTGATCCTAGAGGGTGAGCGAAGGCTGCTTTACCCCGAGCTTTAACTGAGCCCTTGGCTGAATATCACTGAGCGCTCCCTGAGCGCCCACGAGCAGCTGCCTGAGCTACAAGGGCCCCCAATCTGACTCCTAAGAGATCGGTTACACCGGCCTCTCACGCTAGGCATTGGTTTCGGATATCACTCACTGATCCTGGCATGTCCCTGCCCCTACTATGTATACAGCTGCCTAATTTTCCTTGCCCATGGCGCCCTTCTCTCCATTCCCGGCACCAACGAAGCACGGAATTAAGCCCTCTCCTTCCCCATTTTTCCCCAGGTGGAGGGGATCCCCATACTCTGCTTGGCACTGTCGAGGCCCTCTATGAACGTTCCCTCACATGCTAGATTTAGCAGTCTCGCTCCCTTTCCTGAACGAAAAGATAGGAAATTGTATATGGCTCATGTAGTAGTGGACTTCCTTCTGCGGCGGGTATTTGCAGCTCATGCGAGGTTACGGGATGCTTTGATGTAGCCGATGTCGGAATGGCGAAGAGATACATTCGTACGAATGGGGCAATGATTGGCCGGGCTCGAGGCGTTTTGGTCCCGATTTGCAGTCGTCAAAGGGATGCCCGCGAAATCTTCAGCCGCCACTGCAGCTTTAAGGTCTCGGCGTGTCGTCCGCCTTTGAGATCGCGTCAGAAAGAGAACCCTATCCAAAGACATGACTGTATTCGTCCTTGACACGGAAGATCGTGACCGCTAGCTTCATCAAGTTGTCATACACCAATATCTTAACCAGGAATCCTACAAAAACAACAGCCAAAAGCTTCATCGTCACGGCCAACGCTATGGCGCAGGCCTGAAATGCCTGCTCTCGGAGCGGTGTCTCTCGCGGCAGCCAGCGAGGGCGATAAACGTAGACGTAGTATCTTGCGCAGCCGCTGAGCCCGTATATGAGACGAGCAGTTGCGGGCAGAGTCAAACTCCAGTAGAAGCACTGGAAGAATAGAGACTCTTGCTTGCTGAGTTGCATCTGACAGGTGAAGGTAATCACATGCCACAGCATGTAAAGGATAACAATCCCAACGATCGCCAACATTGTAATGAAAGCCGTATTCCTCGGCGGTATGGTGTCGACATCAGTGAGGTTGTTGTTGGCATTGCTGTCGCGAGGGACTTTTTGGCGCTCTCATCGTACTCCGACATCGTATGTCCGGATTGGCAATCATCAGCAGCGGCCAGAGCATCTTTTTCGTCGACACATTCGAGAATGTGGAGAGGGAATTCGCTCAAGAGAGGCGTCGCAATAATACAAAGAAAGTATTTGATGACTGGCCGCATGTTTGCGATGGCGAAGGTTGCTATCTCATCAGAGGTAAGAAGCTATCGCCCTCGACTTACAAGGTCGCTGTTCTTAGCAAGGCGCTTGTTAGTCGCTGGGCCGGGCCAAGCTGGCTCTTCACCGACGAAACGCGACTGAGATGTGGCAGCGCTTAAAGTGGCTTTGGCACAGCAATGCCTCCCTCCAAATTCATCATGAGACGCCACGATTCCACGATTCGAGGCCCCGCGCAGTCAACCTGGAAGACAATCTGAAGATGCGATGCTAGTGGAAAAGAACTCAGTGATCTGGCTTCGAGGACATATTGCCAATGACATTCGTATTCTTTTGATCTTTTATCTGTCTTTGTCCATGTTATTACATGCGAAACTCTGTTGCTCTGCCCTACCTCACAATTCATTTTGACCAGATCATTCGTGACTGAAGTCAGAAACTAAGAGGAGATCTGTTATCTCACTTTGTCGCCTCGCTAGCATCGCTCGCAGGCTTTGCTTTACTCTCATCCCCCTGATCTACCTTTGCTGACCCTCCAGCGTTGGCTTCCGCAGGCTTGTTCTTGGCCTGCTCTTCGGGTACGCCCCTCGTTGAAGGATTTTGGCCTTCGACGTCAGGATGGTCTGGCGCAACACCCGACGGGTTAATTTCGTTGCCCTCTTCGTCAACAAGTCGTGTTCTTGTTTCGTATCTAGTCTGGAACGAAGCTTTTCCTTCATTCAGTAGGGCTTGGACTTGCTCCTCGTCCAACAAGTTTCCATCTTGGTCACGGTATTCCACGCGCTCTTCTAGGCCAACGACATTGGGTTCAGCAGCTTGTGGAGTCACCGCCGATGGGTCATCTTTTCGTGTCGAAGCAACTTGTGCTGAAGGGACTGTGGGAGTGGCACCCCCTACATTCGGCTGGGATTCAGCATACTGAGAGTACTGCGGTCTGTTAGCTTCAATGTCGATGGTGAGAATGCACAAGGTCTTACATCGTGGTAAAAGGTATTGCAATCAAAGTCCCATGTGTCGAAGAGCTTGACTGCCCTGCATTGATCTTGCGTCCAAGTGTTCCCGTACGCGAGGGGCGCGTAGAGAGTGAACACTCCAACAGCGAACGCGACAAAAAGAACTGCTACAGCACGACCGATTTCAGGACGCTGTTTCAAACCGAGGGAAGCAATCCGGTTCGCAGCAAAATCGAAGATCTGGCACATCGCAATAATGGCGAAGTAGAGTGCTGGGAAATAGTGATGCAAGAACAGTTGTCTCGCCATGAGGTAGAACGGGAAATAGTGCAGCGCCCAGCCCAATACAGTCTGGCCGATTTCGTAGTCAAATCGCTTGAAAGTGACATTTGAATAGTCGTTGCAGCTTCGCTGCCATCGAAGGACAGCAATCCCCTTGAAGACAACATATGTCAGGATGGCGAGGGTGGACGACCACCAGATCGCAGGATTCCCAAGAAGGTAGATCTGGCGATGGTCTTTGCCCCAGAAATTGATACCACGTCGCAAGATTGGCCATGAACCAGGTCTAGAATCCCAGGCATGTGACTCGACCAGGCCTGCGTTGGTCTTCCACATCACCTTCTGTAACTCCCAGAATTTGCCCAAGAAACCGGGATTCCGGTAGTTAACCTTTTCAGCTGTTTCATCCAGCTGAGGATGGAAGTTTTGTTCAATGTACCAAACGCTGTTTGGCAGCGTTCCGCCTTTAGCGCAAGTGACCTCCTGTTGCTCGAAACCCCAATCCGGGAGTTTGACTTTATGGGAGAACAAAACACAGCCAGTCATGATGTGCACGAGCTTGAACTTTGTCTGGATGGTTCGCAGTCTCTCTTTAGCCTCCTCGCCGTCAGACATGGACTTGACAATCTCAACTCGGAAGAGGTCATTGGCATCGCCTTCAAAGCCTTCATAACCATAAGCAGTCACTTCGTTCTGCCACTCTGCTTCGGTGATCGGAGGTCGAACATCATGAGAATGAATGCGTCGGTGAGTCATGGTGTGGTAGAGCCTAATAACGTCGCCGTCTTTGATCCATTGAGGGCCGTCAGTGAGATTGCCCCAAGCCTGAGGCCCAGGAATAGTGATGTTATCTGCGGTGATTGGTTGGGTTTGATTTTCAAGGAGGAAAACATTGTTTTCATCTTTGTGTGGGTATAGTGTGACCTGTTGCTGTTTGCTACCACCGGGGTACATGTGAGAGTGAGAATGAAGGTAGCCTCCCTGTGTGTTGTGATGCCTGATAGATACCTCGCTACCAAAAGCCACATCCGCAGGGGTATCGGCCATGCCCTTATTGTTGAGCGTGGCTTGAAATTCAGAGGACATGAATCCATCACCATCGCCAGGGTTGACTAGACACAGGAAGTGGATGCCAAACATGCCGACATAAAATGCAACCGGAATGACGATCAAGCAGAAGATCCGAGCAAACAAGTGCTTGAACCACTTTCTCGCTGGGACATTGACAGTGTCACCGAGCAGGAGCCACAGTTGCAACGCGGTCAAGCTGCCGACCCAAGCAATCGTGAAGAGGCCAACCCATTTGACGCTGACAGTCGCTCCTAGACCGAGACCTGTTGCAGCTAGCCAGAACCACCAACTGGCATCAAACGCTCGTTCAGGACCGAGTTCGTGCTGGTTGCTGAAGCAAGTCCATGCCAGAGCAGTAAAAGCAGTGCAAATTACCAATGGAGAATCGAGCAGAATCAGTCGGGATTGTGTGACCAGGCCGTTCTCAAAAATGAGCAGGGCCGCTCCCAACGAAGCTGTAATCGTCTTGCATCCGGCAGCTTTCAGGGTGAGGAAGATAGTAGGGATCGTAAGGACACCAAGAATTGCGGGTAACATGCGCATCGCAACATAGGGGACGCCTGGCTCCAGATAATCCTTTCCGATATCTTTGAAGTCGAAATCACCCTTGAACCCGGCGGCCCAACCGGCGAGTGTGATGAGCAATTTAGCCAAAGGCGGGTGGACGTCCATAAAGAATTTTCCCTTGATGTACTTGGTTGCAAAACCACCGAAGCTATCAAGTCATTAGCACGCCCTCTTCCTGAATAAGTGGACAAACTCACTGAACCTCATCGAAGACTACACTTGAGGGCTGGTAGATCCGGAACAGCCGCACCACCGCAGCGAGCATCGTCAACAGCCCCATGAGCTGGTAGTCGGATACGGGAAGGAGGAAGACATCGTTGTCTGTTACTCCTTCTGATGCGTAGCTCGTCTTTTTCGGTGTGACTGCCTTTGTGGGCCCCGGCGACTGGCCCTTTTGTAGAGTTCCATTCTTTCGAGGTTTATAGGCCATGATTGCGTAGGAGAGAGGTCAACTGAGGATTTGCGGGATAGTTCTCGCTCTGGACTCGAGGATTGTCGCACAAGAGTGGTTGATGATTCCGCCCCCAAATGGAGACAGGGGAAACGTGGTCAAAGAGAGACAGGAAAGAGACGGAGATTCATTAAACAGGTCAGAAGACCATATTAAGAGAGGTAGGAACAACAAGCATAGAAGAAGAGAATATGTGCGAGGGGATTGAAAGGGCGAAGAAAAGGACAAATGTTCAGGAGAGACTGACAGGACAAGTTGTTCTATGGATGCATCAATTCGCAGTCAAAAAGTGACACAAGAGGCCACATGCGCGTCGTGAACAGTGAAAGCCGCAGTCGCGGCCCCTGTCAATGTGACAAGCCTGGAGTCGCGCGGCCTCACCATAAGTTTAGGTACAAGGTGTCAAGTAAGTTCGGGCTCTCCAGGCGCACTAGTCAGTTAGGCTCGCCTATTCGAGCTCCCCACTAAAGTGCCAATATGCCTCGTACTCGTACTTGCTTGTGCACCAGCCACAGCCTTGCACTAGCCACACTAACCACGTCTTCCCAAAGAAAGTCTGCACTGAATTCTACAATTTCATGCATACTCGACTACAACGCCCCATGACTGATCAACCTCTCTGCCATACAGTCACTACGACAACCTTTCCCGATGCCGAGTAGAGGATACCAGAGATAAGGTTGTTTTAAACAAACGCTATTCGGCTTTACAGAGCAAGTTGTACCTGGAGGCAAGAGGTGGAAACAAATCTCAACGACTTCGCGACCACCATGACTTCAAATGGCGCAGTCCCAGACCTGCCCGAGTCGGTCTCTAAGCCTCCTGATGGCGTCGTTCTACCTCCAAAGGATATCCGCGCGATCATTGAGAAGACCGCAGGCTATGTCGCTCGTAACGGAACGGTATTCGAGGATCGCATTCGAGACAAAGAAGTGTCAAACCCCAAATTCTCCTTCCTCAATCCTGCCGATGCCTATGCTCCCTTCTATCAGTGGCGCTTGGATGAGGTGCGCTCCGGCCGTGGCACTGCCGTCTCAGCAGGCCGAGCTGGAGACGCGACGCCCGTCCCAGAAAAACCCAAAGGACCCGAACCGCCTCCAGAGTTTCAGTTCAGCGCCCGTATGCCCAATATCTCTGCGCTAGATCTTGAAGTTGTCAAACTCACGGCGCTACACGTAGCCCGCAAAGGAAAAAGCTGGATGACTTCTCTCGCAGCTCGCGAAGCACGAAACTTCCAATTCGATTTTCTCCGACCTCAGCATTCTCTATACAATTTCTTCCAGCGCCTGGTAGATCAGTATACCATTCTACTACAGACCGGACCTGAAGGTCAAAAAGCAGAGCAGGCACGCATACAAGCGCTCCAGGCGAACATTCAAGATCGATTCCGTGTGCTGGAAAGAGCAAAGAAGCGATCAGAGTACGTCAAATGGCAAGACACACAAAAGCAAAAGAAAGAAGAGGCCGAGGAAGCAGAGCGTCTGGCATACGCTCAAATAGATTGGCATGATTTTGTTGTCGTCGAGACGGTCCTCTTTACAGAAGCAGACGACCAAGCCGATCTCCCTCCACCCACAACCCTAAACGACCTTCAATCCGCCAGCCTCGAGCAGAAAGCTATGATGAGTCTGGCGAGACCGGACATGCGCATCGAAGAAGCTATGCCAACGTCCGACATGGACTATGCTTATGCCGGATATACAGACCCATACTCTCAACAACAACAGCAGAATGGATACCAAAACCCCCCACCCCAGGTTCCCGAAGTCCAAATGCCAGCATATACACCCTCACCCCTCCCGCCGCAACCTTCACCCGTCCCCGCTGCTATGCCTCCCCAGATCCCACCTCCTGCATCGTACTCACCCGCACCTCAACCAACAGCCTCACCAGCTCCAGGCCAACCTCCTATGCGTATAAAGCAAGACTACGTTCCCCGCGCCCAGCAACGAGCCGCCCGCGCCGCAACGGCCCTGTGCCCGAACTGCGGTCAACAAATCCCTGTCGCCGAGCTCGATGCACATTTGCGTATCGAGCTGCTCGATCCACGCTGGAAGGAACAACAATCCAAGGCTGCCGCACGCTTCTCAACGACTAATCTCGGCGGCACGGACGTCGCGGCGAATCTCAAGCGCCTCAGAGCACGAACTGATGGCACCGGCGCAAACTCTGGCGCAGACCCTGTGGCCGAAGCCGCGGCGCGCGTCCTCGGCGAGCAGGAGGAAGAGGAGCGGCGAAAGCGGGCCAAACTCGACATACCGGGCCAACCACAGGTTCAGCAAACCCAACCGCCTCCAAACGTGCAGGAGCAGATTCAAAGGATACACAGCAAATACGCTTCATGAGATGCGCGTCCTCTAGGCACAGAAAAGACTAGCCAGCTTCATGGTCTAGTGTTCGAATTTTCGTGCTTGACAGGGCATGAAGCTCGAGCCTCAAGGTATGAGCGCGAGCTGTTCATTGTTGGCGTGTCGTGAAGTCCTACCAATCAGCCATCAAAAGCGAACCCGGATATTTCAAGGCAATCGAGGTTGAAGAAAGATGGAAAAGGCTGCCACAGCACTTTCTAACCGACTAGCTGATGCTTTTAAAGCCATCAAACTGAACTGCAAGCGGTAATGGCGCCATCACGAGAAAGACCCTTCTTCCATACCGAATGATGATCGTTGAGCTGTCGTTTGTACGGTCTTACGTATGACTCCGCCCTCGCATTCTCAGCTAGAATCTTCAGGCGCCAGGATGGCTGGACCTCGGTGTCTGGGACGAGGTATACATCCTGTGTCGGTACAGGGCGGCAGTCTTCCACAAGGAGTCACTCTCTTCAGATGTTCAAGAGCCAATCTGACATCTTGAAAGCGACATGGCCACACCCACGAGACTGAATGCGTCAACTTTGCCAGCCGGTGTGGTAGCTAGCAAGTGTGAAACAGATTGATATGAATTTGATTTGTTGACTCCCGTCCTTCTGTCTCCTGTGTGGGTACTACTGTTGCATCGCTGTTTTAAAAATGTCCATCCATATACTCGAAAGGAAATCTGTACTAGCAATATCCATTGTACTACCATCAACTTAAACATTCAAATGCCACATGGTGTTTTCGATGACAAACTCGGTTCAGCTCGTAAGAATTCAAACTTGATAACCGCTTGCACGCTTGAGCATGATTTGGAGCCCGGGGTATTCGCAAAAGCAAGAACATCGACGCAGAGCTATTTAGAAAGTGGTGTGGGACTCGAGTAGACCCCCATTTCCAAGGTAGATAAGATGGACGGTGAGTCGATCAGTCAAGGGTAGTTCTGTGGTGCACCGGAGCCGTAGCGCCACTACTGGCCCTCTCATTGTCCTGGGAGGACGTGACACGTTGCGCGGAGAGAAGAGATGTGGTCCGGTAGTCCTTGGAAGTCCTCGGCACCCCGTCGCGAGAGGAAACTGGTTCAATCACCGCCGTGGGGCTGACGACGGGTCGAGTGATGTCCAATTCCGGATTGTAAGCGGAAGCCTCCAGATCGTCAAAGTCCTGGCCAGGATTGGCAGTTTGGTATTCGCAGCTCTTGATGAACCAGAAGAAGCCGGAGGCGATCAAAGAGCCCAGCAAAGGGCCAAGCCAGTAGATCCAATGTTCGGGGGGGAAGTAGGAGTTGGCAACGCAGGGACCAAAGCTCCGAGCAGGGTTCAAAGAACCACCGGTGTAGTAGACGCCTTGGTAGTTTAATCAGCTTCGGCACCGGAAAAGGTGTACTGTACTGGATTCCCTCCTCGTTGGAACTTACCGGCCAGTTCGGCGATGAATAGAGAAAGCCCGATGCCAACCGGAGCGAGAAATGTGCCCTTGTGCTTCTCAACTGCGAGCATGAGGATGGTGAAGACGAGTCTGTAGCGAACCCACTGTTAGTGGTCTTAAAAAAGTGGTGGGTGGATAAGAAACCCGGTTCTTTTGCTTACTGGGCTGTGAGAAACATCTCAATGAACAATCCTTGTGTCTTGTTCGTCCCTCCACTGAGAGAAGTCGTGACGGCCAGAGGACCGGGAAACAGGGCCTTGACGACGCCTGCAGACGCCATGGCTCCGAGCATCTGTGCAATGAAGACGAGGAACCCGCGTAGGAAGGGAACTGCGCCGATAAGGCAGAGGCCCAGCGTCACCTGTATACAGTGCTCAGCCACTTCGTCTTTCTCCTAAAATACACCACTCACAGCTGGGTTGAAAAGGCCACCTGAGATCCGGTAGAATATCCACGCATTGACAGCAAGCGAGAAGCCAAAGCAGAGGCTGATATACAGGAGTTGTGCCGGGTTCGGGCCTTGAGGGAGGTTGGTGCTGGTACTGCCGGTGGTGGTTTGAGGAGTGTTGGCTACCTGCGTGCCAGCAAATGCGAAGAAGCTGGGAAATATGGCAAAAGCCTCGTCAGCGCATCTTGTTGCCCGTCAGGAGCCACGAGCATGGGGCAAACGTACAGGAAGAGAAATGTACCAACGAATTCGCCAGACATGGCCACGAAGTGGTTTCGAGGGCCGTTGGGAATCCTTAGGAAGAATGGATGAGCCTTCGGGCCTTGCATCTTTTCATCTTCGCCTTGTGGTGTCGCTCCAGTGGAATTCTCTGCCGTCTTGACTCTTCCCCTTCTGTGGCCAAAGAGACCAGGAAGGAAGCCAGACTTCGCCCGAATATTGTCCATGTTGGAACGTCTGCTGCGGATTTTATTGTTTCTTTTGCAACGAAAGAGCGTCAAAGTGAGAACTAGGCTGTTTGCGAGCGTACGATAGGTTGAGAGGGAACACGATCAAGGTCAGATGGCTGCCCGACGCGACAAAGCCCACGGCACGAACAGAAGGCTGAAAAGCTGCAAGGATAAGAATGCATAGGAAAAATGGTCGACTCAGCTGAAGACAACAGGTGCCATACGAAGGACTTCAAGGGTCGATGGGCGACCCTGACATCCTGCCATCTCCTCCACCAACATCATCGTCAGCAGACATGTGGGTGATAAGGACAACACATGTTGATCAAAGCGGTAGTACGCGGCAGCGTCTCGTGAATGGGACATGGGCGCCATCCAAAGCTAAAAGATCGATTTGTAGCGACCTGATGGGCATCTGGCTCGCTGGAAGGAAGGGGATCGGAGATGGTGATCATCATCACTTCTCGACAATCGATGCCGTCATGACGAAAGCGGCAGAGACAGCGAGCATCAATTGGGCTTCTGGTGGCTGTTGCCACTACGAGGACGAGTAGACACTGCACTTCGGGGTTTGCCAGTCCCAAGTCCCGCGAGTTGAGCTGAGGCTTCTCCAGCGTTTCCGCAACTTTGTGTCTTTCCAAGAACCTAGAAATGTCACAAACGGCCAGGAAAGGCTGGGCGGGCCTTGGTAAATAAATACTTCTCCAAGGCGCCCACTGTCTTGGGATAGCCAAAGGTTCATCGCATCTCCCACTGGGCCATTCAATTGGCCTATGGACCGTATCATAGAACCTGGCGAAGAGGATCTCCGTCTTATAAGTTGTTTCCACTGTACGGACTACAATAATGTACTGCGACAAGATTACCGATGGGCGCTCCCCGTCCACATAACGCTTGCGGATCGTCTCGATCGTCGTTATACAGGGCTTCGTCGTGTCTGGCCATTTATGCGAGGGTAGCATTGCTTTCTACCCGAAGATCCGCTTATAGTGCATTTGATTTGTATCCAGTTACATGCACAATTATCCTCAAATACAATGTGCAATTTTCGCTGGTCGAGATGCATATCTCCAAATTCCAGATCAAAGGAACATTCCCAAGACTGTACGGAGTAGAGACTCCTTGGGACACTGGATCTCCATATACGAAACTCGCTCCTCACAAGAGAGTCTCAGCAATATGGCGCAGCAGATTTTATTCACGCTGCGTTTCTAGCACGTGTACACAAAGTCTCCTTGAACGAGGCATTGTCTCGTCCACGGAGTTGGATCAAAGGAGATTGACCTGCAAAGTACTCCGTATCCATGTCTGAGTGAGAGACAAAGCCTGATCAAAACTATCTTAGGCGTCAGTCTAATGCTGCAGCATCACCATGTGGTGGTGATCGTAGTGATGTATCCTTAGTGTCTCGCAAGAACATCAATGAACGCCGCATATGCGCAGTATTTGGTGACAAGAATAGCTGAGTCTGACTTTTATCCTGAGACTGTCTGGTCCTTGGGACGTATGGCGCCTCAGGGCGCGTCTGCAAGAATTGCACTTAAAGGCCCGTTTACTCTGAACTATCAGCGCACGTGACCATGCTTCTCCCATTCCCTAGACGCGCCCGTATGTGGTCATGATACGGATACACGATCCCGCCTGCGCCCTCACTTGCATCCCATGACAAGTTCACACCCCGGATCAGGCTCCAAGGCTTGATCGACACTTCACTCACATCCCTTCCAACTTATCGAAACACTCTTTTTTTTTGAGTATCAACTCTTACCATCGCCTTCCTTGTGTTCAGCGTTATCAGCGTTGCTCTGTCCCCTGTCGACTGTTTAAAGCAGATGGCGTTTCCATAAACCACTCCTTAGACTGCCTGGGAAGTTCTACTTTGCCAGAATGAGGCCGCTACGGTTTCTTCTCCTCCTCACCTTCTTCATAACGCTCCCGATAGCCTTGACTTTCTTCTCCCTTTTCTCATTATCCGAGAGCAATGCCGACACCTTTCACACCGGCTACACCCCTCGCCAACGTAGCCTGCGAGCGTTCTTCTCATTCCAAACCCCATCCAGCTTGTTTCCGCCTTCAGCAATAATTAGCCTAACAGCGGATAATTCTACATTCTTCCTGGCCAGGCCTGCTGCGTTTGGACCGAGCCTGCCTTCGAGGGGACTCAGCGGGCAATTGTGGGTGGGCAAGGGGTTTGGAGATGATGCACTCCTGAAAGAAGAGAATATTCATATTGTGGGATGGGAGTTAGGCTGTTCTGACGTGCCAGGCTGGGGCGAGGAGACCTCCAAGAGAGAGAAAAACCTGCCTCAAGTCGATCATCTACAGGAAAGCTCCAATAAGCGCCGAGATTTGGGCCGTGATGGCCAAGCAGGCGATGAGGATCTGGATGGTTCAGAGCCCTTTCAGGAAAACGTGGAGGACGACGGAACGGATGACTATCTACATCACCCTCTTCCAGACTCGAACCCTGCTACACCTGGCCACCCTGGCGAGCCTGCTAATATTGGTCCCTCCGATCAAAAGAATCCAACTCATGCCGACATTGAATCTTTACAAGAAAGCGCCGATATTGCCGGAAAGATCGTGATGCTTAGCCGAGGCGGATGCGGATTTTTGGAAAAGGTCAAATGGGCACAACGCCGTGGAGGTATAGCCCTTATTGTGGGAGACAACGAACGCGGAGCACAATTAACAATCATGTACGCCAAAGGAGACACATCGAACGTCACTATACCTGCCGTCTTCACCTCGTATACTTCGGCTCATCTTCTGGCCTCGCTGGTGCCACCTGAGTCGGGCGAAGACGAAGCTGGCTCTGGCAAGGGCTCGGACAAAGCAGCGAAGGGCCCACAGAAGGGTAACAATCATGAACAGCAGGACAGCAAGCCAGTGTTTACTTCAACCAAATCTCGGAAACAGCAGCCGACCATTGTCCCAGCTAAGGATTCTGCCACCGCTCAAACTGAGAAGGGCTGGGTAAGCAATGTGCTCAGCGCGATTGGCCTGAACGAAAATTCTCCTTTCTCGCATGTCGAGGACAGCCGCCGGCCACCAAGCAGCGGTAACATCGATTGGGTCCTCGTAGAAGACTGGGACGACGACATGCCGGTGAAGTCGAGCAAAAATGCAAAGCCAGCGGCCAACATTCCCACTTTATCAACATCAATGCTGAGAACAGAAGCAACAGCCTCTAAAAAACCAGGAATGGACGACTTCGTGATCGGCGTCCACGATTGGCGAGATACCGACTTGGTGGCACCAAAGCCGTCGAAGAGCATTGCCAATGTTGTCGCCAACCCAAAAGCTGGCAAAGGCAGTCAAGCAGAAGCCACCAATGTCGTCAAGCCGTCCAGTCAAGCTCAAGACGCTCTCAAGGGTGGCAGTATTACGCCGGGCAGTGGCGAATATGTTCATGAGAAATTCGAACAAACGAACCGTTACAACAGAGGGCAAGATCGGTCGAAACAGCAGCAAAAGCATGCTGATGCTGCTCCTGTCGAAGAAGCAAAGGGCTGGCTCAATTTGTTCAGCTCGAAGGATTCCAGAAAAGAAGCGCCCAGGACACCTGCCTCAAAACAGGAACAGGATGCTAAAGCAGGCTCTGCCCAAGTGCACAGTATAGCAGGCCACCAGGAGGATGAGGACCACCCGGGTTTGTGGGTCACCTTGACACCGACAAGTGTGTCGACAAGCCCATTCTTTGACACGCTGCTTGTGCTTGTCATCAGTCCCTTGATTACGCTGACGGTGGTCTATGCACTACTACTGTTGCGCTCGCGTATCAGACGACGAAGATGGCGTGCACCCAAATCCGTCGTGGAGCGATTACCTGTCCGCACGTATCACACCATGAATCCAGCGTCCTCGACCACATCGTCGCAAGTGGCCTCTTCAGATGCGTCCTCACCAACGTCCCCCCTTCTGATCTCCTCATCACAGAATGCCTCGGCGCGCCCACGACCACGCTCGCAGACCACCAACAGCGTATTTCCAGGAAGTACCGGCTCGACTGCCTCCCAAGCTCGCAACCTGACTTCGCCGTCAGAAAAGGGCCCATCAAAATTCGCCAGGCGGAAGCGCTACACAGGGCGCCAGATCGAATGCGTAGTTTGTCTGGAAGAGTACATCGATGGCGAGAGTCAAGTCATGTCTCTGCCATGCGGGCACGAATTCCACGCCGAGTGCATAACTCCCTGGCTTGTGACGCGGCGACGTACATGCCCCATCTGCAAAGGTGATGTTGTGCGGAGTCTTGCGCGCACAGACTCCCGATACGAGGAGGATGTGACGGAGGGCGAGCAAACTAGTGATGATGTGCAGGAACGCGCTGCTCAGACGACCAATGAGGATGTGAGTGCCGCCATTCCCATTCCGACTCTCCTCCGCGATGCGAACCACGACGTCGAACAAGGCCATGCTGTCGACGCTGAGGATGACGTACCTTTGCTCAACGGCCAACATGCAGGAGGTCAAAACTTGGCTGCGGCGAGAGACGGAAGTACAGTGTGGAGAAGTATCAGCGCCAGTGTGAGTCGACTGAGTGGAGAGACTCTCTGGAGAAACACTCCCGTCGATCGCAACAGGTGAGGAGGCTCGAGTCTGGCAAGCCAAGGGAATGATCTCCGGTCTTGAGACAGGAGATATGGTGGCGTTGATGTCGTTGTTAGCCAGGAAAGGAAAGGAAAGATACCCCAATTGGACTCTTGAAGTCTATTCTTTTTTCGATATTCGTTCTTAGTTTCATGTTTGGTTTGTTTTTTCATATCGTGGTATGTTTCAAGGAGCATCAAGCGCTTTGAACGTGATTGTAAGGCGATGGTAATTTGTGCCGCTTCGGCCGAGAGCTGCCAGAGGAATCAATGGCAGTACGTTGACCTTACTCTGCTAGTCTAGAAATACCTATTGCACAGGTGCCTACGTAGCACGTTGCGAGTCTTCAGAGAGGACACAGAAATCCCAGACAGGGAGAGAAAGAAGATGAATCAATCACACCTCAGGTATTGGGTTTTGTATTTTTCGGGCTTTTGAGACCGCCAGGACTCCTCCGTTTCGTTGCAGGACATCTCAAGGAAGGAAGGTGGCTAGGTAGGCAGGTAGATACGTGGATCAACTCAACCCAGGCGCTGTTGATGGCAATGTTTTTGAGATATTGTGTTCTTGGAATGACGTGCACGAGGATACTTTTGTGTAGATTAATATTAATTAATAATACAGTACTATGGGGATGTAGAAAAGGCACGTAGGCCGGGTAGCTAGGTACGATGTAGGCAAGTTACGTAGGAAGATACCTTAGGTAAGATGAACAGGTAGTTGCACAGGGGTTCGAACGTAATCGTCTCCGGGATAAAACCATGCCGTGTAGGCACCTGGCATGAAGTAGGATACGATAGGATAGGATGGTATGATGGTGTGTATCGCTTTTCGACTCTTTGAAAAGGGCATGATGGGTATTTTATCGCTGTCATGGATCTCGTCGCACATTTTATATCTTGGGGTTGGTGTCCGGTTTATCTTTCGGGAACCAGGTAATTCCCGCTAACTTTCTGCTATTTTGTCCTCTGATGTCACCACAGCAGCAGCAGCAGCAGCAGCAGCAGCAGAAGCAACATCAGCAGCAGCAGTAGCAGCAGCAGTAGTGTCCAGTTCAAGGCAAGGTCCAAGCCCATGTCGATGTCAATCGACCTTTGGAAACGGTGACCATTTCGCCGTATGGCTTGCCCTAGCGATCTTGTTGAGCTCCAATTGACTGCGTCTCTGGAAGTCACGGGGTGGCGGCTCAGGCGTTCCTTCAGGATGATCCTCGTCGACGAGATAGTGTCTGGACATTGGCTCGAGGATGTTCGTCTCCGGAAGATTCAGTTTCCGCGGCTGCATGTCCGAGGGCATCTCCCAGCCTTCAGGGGCCGGGATCTCGACCTTTTGGCCGGTCGCGGGGTCGACGATGAAGTGGCGCGCGGGGAGAACCTCGACGGCCCGGATGGGCTGGATGTGCGTGTAGTAGTGGTGCACGTGGATTTCGCGCGTGACTTGTTCCTGCACGATCTCGACGGTGTGTTCCTTGACGACTTCCCGCGTCACCGCAGGCTGCCAGGCTGTCTCGACGTCTGTCTGGTGCGTTGAAGAGCCGGGTCGAAAGCCCGGCGGGAGTATTGTATGTCCGTTGTAGTGAGGGGAGCTGGTTTGGGGTGTGCTGGAAACGGTGGGAGTGGTAGATGGCTGAGTTTGTGGTGGTGAAGACGAGGACGCCGAAGGAGAAGATGCTGGTCGGAATGGTAAGTTGGACATCTTTGGAGACGGAATGTGGTACAGAGGGTTGAGAGGTGAGGGATCGAACGGTGCTAATGGGACGTGACGAGGTGTCCGTGGAGGCTGGTGAGGGCCGGATTGATCTCGTGCAGATGTAGTGGGAGGTGATGGAGGTTTCTGGTCGTGCGCCGCGGCGGGTTCCTGGTCTGCGTCCTGGGCGTCGCCAGACGGCGGCCGTTCACCGAGTTGCTCAGTGGACGGTTTAGATATGGCTCTTACTCCCTCGGCGGTCTGAAGCCGTTGTTTACGAAGAGACGAGGAGCGCTGGGGAATCGCCTGGGTGCGTAATTGAGGCAAGGCTGTGAGGCTCTCGTCAGGATGCTGCTGGACCATAGCGGGTGGCACGATCGGGCCAGTGGTGGAAGAAACAGTCAAGGCATTGGAAGATGGACGTTTCTGCAACCGGCGCGACCTTTTTGGACGGACGGTAGGGCCATTGCTCGTGTTCTGGCGGTTGCTTGCTTCCTTGCTCCAGCTTCGACTGCGGCTGCGAGTGGTGTTGTGAGTGAGAGTCGCCGCCTCGCTCAAACCAGCCGACATGACGTAGAGTGAGTGTCCTCTGCGCCTCTCGAACGGTTTTGATGGGGATTTTCGCTATTATCGAGCCCGTTGCCACGCCAGGCTTCTTGTCAGTAGTGATGTCGAAAGTTCAGTCAAAGTATAAACTGTCGTCATGACCAGTCCCAGACGTCTCGCTCGCGCAGAAACAAAACGTGGAAAACGAGGCGATGGGGACGACTACGCAAAACGAAAAACACAGCCAGACACAGCTGCCCTGTTCTTTTCGCTTACCTCCTGAGTGATACTAGTCGCCATGGTTGACCCGGTCTAACTAGTGGCCTAAATACTGGGATGCCACGAGCTGGACATAGGAGGTGGGCAAACACGTTAGCTAGAGAACCGTGAGAGGCAGCTACAATAGGCTCGCAGCCGAGCTTCGGATGGGGGGTCGCTGGCGACTGTCGAGATACGGAGCAGTTCTAGGCTCCTAGTTAGGGAGTCCTAGACTCGGTAGAGTCGTAGTAGTCAGAGCCACGCTGCAAACTTCAGCATGGCCCCTCTGGCTCTGCAGGGATGTGGCGACTTCAGCGAGATAAATCCTAAACCTGGACTCTGGTCTAGGCAGAGTTTGGCAAATGTGTTCAGGCCCGAGACGCTGGCGAACCTTTTTCTCCGCGGCGCCACTTGCTGAAATTGGTTGCCAGGGCTGAGGCTAAAAGATCATAGACATGCATCATCACTGAGCAGTCAAAATCAAAACTTATCAGTATCGCCAGAAAACCAGGAGCAATGGCAACCGAGCCCTGCGTGGTGACGGTGATGCGGCGAGCCTCTTTTGCCTCCACTCGAAAAGGACCCTCGGACGCCTTACAACCGGCATAGGCTCCTCAGGCTCTAGACTCTAGACTCTTTGCGATGAACAGGGCAGACGTGCCTTCGAAAAGCCACTATTGAGGTTCTGGTCAGGAATGGGAAAGGCCCCGGAAAATCATCCCTAGAACATTGAGTAACGAGAACCGAGGTGAGAGATCACGGATCAACGATGCCATGATCACCGCTTCTGGTCCCAGGATCGTGGATGGGACGATTGGCCGGAAGTTTTGTGCTGGTGGCTTGTGAGTTGTCGATCAAGCTTCATCCGTGTCGTCCATCATGATCCTCGCTTTCCATGTCTGTGCTCAAAACTGTGTCCTAACTAGGTATTCTACGCCATCGTACATACAACCTTCTACACAGGGTCTGTCCTCATATGCCCCGGACCGCCTGTTTCATCATTATTGATCTCTATGGAGTACTCATGACGCACTATGATACATAGAATTGTCCTCTTTCAGCTGCCATGATCGCTATGTCGCTGGTGAGTGGCATCCACCGTTGTCGACCCCGTACGAGCACAGCATCCTTTCGTGTCGGGGTCGCCTCCCCACTCCTCTTTCTGTCCTTACATACGCTGTGGCTCAGCGCTGTTCTTAAAGCCCAGACATAGTATCCGTACATTGCACCTAATCGTCATATGTCTGTGTGAACTCGAGTTTGCAATCACATCATCAGCATTTTCGAGAGCATTCGAAGAACCTTTCAGACGCGGTCATACTTCGCTAGTTGCATGCATCTCTGTCACCCCCCCCCCTGCTCAAGATCCATAGGCGACACTCGGCTAACGACTCCATCGCCCAGATCTGATTGACGAAACCTTCAGGGACCTGCACGTCTGATCAGTTTTACACGCCATGGCCGTAAATGCCGGAGTGTTGGTTCCCTCGCGGAGGGCTCATGCTGTACTGGTAGGGTCAGCAAGTGCCATGATATCACATCCCTGACGATGTATCCTTCTTGTCCTGGCCACCGCTCAGAGACGGTGTATATAGTCCCGTCATGTTCCTGGATTGTGGCTTCTTTCCGAGTCCTCACTCACATTTTTCAAATTGACCTGTAATAGATCCCAAAGCTCAGCCATCCACCTCGCCTTTCGCAGACATGGAAGCAGCCAAAGCAGCCGTTCAGAAGATCACTGGCCACCGGGGTCAACACACCACGGTCGAAGAGACCGTCAACCCAGCGGTTACTCGAGAAACCATCAAACCACATCGTCACGAAGAGGCTACTGAAGCCGTTGACCGTGAAGTTCATCAGCACCACTACCACACGACCGTGCAACCACTTCAGCACCAGGAAAAGTTGCCTGAGAAGCACACCCACAACATCCTCCCTACCGAAGAACGAGAGTTCCACCATGACAACCCCAAAGACACCGAGATGAAGCTCAGCTCAGAGCTGGGTCACTTCAAAGACCACAGGACCACTGAACAGGTCCGTCAGACGCAATCTGTAGCTCCATCCGTCACTGGCGAGCATGTTCACCACCACGTCCATGAGACTGTGGTCCCGGTAGTCCACAAGGAGACAATTCAACCAGAAGTGGTCCACACCACGATTCCTGTACATGAGTAGGTATCGTCACATTTTACCGAAGGATTTTGACTAACAAACATAGAACTCACTATGCCGCCGCCCAACATCACGGCTTGTCCGCCTTGCCCATGAAGACCCTTGATGAGTTCAAGAATGCTGGTGGTGTCCTCACTGGGGGTAAGCACAGCGCTCACGAAGAATACGAGGGTGCTCCTCGCAAGTACAACGAGAAGCTCTCCACCACACTTGACAAGCTTGGCCTCGAAGCCAAAGAGGCAGTGGGTGGTCATCACAATAGTAGCATGAGCAACAGTCACACTGGCACCAGTGTTGGTAACGATGCAATCCCTCGCAATCGTGCTGAAGCTGCTGGAACTACTGGCAACGATGTCGGTGGTGGTCTTGCTGACAAGTCGAATCTCCGTAAGGATTCCGGGGTTGGTGGTTTGGGCAATGGAAATGACCTACACAGGAAGGAAGTTGGCAGCAACACTCACACCAAGCCCAGTCTGAAAGAACGACTGGACCCTCGCGTTGACGCTGACGGCGATGGCAAGCGTGGCTTCGCAGACTGAAAGCTCAACCCAGGCGCGGTGAGGGCTTTCTGAGAACGAAAACATGTATAAGGGTGAAACAGACGGATACCCCCCCCCCCCCCCCCCCAGGTAATGGCTGTGATAGTGTTGAACAGGCTGAGTTGTGACGGTGTCATTACAACCCCCATACTCGCGCCGAACGCCTCCGAGGAACTCCGCCGCCTAGAACGCTCCTTATTGCGCATTTCGCAACACTCTTTTCACAACTATCGAGTCACTCATTGAACTATATCATGTTGACAGCAATATATAGGCCGGTCTATTGCCAATTATTACCAATTATCGGAGCGCTTGTTGCAACCATTAAGGTTCACAAGGAAAGGGCGACTTGCGGCCTGTGATGAGGCAACGAAAGAGGCCTCGACCGGACAGAGAATAGTCGCTCCTTTTGCCTATATATATCATAGTCCTTGACCTCATAGTTATTGAGGTCAGACTCGTCAATACATCCCATTTAACTCCCATTGTGTGAGCGTTGCACGATAGTTATGAGCCCGGTTCCCGATTTCGCTTGAGACACCTGTCAGTTAGTGGTTTGATAAAGCCTCGTCATTGTAAGGCTAGCCAATCAAACACGTCAGACACGTCAAGTTCTCTACGCGCCACGCGCTTCAGGTATCCACTAGTAAAACCACGCATTTTACTATACTTCCTTTTCAGCAACCTCAATATGTCGGAGTTAAATCCAGAGTCTC
>NW_015622516.1:1116789-1122276 GCF_000836115.1 Exophiala spinifera
CCCCCCCCCCCCCCCCCCCCCAGGTAATGGCTGTGATAGTGTTGAACAGGCTGAGTTGTGACGGTGTCATTACAACCCCCATACTCGCGCCGAACGCCTCCGAGGAACTCCGCCGCCTAGAACGCTCCTTATTGCGCATTTCGCAACACTCTTTTCACAACTATCGAGTCACTCATTGAACTATATCATGTTGACAGCAATATATAGGCCGGTCTATTGCCAATTATTACCAATTATCGGAGCGCTTGTTGCAACCATTAAGGTTCACAAGGAAAGGGCGACTTGCGGCCTGTGATGAGGCAACGAAAGAGGCCTCGACCGGACAGAGAATAGTCGCTCCTTTTGCCTATATATATCATAGTCCTTGACCTCATAGTTATTGAGGTCAGACTCGTCAATACATCCCATTTAACTCCCATTGTGTGAGCGTTGCACGATAGTTATGAGCCCGGTTCCCGATTTCGCTTGAGACACCTGTCAGTTAGTGGTTTGATAAAGCCTCGTCATTGTAAGGCTAGCCAATCAAACACGTCAGACACGTCAAGTTCTCTACGCGCCACGCGCTTCAGGTATCCACTAGTAAAACCACGCATTTTACTATACTTCCTTTTCAGCAACCTCAATATGTCGGAGTTAAATCCAGAGTCTCAACGAACGAAACCAATCACTATTACACTTTCTAAGTCTTCCGACTGGGATAACTGGTTCCTTGCCATCAAAGTATACGCTAAACAGCAAGGGATATGGGAATATGTCGATCCCGAGGTACTAGACCCTCCTGTCCTGAAGTATCCATCTATCCCGGATATCTACGATGCTAACTCAGGAGCTGTACCATCCGGAACACTTGATGAACGACAAAAACTCAGCATCCGCTTTGTCGAAAGACAATGGGAGCATGATTGCAAGAAATATGAAGAGAAAACTAAGGCGATTAAGGCCCTAGGAAGTCAAATTATTGGAAGTCTCTTAATCGACCTTATGCAATTTCTGGAAGGAGATCACTCTCCGCACGTAATACTTCTTCGCCTCAAGCGAAGATTCGCTCCTGTTGAGAGATCGAGAGAACTAGATATCCTGACTAGATGGAAGAATATCTCCAAGACTCCGAAGACCTATTAACAGATCGATGACTGGCTAGATAAGTGGCTAAAGGTCTATGATGACGCTCGACGTCTAGATATGTCTATCGCCGCAGGACGTTCTCCAATTTATGAATTCTTGCAAGCTGTCAAGTCACTTAACTCGACCTTCTCTACCATCGAAAATATGAAGGTGTTAAGCGGAGAATTTATCCCAGACTTTCATGAGTTGGTTGAGTCTTTCCGACGACTTAACAGCCTTGAGAAGGACTCCAAGAAAGGCTCTGTTCACTCGCATAACTCGTTTGTATCCCTCGGAGATCAGAGAGCCGACAGCGACCCTCCGAAGTGCAGGATTTGCGACCTCTTCCACTGGTATACTCAATGTCCTTATATCGTTGAGTCAGCAAGGCCTCAAGGTTGGAAACCTGATCCTGCAAGGCAAGCCATTTACGAGGAAATGAAGAAGAACCCTGTTCATGCAAAGCGGTTCAAGCGGGCTATAGAAAGGGCCTCTAACTCCACTTCCTTATCTTCCTCCTCCTCCGCAAAGGAACAGAAAAAGGAGACGGCGTTCACAGCAACCATGGCTTATTCTGCCTCCGCTTATTCAGGGTCAACCAATAGGAGCCTGTACAACGAGTGGATTCTAGACTCAGGATCCGACGTTCATGTGTGCCGGCCTAATACACTAGGCTACGTTGCGCAACGTTCTCCGCGCCCTAATGAGTCGCTAACTTGCGGCGTTGACAAGTATCCAATCGAGTCAATTGGGACAATCACCATTGACATGATGTCTCCTACAGGACCTACTCACATCGTTCTCACAGACGTTCTCTGTGTTCGAGGCTTCATGACTAAAGTGGTCTCATTATCAAGGATAGTAGCTAAGGGTATCCACTTCACAACCCAGGCGCCTCCCGGAATAGGAGGAATGTTCATCCGAGACGGAACCCCAGTGGGTTATGTATACAACTATTACAACCACTTAACATTCACATTATGCGAACACACAGCATTCGCAACCACAACCACGCAACAACACAAGGAACTCAGTTATCCGGCCTCTACCTGGCATAAGATCTTAGGGCACCCTAGCCTAGACAGTGTCAAACATCTTCCGGATATCGCCGAGGGAATACAAGTCACAAGAAATGACGCTCCCAGTATAGCGGAATGCGAGACCTGTGTACTTGCAAAATCTAAACAACAGATCTCAAGAATCCTCCACAACAGCGAGGAACGAAGAGACGAACCACTAGGCCGAATAGCCTTTGACATTGTTCATTTCGCAAAGGGATGGGCCGCGGATCAATACATGAGCCACTTATGGGACTTTTATACCTATATGAACTATGTTTTCACACATAACAGTCGTTCCCAGGCAGGAGAACTTATCCTAGACTGGTTGGCGATGATCCGAACGCAATTCAACAAGACGCCCGCATTTCTGCGTCTAGACAATGAAACAGCACTAAGCGATAATTTCTATAGCCAACTCCGCAGGCTAGGAATCACCGTCGAACACACAGCCCCTCACACTCCAGCCCAGAACGGGGCTGCGGAGCGTTCCGGGGGCATCATCACGCAAGTGGCTAGGGCACTCAAGGTTCAAGGCCATCTCCCTCACTTTTTATGGCCAGAACTAGTCAAAACGGCTGGCTATCTCATCAACAGGACCCCAACAAGGTCGCTGGGATGGAAAACACCCTATGAGGTGTCACATGGACGAAAACCTAGTCTCTCGCACCTTCACCCAATAGGTTGCAAAGCATTCGTCCACAACAAGCAAGTTCCTAGGCTTGAAAAGCTGGAGGACAGGGCTATAGTCGGCTGGTTAGTCGGCTATAATGCAAGGAATATCTGGCGTGTTTGGATACCTACAAAACAAAGGATCCTTCGCTCCAGGGATGTGGTGTTTCATGATAATGCGTTTTATGATCCCACTAAGGTGCAGACCGCGGAGCAACTCCGTGCCCTTCCCCAGGAACTTATTGAGGTTCTTGACATTGAAGCCCTCGTTCTCGGCGACGACGTTGTGGAATCCTCCCCTGACTGGGATCCCCTTGCAGATCCTGATGATCCAGACACTATCATCGTCTCCCGCGGTTCATTATCTCAATTGCAAGTTGAGAAAGAAAGAACTCAAGCTGAGGGGGTGGAAATCGCCTTACCCACGCCACGCACAACGCCCGAGGCTAGCACAGCGCCTAGCGCGTCTAGCATTCAACAACCTAGAGTTGCAAACAGCCCTCAGCCTAGCACTCCTTCACAATCCCCTGCAATATCGAATACCCACGAGGCGTCGTCAGACCTCGCCAATCAGGTTGCGCCATTTTCGGTAACTACTCCGGATTCGGCAACTACTACCCGATTAGGCAACTCACGCGACGATGCTCCCACCACATCTCCACGTTCTAGTGAAATATCAGCCAACTTGGATGAGAACAACATCCTTCCATCTCACGAGCGACGTCGACGACAGCCGTCTAGGCGTCACCAGAATTATGCTATACAACTAGCAAGTGATCCTCACAATCTTCACGCATTTCACGCGGCATTTAGCGAGGTATTGAATGAACCGCAAAGGGTTCATAGAGACGACCTTCCTGCCGCGCCGCAGATCTATCGTTAAATGCTGGCACACCCGCACAGGCGCCAATTCGAGGCGGCCATGGACGTTGAATGGAGCCAAGTCTTTCAAAGCAACACAGTCAAACAAGTGGAACGTTCATGCGCCCAAGAAACGCAAGTCATTCCTCTTATGTGGGTGTTCACGTATAAATTCGATAACGACGGCTTCCTTGCTAAACACAAAGCGCGCATTTGCGCCCGCGGCGACTTGCAACGTTCTCAGGACGACACATATGCGGCAACCCTTGCACTCAAGACCTTTCGCGCACTCATGGCCATTGCCGCGTTCTTTGACCTCGAAATCTGGCAGGCCGACGCCGTCAACGCCTTCCTTAACTCACCCATGGAAAAGGAGGTCTACATTGAGTATCCTCAAGGTTATTCTAGGCCAGGAAAGATCTTGCGCCTCCTGAAAGCGCTCTATGGTTTGAAGGAATCTCCATTGTTGTGGTACAACACCTTCACTGCGGCGCTCAAGGAACTAGGACTTGCGGAGGTGCCCAACGTCAACTGTCTCTTCCAAGGCGAACAGGTTCTAGTCTTCTTTTATGTTGACGATATCATGATTCTTTATCACAAGAGCAAGACGAACGCATTTCACTCCCTAACACGCCGACTAGGAGAACGATTCAAGTTTCGCGTTCTCAACGACACCAATTGGTTCTGCGGCATTCGCATCCTGCGAGACCGCAACAACAGGACTATTCACCTATCGCTCGATTCATATATCGATAAAATTGCAGCCAAGTTTCATGTGCGACAACTTGACCATTTGCCTGATACTCCACTATCAACTAGTGAGTTGCAACCTCATGAAGGACAGGCCTCACCACAAGAGATCCACGTATATCAACAACGTGTTGGATCCATCTCATTTGCCTCATGCGCAACTAGGCCAGACGTCGCCTATGCTCACTCCAAACTAGCCCAATTCCTAGTCAACCCGTCGAGTGCGCACGCCAAGGCCGCGGATAGAGTGATTGCATATCTCTACCGCACGAAACACTTCTCCCTCACGTACAACAGTCAATCTGACCAACACTTCCTCTGCGCGTCGGACGCCTCCTTCGCCGACGACCCTGAGACTAGGAGAAGCTCCGATGGCTACATCCTGACGCTATTCGGAGGGCCCATTGACTGGAGGTCGGGGAAGCAAAAGACGGTCACAACGTCCTCCACCGAGGCTGAACTCCTTGCCCTCTCCAATGCGGCGAGCGAAATGATATGGTGGAAGAGAATGTTCGCTGACATCAATCTAGACCTCAAGGAGACCTCGCCCTTGCTCTCCGACAACTTGCAGACTATTCGACTGCTAACCAAGAACGAAAAGCTGTCTACAAGACTTCGTCATGTTGATATTCATCGGCATTGGCTTCGACAGGAGGTGCAACAAGGAAAGATCCACCTTGATTGGGCACCAACAAACGACATGATTGCCGACGGCCTCACGAAGGCCTTGCCTAGGCAAAAACACGAGGCTTTCATCAAGCAACTCAACCTCACTGACATCCAGGAAATGCTATCTTGATGTTTCCTCACCAACGACGACGGCATCATTTCCTGAGGGGGTGTGTTGAACAGGCTGAGTTGTGACGGTGTCATTACAACCCCCATACTCGCGCCGAACGCCTCCGAGGAACTCCGCCGCCTAGAACGCTCCTTATTGCGCATTTCGCAACACTCTTTTCACAACTATCGAGTCACTCATTGAACTATATCATGTTGACAGCAATATATAGGCCGGTCTATTGCCAATTATTACCAATTATCG
>NW_015622516.1:1122376-1206633 GCF_000836115.1 Exophiala spinifera
CCTGATACTCCACTATCAACTAGTGAGTTGCAACCTCATGAAGGACAGGCCTCACCACAAGAGATCCACGTATATCAACAACGTGTTGGATCCATCTCATTTGCCTCATGCGCAACTAGGCCAGACGTCGCCTATGCTCACTCCAAACTAGCCCAATTCCTAGTCAACCCGTCGAGTGCGCACGCCAAGGCCGCGGATAGAGTGATTGCATATCTCTACCGCACGAAACACTTCTCCCTCACGTACAACAGTCAATCTGACCAACACTTCCTCTGCGCGTCGGACGCCTCCTTCGCCGACGACCCTGAGACTAGGAGAAGCTCCGATGGCTACATCCTGACGCTATTCGGAGGGCCCATTGACTGGAGGTCGGGGAAGCAAAAGACGGTCACAACGTCCTCCACCGAGGCTGAACTCCTTGCCCTCTCCAATGCGGCGAGCGAAATGATATGGTGGAAGAGAATGTTCGCTGACATCAATCTAGACCTCAAGGAGACCTCGCCCTTGCTCTCCGACAACTTGCAGACTATTCGACTGCTAACCAAGAACGAAAAGCTGTCTACAAGACTTCGTCATGTTGATATTCATCGGCATTGGCTTCGACAGGAGGTGCAACAAGGAAAGATCCACCTTGATTGGGCACCAACAAACGACATGATTGCCGACGGCCTCACGAAGGCCTTGCCTAGGCAAAAACACGAGGCTTTCATCAAGCAACTCAACCTCACTGACATCCAGGAAATGCTATCTTGATGTTTCCTCACCAACGACGACGGCATCATTTCCTGAGGGGGTGTGTTGAACAGGCTGAGTTGTGACGGTGTCATTACAACCCCCATACTCGCGCCGAACGCCTCCGAGGAACTCCGCCGCCTAGAACGCTCCTTATTGCGCATTTCGCAACACTCTTTTCATAACTATCGAGTCACTCATTGAACTATATCATGTTGACAGCAATATATAGGCCGGTCTATTGCCAATTATTACCAATTATCGGAGCGCTTGTTGCAACCATTAAGGTTCACAAGGAAAGGGCGACTTGCGGCCTGTGATGAGGCAACGAAAGAGGCCTCGACCGGACAGAGAATAGTCGCTCCTTTTGCCTATATATATCATAGTCCTTGACCTCATAGTTATTGAGGTCAGACTCGTCAATACATCCCATTTAACTCCCATTGTGTGAGCGTTGCACGATAGATAGTTTACCAGATAACAAAGATTGTGTACATTAACAATAAAGACATCTGTGTTGTTATTATATCATAGCTCGATGAAGTGTTGGATCAAAGCGAATACGCGCTCCTGTGATCCTGTGGTCGCATTCTTCGCGGACGGATATGTGCGGACCTTTGTACAGGCCCCCGAGGTCGGACTGAGATCCATTGTTGTACACAATTTGTGGGTGGATTCGGCGTCTGAAGACTGGAGATCCAAGCCCACAATCTTTGTGGGAAGAGCTTCGCCCTATGACAGGTGCGTAGTGGATGAACGATGGACTCATGGATTCTATCTATGTCACGGCGTATTATTAAGAATACGCTGGGCGATCTTCAATCTCCTATCGTATAGCCTCGGTAGAGAAGTCGATTGAGCAACATCCTCCACAATATCAGAGGAATGAAACCATTCCATCTCCTTTCCTCCAACTCTATCTCTCCATCAAGGTCATTTTCGAACTCGATAAAACCGTACCACTATCAGCATACGACTTACCTGACACGTCTCTCCTCAACTCACGTCGAAGCAATGGCAAACGAAGTCATCCTTTACGATATCCCTTCGAAACAGGGGACGTCGTGGAGCTTGAACCCGTGGAAGAGTAAGTTGTGATCCTGCCACCTGCTCTGACACACTCGCCTACATTCATTCACTTGGGACCGTGGACCGTGGACCGTGGACCGTGATGTTGCCCGTTTGCCTACTTGCTTGCGTTGAGTCATACCCGTGTACGTCTCGATCTTGACTAACCGTCCGCTTCGTTACATTATAGCAAGACTCTACCTCAACTACAAGAACATTCCCTACAAGACGGAATGGACGGCGTATCCTGACCTTGAGCCCAAGTTTGAAAAATTGTAAGTCGTGGTTTGGTGCTACAATAGTAGAAAGCTCTACTGGGCCCCTTTCGGGATGATTCACCGCCTCCGACTACTACTATCGGCCTCCCTGGCTAGGTACCGAATACCTACCTACCTATACTTTTTTTTTTTCAAACCTTTGACCTTGCTCGTTGTTTTCCTTGTTGTCTTCTACCTTGCTGGACCTCACGTGCCCTCCCCCTTCCTTTCCTCCGCGCCATCGCTAACCCAACACCTCGATCATCCCCAGTGGAATCCCTCCCAACGAGACAGGAACCAAGTATACTGCACCGACCGTCAAGATGCCCGACGGGTCCTACGTGGTGGACTCCCGCCGCATCGCCGAGGGCCTAGACCGCATCTACCCCGATCCGCCGCTGCACATCGAATCGAAATACCAGGCGCCCGTCGAGGCCGCGCTCGGCAACATCATGCGCTGCATCCGGTCCGTCTACATGCCCCTGGTGCCGAAGATGTTCCTCAACCCGCGCTGCCGTGACTACTTCGTCGCGACTCGCGAGAAGGTCGTCGGCATGCCGCTGGACGAGTTCGGCAAGACGGCCGACCACGACGTCAAAAGCGCCGAGCCGTACGTGCGTGAACTGTCGGCCTTGTTGACCGAGACCGACGGGCCATTCTTCGAGGGCAAGGCGCCGTGCTATGCCGATTTCGTTGTCGTTGCGTGGGTCAAGATGCTGAAAGGGTTGGGCGTCGAGGAGAAAATATACGCCTTGGAAGGTGGGGAGCAGCTGAAGAAGCAGTATGAAGCCGCCCAGGCGAGCGGGTGGTTTGATCGGGACAGCTACTGATGAGACTGCTCGGTAACCGTACGAGTGCTCTGTCCGGCCGTCTATCGGAGGACTAACTAGTCATACAGCATCATCCCTTGCTGTATCGATACGACTAGAACATGTGCCTGGAGTATCTACATGGTGCATACACCATCTCGAATATATACCCACACCTCGCGTTCACCCCACACAGAGCACAGCGTACACTCTACACATGTTGGTTTCTTTCAAGACAAAAGCATCAACTGAATGCATCAAGAGCGCAATTCACCATTTTTGAGTGATTGAAACTACCTATTTGCATTGCTCCGAAGTAAGATAGAACAAGCTATGTCAGTGGATGTACATACGTACATAGGTATCGTAGGGATGATTTGGGGCAAAAGTAAACGGCCCATAAAGAGAGAGATGCGAATTAATTGGCTTTCACCGTCCACGTGTAATGAATCACGCTCCTGCTCCAGGTAGCTGAATGACGACTTTTCCAAAATGCTTCTGCTGCCACTGGTACTCGTAGGCGTCAAGGGCGTTTTCAAACGAAAAGGTCTTTGGGTCCACGATGGGATGGATGTTGTTCGCTTCAATGGCTCTGTTCATGGCGTTCATCTGAAGCCTGGATCCGATAAGAATACCGCGGATGATGCAGCCTGCCGACAGCGCCGCCAGAGGGCTTGGATCGTCCGGGGACTTGGCACCGCCGAGGAACCCGATCACGGCGATGGTGCCTTCCAGCTTGACAGCCTTGAGGGACTGTTGGATGGTGCCGGAGCCGCCGACCTCGATGACAAAGTCGACGCCTGCCTTCCCTGGAGACAGTCTCTTGGCCGTCTCACCCCAGTTCGGATCTTCCTTGTAGTTGATCACGATGTCAGCGCCGAGCTGTTTGAGACGCTTGGCCTTGTCCGCCGACGACGTCGTCGCAATGACGGTCGCACCGGCCGCTTTGGCGAACTGGATGGCTGAAAGAGACACGCCGCCCGTTCCCTGTGTCAGCACCACTTGGCCTGGCTGCAACGCCTTGGACTCGAGACCGTACAGGGCATTCCACGCTGTGAGTGGCGCGCAGCTCAATGTGCTGGTCTCTGTCGGTGTCAGGTTCGACGGGGCCGGGACGAGACCCGACTCCGGGAAAACAGCATAGTGGGTCAGTGTGCCGTCAACGGATCCGCCGAGGGTGGTTTGCATATACTCCTCCGTGACTGGACCGGCTTGATGTGCTTGTATGAACACTGTGGCTACGTTGTCGTCCTTTTGGAATTGGGTCACTTTGGGTCCGACGGCCAGAACACGACCAGCGCCGTCCGAGCATGCAACAACCGGGACATTCTGCGGGAGTGGATACAAGCCCTATGATGAGAAGTTAGTATCAACTCTCGAGCATGAGAATGGTCGTAGATTCCAATATCCTGAGAAGGGTCAGGACAAACCTTTGGTATAATTAGGTCTCGGTAGTTCAGTGAAACGGCCTGGATCTGTACCAGACAGTCGTGGTCTCCCAGCGGTGGGAGTGGCCTGTCCTTTTCGAGTTTCATGTTGCTAAAATCACCCGAATCCTTGGTGCTGAGGATGATCCAGGCATCGGTCTTCTTGGGGAGAGACATGGCTGCAGGACTGAAATTTGGAGGTAGGCTTGGAAGATGCTTATTTCAGTGGATCGGAGGAGAGCTTGCTCGAGTTCCCTCAGCGATGGTCCTTCCTCTATGGTGTTCAAGAGTTTCCGTCCCTAGTCTAAGATATGTTCGTAAAGGCGAAGCCAGAGAGACGGTTCTTGTGCTAGAGAGGTGTTTTGAAATCATTGTAGAATCGAGGCTGGGCTGCTTATGTTTATATATTTGAGATGCCGGATAGTTATCCCTAGGCTCTGAGACTTGATCTGCAGATGGATGTCTCGATTGAGTACAGGAGCATTCGGTTCGAGGTTTCGGAGAACGAATTCCACCAAGGGATGTACCCAATTCTCTGATTGCTTACGTTAAATCAGAATTATGACCCCAACTTCCGGGCCGGAAACCCAGTGGGACTTTTGGAGACATTATTTTTGCAATCTGATTCGAAAAGAGAGAGTGTCCCACCGCATACCTGCGAGTAGTTTACATACTCGACAGACGTGGTTCACTCAGGTTGCATTGTAAATCATCCATCGTCAAGTGTCGTGAAATTTGAAGCCAGGACTAAGTAATAGGTGGGGGAGATACAGTACCGAGTACGAGTACGAGGTAAGGATACCAGTTTCACTAGTCGACATATCACACCCTTGTCCTTCGGGAAACTTATCCGAGTAGGACGGCATGAGGCCAAGTCCAAAACAGGAGATCATGACATGCTGTTTGATTGTTGATGTACATAGCGTATTGCGTGTGAACCCCAACAAGGCATACACAGGCTGTTTCGCGAACAACGCGGGCCAACATCAAGCTTGTTGCAAGACTGCTTTGTCCAGAGACCTTAGAGGAATCGTTAACTGACAGCAACAAACTACAATGAGTCGACAAAATCGAGACTTCTAATTTACACCCTTTGTCGCCATGGATGTTGCGTCGGCCGTCCAGAACTACATCTCCAAGATCGCTGGCCCTGGCGAAGGTGCCGCGGCCACGCAGAGTCAGAAGCTGAAGATTCTCCTACTGGACCCTGCGACTGTGTCCATAGTCTCGACGGCCATCACGCAGTCTGCCCTCCTCAAACACGAAGTCTTCCTCATCGACCGACTCGACAATGCATCGCGCGAGCGCATGCGCCACCTCAGATGTCTCTGCTTCGTCCGGCCATCACCAGACTCGATACAGCTGCTCATTGACGAGTTACGAGATCCCAAGTATGGAGAGTACAACATCTACTTCAGTAACATCATAAAAAAGTCCTCCCTGGAGAGGCTAGCAGAGGCGGATGACCATGAGGTCGTCAAGGCCGTGCAGGAGTACTTTGCGGACTATATCGTGATCAACCCAGACCTGATGTCTTTGAACCTTGGATTCCCAAGGCAACGCTTATGGAGCCATAGTCCAGATATATGGAACACGGACGCACTGCAAAGGACGACGGAAGGCGTGATTGCGTTGCTGCTCTCGCTCAAGAAGCATCCTCTGATCCGCTACGAGAAGAATAGTCTCATGGCAAAGAAACTGGCCACTGAGATCCGATACCAAATGACGCAAGAAGAACAGCTGTTCGATTTCCGCAAAACAGACACATCACCTATCCTGCTTATCCTCGACCGAAGAGATGACCCGATTACCCCTCTACTTACGCAGTGGACCTATCAAGCGCAGGTCCACGAACTATTAGGCATAAACAACGGCAGAGTTGATCTCAGCCATGTTCCTGATGTACGGCCGGAACTACGAGAGATCGTGCTCTCGCAGGACCAAGACCCCTTCTTCAAGAAGAACATGTACCAAAACTTCGGCGACCTAGGTGGAAACATCAAGGAATATGTCGACCAATACCAAACGCGGACAAAGTCCAATGCCCAAATCGAATCAATAGCCGATATGAAGCGCTTCGTAGAGGACTATCCCGAATTCCGCAAATTATCTGGGAACGTATCGAAACACGTAACCCTAGTCAGCGAACTCAGTCGGCGTGTGTCAGCGGACCTGCTGCTGGACGTCTCGGAGCTCGAACAGAGCCTCGTCTGCAACGACAACCACAATAACGATCTGCGAACTCTTCAACAACACATTCAGAACCCCAGCATCCCCGCCGATAATAAGATCCGTCTCGTGGCACTGTACGCCATCAGACACGAACGTAACCCGAACAACGCTCTGCCCGTACTACTCGATCTCCTCACCACCGTCGCCGACATCTCTCCGCACAAGTTGTCCATCATACCCAAACTCCTCGCATACCACCACAGTCTCCAGCCCGCACCTGTGGCCGGCGGATTCACAGACCTGTTCGAGTCTGCTTCTTCGCCCTTCAGCCAGTTCCGGCGCAACCTCAACCTCAAGGGCGTTGAGAACGTGTACACGCAGCACTCGCCCCGTCTGGAAAACACACTTCAGAACCTGATCAAGGGGAGGCTGAAGGAGCTGCAGTACCCCTTCCTGGAAGGCCACACGCGCGACAAGCCTCAGGACATTGTCGTTTTCATGATCGGAGGCGTGACGTACGAAGAGGCCAAGATGGTGGCCCAAGTCAACGCATCAGTCCCCGGTGTACGAGTCGTGCTTGGAGGGACATGCGTGCATAATTCAGCCACGTTTCTTGAAGAAGTCGACGATGCTGTGGGAAGTTGGCCTGATCAAGGTCCAACGACGGCGCAGGGGAGGTTGGGAAGAGCTGTGGGGAGATGACGCCTGCACCTTTGACTGCCCGTACAATTCTAGGTTGTGCAATATAGGTACTCTCAGTCGTTGTTAGTACAAGTACTGAGGCAGGCGGCCAATCTAATTATGCGAGTCTTCAATAATGATGAGTCAAGTGGACGAAATAATGAAAAATCACGATGCCATGATGAAAGCGTTTCCCCTTTAGTTGCTTGTGCTACTTCTTGTGTTCTCGCGCCGTATCGTGCCGTTCGCCTGTCTTCAAACCACTCTATGATAGAATTGCCAGTAGTTGCTTTTAGGCATGCAATTGACGCCCAGGAGGTTTTTTCCCGAAGCTGATGCTTAAAGCCCCACCGTAGTGCCCATATACCTCTACAAACATTTCATGAAGCTGACATAAAACTTTCTCTCAAAAAGACAAAATCGGTCCATTATGAGCGGACCGGGTCTCAACGCCACTGACCGACTCAAGCTGTGACCTTTGCACTGTATTTGGCAGCGGCAGCATCGAAAAGTGCACTCTTCTCCTCTAGATCTTTCAACAACACGTGCCCTTGATCCCGCTCTCGTAACTGTTCGATCAGTCCCTTTACCACATCGTCCTTCTTGCCCATGACGCTCGCCAGTACGATGCTATTCGCGATGGCCTGGACATCGGCCCCGTCGCTGCTCACAGCCTGTTGTAACGCGACTTCGGCCTCCTCTAGCCGTCCGAGATGCAACTCGGCAATAGCCTGACACAAAAGTGCGGTCGGAGAGGTGTTCCCTGGGGCACTGGCGAGTTCTTCATATACGTAAAATGCCGACTGGTATTTCTCGCTGCCTCCTGCGCGAAGGTTCGTCCATGACTCGGCGAGGTTGATCAGGAGGCTGTCATTAGCCCAGCGCTTTGCACCCTGCACTTCTTTGACGGCCAGATCGGTCCTGTTCTGGGAGAGGCGGATCTGCACGAGCAAGCCAACGGCTTCGAGACTTCCTTGGTGTTTTGATAGAAGATCGATTGCGGTTGCATATTCGCCGGCGGATGCAAGGACTGTCCCGGCGCAGACTTGAACTACCGGGTCTTCGGCGGTGGATGCGTCTGTTGCCAGTTCTGTCGCGGCCTCGACATCGTTCTGGGCGAGAGCCAATAACGCGCGGGACGAAGGAGAGCTGGATGCTTTGGGTTTCAATTCGGATATGACGGACGAAGAGTCGCCCAGGGCGATTTGAGCCCGGTATTTGAGTGTTTGAGCAACAGCCTGGTTCGCAGGAGAGAGAGCAGAGGTGTCAAAGTCCAGTACTGTTTGGTAGGCGTGGGTGTAGAAGGCTGTTGTTATGTTGAGGAGTTCTAGGTCAGACGCATTAGTCGGGAATTGACCAAGTCACAAAGGGAGCGATCCAGGACTCACCACCCTCGCCGGAGAAAGGGTCCATCTTGAGGACGTAGGGGGATTGTGCAGGTCAGCGACTTGGTCTGAAACTGAACAGAACTGGGTGAGGTCGGTTGTGTTGTCTTCACAATTGCACGTGTAGACACCGGCGACAAGTGTCCCCTTCAATGCCGCAGTAGGGCATCGCCACTAAGGCGGCAGGTGCGGCGAGGCTGAGACTCTCCGCATCGAAATCGCGACAACGATCGACCACGAGGAGACTGGACGAAGCACGTCTCATTCTCGTCCGACGACAACAGAATCATTCATATCTCCTGAATCTATCCCTCACTATTCACGCAGCGACGAACACCTTCGCCGTCTAGTCCTGCCTCCTTCGAGCCGTCGGATTGCGGCAAGCACTGAGATCACACTTTCAGCCCGTATCAATCATGCCTCGGGGTGCACGCTTCAGCTTCACCTACAACAGCATAGTCCTGGACTACAAAGCCATCCAGACACGCAAGGCAATGAGCCGAGTCAAAACCAACTACCACCTCTTCCTTAAGAACCAGCCACCCGCGCCACAGTTCAAGACACAGGACCTTGGTCCATCAAGAAAGTGGGAGGTGCCTAGGATGAGGAACCTTGAAGAGTGACGATGGCGAAATGTCATAGAATTGTAAAACAGAAACAGCATGGTGTCTGGCGTTTGGTCGGAGTTTTTATCTTTGGCATTGACATGACTGAATTCAACTTCAACACTATGTACGAGAATCCCAGCTCTACACCATATTCACAATTTTCAAGACTCTCAATACACTCTCATGGAACCAGGCCCTCATTTCAAGTACAGTTACTCCTTCAGCGGCACCGTGGTCACAAACAAGCTCTTCGAGAATGACTCGGGATACCGTTCGCCATGAACTTCCGCTGCAGTGATTGCCTTTCTGATCTTCTCGTTGTCTTCGGGCGTGATCTTCACCTTCAAGGCTCCCATGTTTTCATCGAAATTCTTGATCTTTGTCGTACCGGGGATCGGAATGATATCATCCCCTTGAGCCATCAGGAATGCCAGGATCAGTTGTGCAGGAGTGCAACCCTTGTCATCAGCCAGTGCCTTGATATCTTCGACCAGCTTCAAGTTCTTGGGGAAATTTTCCTCGTTGAATCTCGGCGCGAGTCTGCGGAAATCTCCTTCTTCGAGATCGTTGCGGCTCTTGATGGAACCCGTCAAGAAGCCTCGTCCGAGAGGTGAGTATGCCACGACCGCAACGCCGAGTTCTCTAGCAGTCTGAAGCAAGTTGTATTGCGGGTCCTCGATTTCCAGCGAGAAAGGACTGTACTCCATCTGCACGGCGTCAATGTGAACAATCTTGCACGCCCTTCTCAGCGACTCCGCAGAGCACTCGCTCATGCCCAGATACTTGACCTTGCCAGCGTCTTTGAGCTCCTTCATGGCCTTGACAGTGATCTCGACGGGCTGCTTGGCGTCCAATCGATGGGCGTAGTACAAGTCGATATAATCCACGCCGAGCCTCTGGAGGGAGCGGTCGCATGCCTGACGGACGTATTCCGGCTCGTTGTGAACTTCTCTCAGGCCGGTGGCGGGATTAACGTAGTTGGCGAACTTTGTGGCTAGGAAGATGGTCTCACGTTTTCCAGGGTTGCGCTTGAACCATCGACCCAGCAAGTCTTCGTTATCCCCATATATGTCGGCGCTGTCCCAGAAACGTTCGCCAGACTCGTAGACGTGGTCAAGCAGGGCGTAGCGTTCTTCATCGGGCTTCGTTGCACCGTAGAACGCAGACAGGCCCATCGCACCGAAGCCCAGGGCGGTCACTTCAGGGCCATTTTTGCCGAGTTTGCGAGTAGGAAGCTGAGGAGCCATGTTGGAATGCTTATGGTTCCTGCTTTAGTACCTAGGGAGTGGTGGGCACTAGGTATTGAGGTGGCTGTGGTCGTGATTGTTTGCTGAGAATGCACGACCTTTGAACTGATAGACGATGGGCTTTTATTTATATACCCTTTCTCGTGCGGAGTCAATTCTTGCTCGAACATTCGTATTGCGTACTCGTAGAGCAAGCTCGAGCTGTGGCAAAGGCATTCTGGATCCCCCCTCGGAGTTAAGATGATGTCAAGGCTAAATGTTCGACACCGGGCTTGAGGAGGCGGCCGCACAAGCCGCAACACCAGATGTCTATCATCGAACAACTGTCCCGCAGCAGGTAAGTCCAGTAGGTGTCTTAAGAGCAGCCTCATTATCAAGTGAGATGTTTCTTCTCGTGCCGTAGCATGTCTGCTACAATGAATTGTCAGGTGATGATTGCTCTAACTGACCCCTCCTTGTACGTGCCAACATCGCCAACCGCTTGCTCGCAATGCCTCGGTCCCGTGCTTGATCTTGGAGTCATGAACAGTACATATTGGCAGCTATCATCGTCTACCAAGGCTGCTGAATCACATTCAAGAAGAACGAGCCTACGATATGAGCGCAATGGCGTCATATCCGCCATCGCATCAACTCGCTCGTCTCGTCGGGCCCAGTCTTGCCGCGATATCTCTCACCGAACACCTGAATGCTCACATATGGTCCAACAACACGCCGGCGGTCATCGCTCTCAACGGCTCTATACTATTTATCTCAGGACTGGCCATCTTACAACGACACAACTTCTGGAGCCGGGATTGGAGACTCCTCCTCACGCTAGTCGGCTGGAGTAGCCTCTGCCTTGGTTTGATGCGCATGGCCATCCCAGAACGTGTTCTCAAGCGAGTACGCTCAGCCGGTCCAAGGGAGATTCGAATTGTATCGAGCGTCACTGCCGCCGTAGGAGGCGTGTTGACCTTGTTTGGGTACTTCCCATGGCTGACTCATTGTGAAGACCTTGGAAGGTAACCAACCACTGCTACACCACGGGTGATATACCACCAGATACAGGAACTCACACCTTGGTCATCTGAACAGGCTCTATATCTCCTCGCCCTGTCCGAACCTCCCTCTCCTCCCAACGACAGTCATAACCTCATGACGTACGAAACACTCGCAACCCTCGTTCTGACACGTCCACCGGTCCCTGTCAGTGAAGGGATTCCCTTGCCTGTGTTGATATATCCTGTCTATAAACGGTGCCCGAGTCGTCGCCGTGCGCGCACTTGCTGTCTTTTACTTCGGGCCAGGAATGCCCGTGTCCATCAGCTGAGGCATGAATGGATACGGATGGTTGCTTCGATACTTGGGTTGAGTGAACTTTGGTTTTCACAATCCAAGCACAACATTACGTACACAGAAACTGTATATTGAAACTCAGCATCTGTCGTGACTGAGTGGTTTCTTGTCATTATATTCCGCAGAGGGCCCTGGCTGTCTTCTCCTTGCTACGAGCATGAAGCACACGAAGATCATGACCTTTACTGGTCGGTCAAAGAGTAATCCGCGGCAAGCCAGAAATCATCCTGGTTTCCAGCGTCGCTCCCATATCTTGGGTACGAATGCCACTGATGCTGCGGTGTAACACTCAAACCTCAAACCACGTAATGCAAATAGTGAAAACGTATCCATATTCTAGCGTCGACAACGCAAACTGTTGACGTGGTTTCGATGCGGAACAAGGCTGAATGACATATTGTAGGCGGGCCGTTGTTATCGATAAGAGATCGTTGACTTGGATACCTTCCTCGAGGAATAATTATTTCCGACGACAACCGAATGAGTAATTTCTTGTCTCCTCGAACGTTTCCGCTCGCAACTTCGTCAACCGTCAGTTGTCTGGAGAATTTCCCCCGTATGATGGCGGGTGACTGTAGGAGGATAACACCATGCTGAACACGTACTCTCCGCAGTTATGGCTCTCGCTCAGACCGTCGTCGGCGTTGTCGTCACAAATCGCAACCCTTCTTGCCAAACCACGACCATTGTTCGCGGCTGCGACAAGGCATTCCCACCACGATGCTGGTGCTGGTGCTGGTGCTGCGGGCGCGGCCAACAACGACCGACCTAGTCCCACGATAGCCATCATTGGGTCTGGGCCTGCGGGCTTCTACACTGCGCACAAGGTGATGCGAGAACTCAAGGGGACCAAAATAGACATGTACGAACAGCTACCTGTGCCGTTCGGTCTGGTCAGGTTCGGAGTGGCACCAGATCACCCAGAGGTAAAGGTTCGCAGAATCTTGCATTCCACTCTCATGGGAGACTACCTACCTACCCATCCACCCACCTACCTACCTGCATGCCTACTGACGACCACCCATAGAATGTCCAAGACACGTTCCAGGACATTGCCGCGTCTCCTGACTACAACTTCATCGGCAACGTGAACCTCGGGCACGACCTGCCTCTTCCATTGCTCGCGAAACACTACGACGCGATCGTGTTCGCGTACGGTGCGTCGCAGGATCGCAAGATAGGACTAGAAGGCGAAGACAAACCGCACATATACTCCGCGCGGGCCTTTGTAGGGTGGTACAACGGCCTTCCCGAGTACCGCGATTTGAACCCGGACTTGACAGCCGGCGACACGGCCGTGGTCGTCGGACAGGGGAACGTGGCGCTGGACGTCGCAAGGACGCTGCTGAGCAAGCTCGACCAGCTGAAGAAGACGGACATGACGGAATACGCGCTCGACACGCTATCTCGGAGCACCATCAGGCACGTCCACGTCGTCGGCCGGCGGGGGCCCATGCAGGCGGCGTTCACGATCAAGGAAGTCAGAGAGCTACTGCAGCTTGACGACGTCAGTTTCGAACCGATCCCCGAGAGGCTCTTCCCACAGGACCTGAAGAGCCTGCCCCGTCCCAAGAGAAGGCTAATGGAGCTTCTGAAGAAGGGAAGCAGCCAGAAGCCCGGAGCCACGAAATCGTGGTCGTTGGACTTCCTCCTCTCTCCGAAATCGCTGTCCTGGTCGTCTTCGGAACCCGACAAGCTCGAAGGAGTCGTCTTTTCCAAGACGAAACTCGCAGATCCCGACTCGCCCGACTCCAAAGTCACGAACACGGACGAAACACGGCTTGTCCCCACGTCGACGCTGTTCAGGTCGATAGGGTACAAAGCCGAAGCCATACCCGGCATGCGAGAGATCGGGGCCGACTTTGACGAGCAGAGGGGAACCATTCGACACGACGGTTCCGGCAGGGTGCTGGCTCTCGGTGAGTCACAAAACGTCGCCGAGCAAAAGGCGAGCTTGTACTGCGCTGGCTGGGTCAAGCGTGGACCTACCGGTGTCATCGCCAGTACCATGACGGACGCCTTCGAGACCGCCGAGGCCATCGTCCAAGACTGGAAGAAGGCGTTCGGGTCAGACCACGTCCCTCCCCGACCCAGTCGCGCAGGCTGGAAGGGTGTGCAAGCAGATGCCGAGGCGCAAAAGCTACCTCTTCGACCTGTCCATTGGTCCAGGTGGCAGAAGATTGACGCCGCAGAGAAATCCGTCGGTGCAGCTCACGGGAAACCGAGAGAGAAATTCGGTAGTGTCGATGAGATGCTCAAAGTCTCCAAAGAGTGATAACTTGACGCTAGGCTTTGTCTTGCTCTCTTTGTGTGTACCATACAAGATGATGTATATATATGTACCCCTCAAAACCATGTACCGGAGAGTATGATGCAGAGTTATAAAACATCGTGTATAGTATAGAGATATAGACGGCTCTCCGGCTCTCCTCTCTCATCTCTCATATCTCTCTCATACCTTTGCTTTCTCTCCGTACAATATATCCTCTACTCGCTCCGCAATGGCCAAGGCACTCGTCAAGCCCGGACTCTCGATTCCCAGAAGGTTCACGAACCCAGGAAACCCATGTTCCTCACAGATTATAAAATCCTCAAACCCCTTGCCGTCCTTGCCGTACGTACCGCTGCTGCCCGGGCTCAGTTTCGGCCTGATGCCGCAGTAGTCCAAGTCGATGGCGCCGACGTCCACGGAAGGCAGGTACGTCTGGATGACCTTCACGGCGTCCGCGAGCCGCGCAGGGTTCGGGGTCAGGTCGGTCGGGTCGTCCACCCACTCCACGTCCGGGCCGAACCTGGCGCGGCCGCCCATGTCGAGCGTCAGGTGCGTGCCCAGTCCACCCAAGCCGGGGACGGGCGCAGGGTACAGCAGCGTCTTGACGCGCGGCCTGGACGCCGAGTACGAGAAGTACGTTCCCTTTGCGAAGTAGGCAGTGCGGTGCCGCTCGGGCGGGAGGAGCATGTTGTTGACGGCGATGGCGCCCAGCCCGGCGGCGTTGACCACGCATTCGGCCGTGATGGTGTCTTCACCCCCCGCGCCGTCGCGGCTGCGCGTGCGGATCTCGTAGGACGTTATTCCGTTGCCCGGGTCGTCGGCACTCGGCCCGCCGCCGCTGCGGACGGCTTCAACGCCCGTCACGACGGTATGCAGAACCTGGTCGCCGCCCAGACTGTCCAGGTCGCCCTCGAGGTACGACATGAGCGCGTGGGAGTCGACGATGCCCGTCGTCGGCGACTCGAGAACCCCCGCGTCGGCGCGCACGTCCGGTTCGCGGTCCTGGATCTCGCGACGGGACAGGAACGACGTGGGCACGTCGATTGACTTTGTGAACGCGTGCAGGTCAGTGAGGTGCTGCATCTGCCGCTCGTCCTGGGCGATGATCCACTTTTTCGTCCGCCGGTAGGGGATCGATTTGGTCTCGCAGAGGTCGTAGAGGAGGTTTTTGCCACGGATGCAGAGGCGCGTCTTCAGACTCGAAGGCCCGTAGTAGATGCCTGCGTGAATGACCTGTTACAAGAAGCCCCGACAAGGCGGGGGTCATGTCAGTTACCAAGGAATTAGGTAACTACGTCTATTTTGACCATTGAGATGATGTAGATGTGGCTGCGGCTTCTGCTTCGACTTCCGCTTCTGCTGATGGCGTCGGGGTGAGAGGCAGGAGGGGGGGGGGGGGGGGGGGGGACAGACGAGAGAGCGTGAGGTGATGGTGTGAATGTATTACAAAGACAGTCAAGGGCCGGTGAAGAGCCACCAAGATACCCTGGATGACTGAGCAGTAAGGGCCATCTGGAAGAACACAAAACATACCTCGGAATTCCTGCTGCTGGTCTCAGTCCCTACCGACCCATGCCTCTCGATCAATATCGTACTCGTCCCCGTCCGTTGCGCGAGCTGACGGGCGATAGCGAGACCAACCACGCCGCCTCCAATGACCTATGCACAGCCAGCTCAGCCGCCACGTACCAGCAGTTATCTTTGACAACAGACACAACTAGCCTGTAGATGACAATATAATCTGGGCCCTTGCGCCAATCAAGGAGAAAGTAAAAACGTGACGCAACTTACAGCGTGAGTAAAATCCGCATCGTTGGATCTCGAAGTCGAAAACGTCCTCCTCACCGCTGAAGAATCGCGAGGCAGTCTTCTTGCCAGTAGTAGTAGCACGCTCCGGCTTTTCGAGATGGTCTGTTCCATCTTTACGGGCACCAAATTCTTCCCGTATTTCTTTCTTTCTTTTCTTTCTCCTGATCTCTTTCCCGTGCTTGGGCTCGTTTTCCTTGTCGTCGGTCACCTCAAGAGACCTGTCGATACTTCTCTCGAGATACTTTCTGTGTAAAAGACGACGTCGGTTCTCATCTCACGCGGCTTTGACTGACGGGACCCCGCGTCGTGTGTGAGACAAAAGAGCCTGACGATGTTACCATGCCACCAACACAACGTCGCGAACTGGCGTGGCTGATTAATGATGGCTCCTCGAAACCCCAGCTGTAAGCTATCACGGTAAGTCGACTCGCACCGCTCTCGAAGCAACTAAACCTTTGACCTGGACGGGTAGGCAGTGCTTCTTCTGCGTAGTGGCGCATGCACCTATTGTTCTTGTGGCCAGGTGATGTCGAGGTGAATATGGACAGGAGTGCCTCAACAAGGCTGAACCTTATCTTGGCGTCTATTCATATACTCGGTCGGCCCTTGAATAGAAAAAAATTGTACTTGGTAGGTCCTACACAAACAAAATTCCGTCCAAAACAAATGCAAACAATGGTGAGGAGGAAAAGTCCGCCTGCTTATGGTCGCAAATCCAAGTATTTAGCAGCAACCATGAGTCAACATTATAGCTGATAACGGGCTTCTGCAAGATGACGTCTGAGGAATTTTCTTGATTAAGGTATGATAATGATAAAACGCTTCAGCCTCGTTCCGCTGCGCAGACGGATAAAAGGTGGACGCTGATCGTCCGTAAGTCGATGAGCTATCCAAGCTCGTTGCCTTCGTGGCTTCAATCTATCTACAATTACGCATGCTTCTTCTCTTCCTCGAGGTGGGTTCTCAAAAAATCAAAGGACTTTGTTGCGCCAATCTTGTGTACCACGAAACCCTGAGCCAAATCAAATGCAGTCATGCCACGGCGTCTACTCGTCTTCGATTACGAGTTTGTTGAGGTGGAAATTTCTTTGTAACTGTCGCTCAAAAGTACGACTCCAATACCGACAAACCGGGAAACACAAAGGGCCTGAATGGTCATGTCTAAGCTCGTTCCGTAAAGGTCAACCTGCAATGGTCCTAAAGTTTGAGTTAGCAAATATCCCACCACACTCAACAATAGATCAGAGCTTACCTGAGGAAAGATGGTTGCAAAGACTTCAATATCCTCGCTGATGGCGGTTGGCTCATGCACCCAATCCAAGAGTATGCTTGCCTTGCCAATCATTGCCATCAGATTCAACTGAGCATAAGTCTGTCCCAAGCAATGGTGAGGTCCAGTGCCAAAAACCAACCAATTCTTGACCTGCTTGTCTGCATCACCAGTGATCCATCGCTCAGGAACAAAGTTGTCGGGATCTGGATAAGCTTCAGGGTCATGGGTCGCAGGCCAAAGCGCGGGGATGACCATGGATCCCTTCTTTATCGTATAGTTCTCTGTCATAGGGAAGTCTTTTTTGGCAACGTAGGGCACGAAAATAACTGGAGGACGATAACGAAGAGTCTCCTTCACAACGGCCCTTGTCCATACCATGGACTCCAGCATGTCCATGTCGAATGGCTTGTTGCGGTCACCGCCTCGAAGGGCAAGGTTTTCCTCTCGAACCTTGGCCAAGATTTCTGGTCGGTCGGCCATGATCTGGAACAGCCAGGTACATGCGCTCGAGGTCGCATCTTGTGAAGCAAACAACATAGTGAACATCGTTTGGGAAATTTCCATGTCGCTGAATTCTCGAAGCACCTGAGCTGGCTTCTCGGACGAGTCGACGGTCTCACCTCTTGCAATGCGCTCCCTGTACTTGGCCGAATCTTGCATTTGCTTGATCCAAGCATCCATGGTACAAGTGATCGAGCCGCCGGCAGCCATGCGAACCTTGGACTTTGCTGCACACTTGGCAAATTCGTCCATGACCATGTCGCATGCCTTCTTTCCATACCAAGTCTTGGTGTAGGGAATTATAAAGGGGAAATTGACCAGCTCCAACGACGCAGTGATGAGATAGTAGTCCTCGGCAATCTTCTTGACCACCTGATCGCTCATGTAGTGACCAACAAAAGTCCTGCATGACACAGCGGTCATCAGCTCTCGAAGAATTGGCATCCACGCCTTTGGCTTCATATTGTTCTCCTTGGACTCATTGACAAAAATCTTGAAATATCGGCTGTAAACTTCCTCTTGTCCTGGGAGATACGCTTCCAGTGCTTGGCGGGTAAACAGGCCGTTCAGGCCTTTGCGGTAGTCGACATGTTCGCGGCCATCGAGGAAGACCCAATTCGTCGGCCGGAGGAGCTTTGGAGCAATATCGACAACGGTGGGTTTGAGAAATGCGGGTGAATTGAAGATCTTTCTCGCGGTATCTCGGGAAGCGCCGATGACCACGAATCTGATCCGATGGTTAGCTCAGGGAGACTATCGACAGGAAGCAACTATGCTTACTTGTGGAAGACGGAAACGCAGCTCAGGTCGCCGCTTTCCCACTTCTGTTTGTATTTTTTGAACTCCGGGCGCATCGATTCGAGAAACGGTCCCATAAACGGCAGTTTCCATGCCGGTCCAACGATGCCATACTTTTGATATTGGTAACTGCCTGTATAACCGTTAGCTGTCGCGACTGCGGTGACCGCTCCGTGTCGTCTCACATTGATCGTATGCTATCAATAGCGCGAGAATAGTAAACAAAACTGTCCAGACATTGAGCTGGGCGACAATCCTGCCCACGAACCCCGAGGCGTCGGCGGCCTGAATCTTTAACTGGGCGTCTGCGAGGGGCGAGGTGAAAGCTGTTCGATTGGCGACGATATCCATGGCGTAGGCTTAACTTGGGTAGGGTAAGGGCCGATTGTCGAATGGGGGCGTCGTGGTTCCTGGCAATAACAGCGCAGATTTGTCACCACAGGCCAATGGCGATTGTGAAACGAGCGTCTGTTGAGCGCAAAAGCACTTCGCTCTGTATGTGTACAGACAACAAAAAAGAGAAAAGAGCCGTAGGATGGAGATAACGAGGTAGAGAGAGTTCGAGAGCGCGAAAGTCAAAAAGCAGGTGGGGATCCGAGAAATACAAAGCCTCCCTTTCCGCACACCGCCAGAGGTCGTATTAGGTAGCAATGGAGGAGCAATGGAGGAGCTATGGAGGAGCTCTCCTGTGGGCTGTAGGTGGTGTCCGTGGTATGAAGTATGTAGGCGAGATGGGCAATTTTTCCACTGTCTGCCGTGGGAGATTGACGGTGGAAAATGCCGTCCGTCGACCGTGTCCCCTGTCCGGGTGTCCCTGACTCTGCTGTATCTTCTATTGGCCTGAAGAGCCTCACTAGGCGAGGATCCGCATCGGTTCCACGACACCCGAATCGCGTCACTTAGCAGTTGGCAGCATCGCACCACTGCGCGAAGTCAGTCCCTACCTCTGCAGTACACACCACACCACCACCATTAGTCATCATCTGACGGGGCCCTGGACGCCGGTACATGGGATATGATTCAGCAGCGTAGACCCCTCGTCAGCCAACGTGGACACCCTGTGCGCATACTTGTAGCTGACGAAATCAGTGTTCTTTTCTATCTGTAGGTATAATGCGGCTCCAGACTGGGATTTGCACCATGGCAGCAGCCCTTGTTGTGAGATCATACACCCGACACAGCAGAGAGAAGATTCTTCAATCTGGCCATTCATCATAAGCTTATCATCATCCTACGCCATTTGCCAAGCCCCTCCAATAATACAGATGCTATTTTCCTCCCAGCTTTCGTGATCATGGTTCAACAACTAAGTACTTTTGTCGTGTCAAGGCAGCCCTCTAAGGGATGTCAAATAGCGGTTTCATCTTCCTGATCAACGACCATTCTTCCTTGGTTACTTCGTCTCGATAGAACTCCTTGAGAGTGTCAATTGACTGTCGAGAGATCAACGAGTACAAGGTGTCCTTCTCGTCCAGTTGTCGACCATATAGGGGCTGGTTGGGCCCTTCGATCTTGACCGCAACGGCTGGCTGGCCCTTTTTGCAAATCGGGATCGCCTTGTGTTCTCGCTCAATCGTAGTCCTGCTGAATGTCAGTTGTGATCGAAATTACTACAGCATGCGTGATACTCACACCCTACCCAAAGAGACAATTTCCTTCACGTGAGTCACAGGGTTCGTTCTGACGGCAGCGATTGGCGTCAGAGGTCGGAGACTGCCGTCTACAACATCGACACCCACAACAATAGGGTCTTTCTTGTTGAACACCTGCAATGGATGGAGAACGCATGGGAATACAGCGTTGAGCTTGCTCTCCTCCTTGCGCTGTTCGGCAAGCTGGTTCCGATATTTGGTGAAGTCATCAAAGAGGTGGTAGATGATGTCGGCGGTGAAAATCTTGATGCCGTTCTCGTCTGCGTACTGTTGGGCTTCCTTGTCTACTTTAACATCGAAGCAGAGCATGACCGCGAATTCCTTGGCCTTTTCCAGCATCGTGCCTGCCATCATCACATCGCGTTTGAAAACAGGTCCGATGGAAATGTTTGCCACAGGGATCTTCATGTCTTTCAAGAACTTTAACAAGGCTTCCAGGGAACCCAGTGTTGAAGCCTGGACGCTGACACCACGATTGTCCTTGGATACAGCGGTAAGAAGTTTCTGGAGATCACCCATCACATCATCCTCCAAGTCTTCTTCGTCGTCTTGAGGTCCGACCACAAGCAGACGTGAGCCAGCAATTGCGCCTTCCAGGTCATTGGCCGCAATCTTGACACCGAGGGCAGCCTTGACTTCCTTGTTGTGCACATATGCTGACTTGAGACGGAGTTCTTTAAGTGGAGCAGGCGTTAATAGCGCTCGAATGTTCGTGGCGATAGGTCCGTTGATACCACACAAGACTATTCGATCACCTTCCCGAAGAACACCGTTTGATAAGATGACATCGATCGTCGTACCAAGACCTTCAATAACCTTAACTTCAAGAATGGTGGCCTCAACTTCAGATAGATACATAAGACTGGAAGTCATACGTTCTTGGGTCAGAGTAACCAAAAGCTTCAGCATATCAGGGATACCTTCGCCGGTATGCGCCGAGGTGGGAACCAGCGACACAAATCTTCTCATGTCTTTGTTTTCGTAGTAGAGCTCAGCATTGAATCCTTGCTCAGCAAAGGCAAGCTTGGTCTTGTCAAGTCGGTCCTTAAATTCGTTGACGACGCCCTTGTTCTGCATCGCCAAGCTTTCCTGGAAACCATTGTTATCGATCTTCTTCCAACCGTACAAACGATCAATCTTGTTGAGCGCGACAATGAACGGGATCTTGCGTTCTCTGAGAAGGTTCATGGATTCAATGGTCTGAGGCTCGAGACCGTGCATAATATCGACCACTAGGATGGCAATGTTGCAAAGTGAAGAACCACGAGAACGCAGATTGGAGAAAGACTCGTGACCAGGGGTATCGATGACAAGAAGACCCGGCACTTTGAATTCAAACTTGCCGTCCTTGTTGACGACAGCCGTTTTCTGTTGTAGGGCTTCAACAGGGAAATAAGTAGCGCCAATCTGTTGCGTAATGCCACCAGCTTCGCCCTCCTGGACGTTTGTCTGTCGAATCTTATCAAGCAACTTCGTCTTGCCAGTATCGACGTGACCGAGAATACAGCAGATAGGTGATCGCAGGTTGTCTTTGGACCGCGCTGCAAGCGCTTCTTCATGTGCTTTTTGCCGACGAGCAGCAGCCTCTGCTTTTCTTTGAGCAATCGCTCGCTGATTGGAAGTCTGTTCTTCGTCATCCGAGGAGTCCTCATCGGACGTGTCTGACTCAATTGGTCTCTCTTTAGGCGGGGGTCCATCTCGCAGTGGCAATGTTGAACTTTTTGATGGTTTAGTGGCTGCACCATTAATTGCAGCTTTCGCATTACCGTTGACTGTCGGCTTGGCCGGTTCCTCATCTGAATCAGCATCCCAGCTGTCCTTGACGTCTTCATCCGCGGCCTTTTCCCAGTCGTCAAGCTCAGACTCTTCATCATTTCCCGCGTTTGCAGCTTCGGCAGCGGCGGCGGCCGCTTCGGCCTCCTTTGCAAGTCTCTCGCGTTCAGCTGCTGCAGCTTCAGCTTCTTGTCTGGCTTTCTCTGCGGCAGCCTCCAGGTCAACTTCCTCTTTCTTTGGCCCTTTGCGCTTCTTGTCAAAGGCAGGCTTCTTTTTCTCTTCCGTTGTTTCACTCAGACCCGCGACTTTGACCCCCGCTTCTAGCATCTGTTGCAAGCGGAGTTCTTGCTGCTGTTTGCGCTTCTTGTCTGCCTCAGATAGCAACTTGCCTTCCTTTCGGAGTTGCTCCTTCTTCTCCTTCTCCTTCTCCTTCTTTCGCTGTCTAGCTTCGGCTTTCTTGGCCTCCTCCTCAGCTTCTTTTCGTAGTCGTTCCGCTTCCAAAGCTTTCTCTTCAGCCTCGAGTCTGGCTTCCTCTTCTCTCTGTCGTGCAAGAGCTTCCTGCTGCTTTTGAATGGCTGCCAGGTGGGCAGGAACCTTTTTCTTTTTACCAGCCTTATCTGTCTCTGCTGCAACTTCGGGCTTCTTTTCTTCCACAGGCTTCACTTCCTCAGCCTTCGGCGCAGGGGTCGGTGCCGTGGTCTTCTTTTTGGCGGCTTGTTCCTTCTTGCGCTGCTTCTCTCGCTCTTTCTTCTCTCGCTCCTTTTCTTTCTTTGACTTGACGCCTCCTCCCTCGCCATCGTCTCCATCATCGGCTTGCTTCTTGTTACCTTTGGTCTTCTTCGCATTTCCAGCGAAAACATCATCCTCGTCGTCGAGCGTGGCTTCGGCTGGAGCCTTAGCAGCGAAGTCTTCGGCAGGCGGGGTGGGAGCAGCACCATCGGCGTCTTCGCCTTCAACAAAGTCGTTGACGGGTTTGCCCTTCTTTGCACGTTTGTCTCTGTTTTTTCTGAGTGCAGCCATCAAGCCGCCTGCGTTGACTTCCTCCTCAGCGGCATCCTCAGTCGCTTCTGCCTTTTTGGCATCCGCAGTGGCTTGGGCGATGGGATCGATGGTCTCACCCATGTCGGCATCCCAATCGTCCGCCTGCTTCTTGCCTCCCTTCTTCTTCGGCGCCATGGTGATTATTATGTCGTGCGAGATGAGGAGATTGTGTTAGGGTATGAAGCGTCCACCATGGAAAGTGGATGCATTCAGTCGGGTTCAAATGGGTTCAGATTCGATGGTAAGGACGAGGAGTGCCTCGAACGGGAGAGCAAAAAATAGTTGTCGACACAAGGCAAGATTAGAACGCCCTTTGCCACTGTCGAGAGCCGGATTTAAGAGATGTCTTCGTGCGTGGGTAGAGACGATAGTGGGGTTTTTGCAAACAGCCTACAAGTTTCGTCACTGGCGAACCATCAGGCTCAGAGCGCTTGGCGCCTCAAGCAAGCTTTTGGACATAAATGTTTCCCAGCAGTCCACTCCCTCCGTTGAGTACACCGAGAGCATAAACTACTGTTTGATCCCGCAGACTAGGAACGAACGGCAATGGCTTCTGCTCATAGCCCAACACTGTCTGTCCCTGATTGGCGAGTTTGTGGTTTGCGTAACTGGTCCATCTTTATTGATCTCCTTTGACCAGTCATTCTTCTACGGCCCTGTCATCAGTGCTATATAACAACCCGCCCTGCCCGCTCTCTGAGTCATACGTTACAACGATGCAGCGAACTTCTTGGCCCCGTCAACACCGTGAAACCAGCTCACACGGTCCTTGACGAAGAGTTCCAGCTGAGGTCTCAACTTTGTCTCGTGCAAGCTGAAGTCGTCGACGGAGCCAATGCGCAGAAAGCTGACCTCGGGATACGCATCCCCCTTCCGATACATGAGTCCACCGCAGGTTGAACAGAAGTAGTTTGTCATCTTCTTGCCAGAGGTGGGTGTCTTATCCTGACCCCAAGATTTCAAGTTCTCTTTGCCCCGGAGATGTTCAATGTGTTTGTCTTGGACGGTGAAGTTCGAGGCAAACATGGACGCAGTGACTTTGCGGCAGTCGTAGCAATTGCAGACGAAGGTGTTGACTAGTCCTGGTCCTTGAATCGGCTGCGACATCAGGCGTTGTTAGCACGGTCCCAATAGCAAAAGGGAAAAGGAAAGGACATGAATATCGAAGCACCAGCAGAGGTCCGTCAGACATCTAGTCAGCTGCCTCCGAGACAGTTTCCCAGGGCAAGAAAAGGACAGCGGTGGAGGGGCACGCACGAACGCAATTTGGACGGCACCGCAGAAGCAAGTCGCCGTGGCTTTGTCCTCGGTGGACCAGCCGTCCCTGGCCACGCCTGCGAGAGGGAAGAAGGGCTTGGAGTTGTCGTGCGTCGTCGCAGCCATTGATGTAGTGTTTGCTGTGGACGGAGGTGGTCTTTTAGACTTGAAGTCGCTGTTTGTAGTCGCTGTGGAGAGTAATGATGGATGGCGGATGGAAGAAAAGGAACACGTCCTCAGGAAGTGACCTTTCCATCCTTTTATACTTCGACTCCTCCTACGAAGAGCCAACTATTCTGCCGTGATGTCAATGCTAGTGTATCTCTCGGTATCCATTCGGTGTTGTTGGCCATGACAAATCCTCAGGGACTATCTGTGTGTGTGTGTGTTCGTAAACAACGACCTGATCTTGGATGCGTGGAATAGGTTAGGGCTGTCATGGCAAGATCCCATTCGCCCCCCTGCTCGGTGATGGTGATGGTATTCAGGGCATCGGGATCATTCGTCCTTCTGCTGAGAAATGCCGCTTGCTGCTGATGGCCCAACAGGGGAATACACCGTCCAAAGAGGAATTTGGGGGATTTTCTGCGGAGTGCGGAACCGACCCCTGCTAAACCTATCTCAGACAGAATTCCCTCTTTCGGTCGTACTCTACTGAGAACGGCAAGAGACAGAAAATCGCTCTATCGACCTAGCCGGTGCTGTCAGTCGAGCACGAGTACTGTACCACCTCGACCTCTTCTTGCCTTGGTGACGCGATTTGCAAAGCAACGATCCTGAATCCAGAGGACCGCCTCCTCCCCCCTCCCCCCTGCGGCGATTATTCTGCAATGTCAAACGCCGTTCATTCTTCTACCCACTCATTAGACGGGTGGTGGAGGAGTTTTCTCACCCACACAGCAACGCTCTCTACGTAGTTTTCTTTCGGCCCCAGCGCACATTCGGCCAAGGCGTTGAACTCTTCCAGCATCGACCCCTTGAGGATTTTGCGCAAGTTGTACGGTCCTTCCTCTATCATCAGAAGTAACCGATCGCCTCGAACGTGCATATCCTTTAATCGGACGACGGGCGGCCGGACGGTGACTTCGTCGCCATCGCCGTCTCGTGCCCTGATAGGAACCGGCTTGATCGATCTGGTAGTCATGTAGCTCGCCTGCTCCAGAAAATGGAGGAGCTTCCATTCGTCATACTGGATCACGGTAAGGTGGAACAAGGTCCCGTCACTGGCACTTGCATAGAAGCGATGTCGGTGAGAAGAGTATTTATTGCGGAGGTAAACCGAGTGTGGCCTGAGGAGAAGGTGGTCGATGAGAAGAGGCAAGTTTGCCTGGAACAACGGGTAGGGCTCTTCGCCGTCCTGGTGGAAACCGCCGAACGCCATGATATCGGTGGTGCCACCGTTCCAGGCAGAGAAAATGGCCGAACTGTTGTCGAAAGGCACAACGTTCTTGGTTGCTCTCGCTTCATTGTCCGACTTGTGCTCGAACAGCTTGTTGGACCGCTCTATCAGCACGAAAAGCGAATGTTTTGCTGTGGCAATGAAGATGAGTGATCCCTGGCACGAAATGCTCTTCGCAGCGGACGGCAATCGGTGTTTTGAAAGCGTCTTCCATTTGCGGGAAGCAAAGTCTAGGTGGTGGAGGTGAATTTCTCTTCCTGCGGCAATCAGGAGAGACGACATCTTGTAAGCGCAAATCGCCGTGACGGGTTGTTCCGGGCTTCTGAACGCAACCTTGGGATTTGTGTCTGGGATCCCTTTGCTGAGGTTCTTTGCATTGACGCAGACAACCCGCCCACTGCACCGAGGAAAGCCTGCCTCCTTTTGCTCAAGAGCTAGGACAAACCATTCGTAATGATGTTCTCCGTCTGTTGGAGCCCAATGGATCAGAGCATTGACACTCTCATTGGTCTCTTCTGTCACAATCACAGAGAGTCGACCGTCGCTGGACGCTTTCAGACTAGGGTCGATGACATGAAGACCCACTTGTTGTATCTTTCGTGGAGGAAGTGATGTCTTCATGCCACTTCCCATCCGACTGGACGGAATATTCTGGAGGTCCTTGGGGCGAGGAGCTCCAGTCAGAAGATGAGTTTTCTCGAAAGCGACAACAAATTTTTCGAGATACTCTGAATACAGCACATGTCGTGGTATGCCATCAGCGGACGTTCTTCGCGTAACGGTTTGTTCTTGAGCTACTAATGAGCAGAATAAAAGCTCGTCCTCGGTTGCACAAACCACCAAGCCACCTGGGTCTTGACACGGGGAGGACAGCTTTGGGATTCGATGAAGAGAAGTGACAGTGTACTGGGCCGAAGGCTGGATGGGAGTCAATGGGGGGAAGGTACTGTCGGCACTTGTGACTTACATCTGAACGGTCCGTGACATACAATGAAGACATAGTGTAGTCGACCATTGAAGCATTGCGGTGAAGAGTAACACGGCTGGTCGCCGATCCGCACAGTACTAGTGCCGAGGACGCACCCGATCGTCCTGGGGACATGTGTTCCTCAAAAATGCGGATCGAGGTTGCTCCTAGCCTATGTATGCCGGAATAAAACACATCTGACACGCTGTTAGTTGAGCATGTCTTTCATCTGAGACCTGGTTCATACCGAAATGCTGATCCTGGCACCTGAAATCCAGACAGATCAGAAGCCCATACCGCAGGCCGCAGAGAAGGAGGACCGGATCTCCGTCACATCGTTTAAGTGCAGCAAGGGAGCTCACTGCGCATTTTCCCGGAAGTTTGTAATGGAACTGGTCAGCAGTACGATCAAAAACTTTTCGCAGAGACGTGTCTTCCTGCACAATATACCAGTGGAGTCGCCCCTCGTCAGAGCCAACGAGTACCAAGCGTCTGCCCTGAATTTCAAAGCAACACAGGCTAGTAGGAATGTCCCTCAGTAGTGTCGATGTTCCTTCCTTCAAGATGACACCATAACCGTCCACCGAATCCAAGATCGAAGTAAGACATATCTCATAGCCCTCAGTTGCCTGACGGGCCGTCACAAACAGTCGACCATCCTCGAAGAATGCTGCTTCACGTAGTTCACATTTCATGCGGACAAACTCTGAAAGAGAAGCTTCAACTGCGGTGGGGACCACGCTGATGCTCTGTGTGGTGACCTGTAGTATGGAGTTTCCACCTACAACGGCTGCCATTAGAGTAGGGTGATCAAAGTCAAATCCGGGGTGGCTTTCTGAATTTGTGAAAGAGAGCTCTTGCGTGTCAAGCTCAAATGATACCATGGATGACTGTGTTGGTTGGGAAGCCAGTACCAGTAGTTCGTTACGATCCGGTAACTCCAACGTCCACAGCCTGTCAATCAAGGCAGCATCGGGGTACGGGACGGTCCACCCAACCTGTGCCTCCACGCCGTATCCAATCTCGAGCAGAACTCCCTGGTCTGAACCACGACTGCAGCATGCGAATAATCGATCCGGATCCTCTCGTGGCCAGGTGTCGGTAAGTTGATTAGCGCTGGATGGACCAAGAACCATGCCTCGAAGAGGACATATTGACTCCAGAAGCTGAATGCACTCGGGTGTTCCTCTCGCAGAGACATGGAAGACGCCTCCATCTGTCATACTACCTCCAACTATGAAGATGTCGCCACCTTTGCCCGGAGGGCCTGCGAGCATGCAGAATGCTGTGTCCGCTTTCAGCCCAAGTCGTCCAATTGTCCAGTTCAAGTTGATTTTCGAGCTAGAGGCCTTCTCAATTTGGAAGTATTGAAGGAGGCCGTCCTCTCGCAGCAGCACAAAGTCATCTCGTTTCTCCTTGTACTCGTTGTGGCGACTTGGTTTTGCCCACTGAACCCACTCTAGACTCCCTGCTGCTTGTTGTCCAAAGGGGCAATGGATCCGTTTAGTGTCACTGGTGTGGACATTCTCATAATACGATAGGCCTGTTTTCATAACCATGATAAATGAATAGGGTCGTGCAGAGGGAATTAGCATTGATGGGATTTCCTCCTCGGCCAGCACCCGCCCACTACTAGGTATAGGCTTTATTGTTTGAAGCGGCGATCGTGTATCCCAGCTGTACATATACTGGCGTGTTGATTTCTCTTCTGAACCACCCCAGACCAGAAGGAGAAGCACCACTCTATTGGGATCCGATTCAGGGCTAGGTAAAAAGGTAATCATCATGACATCGCCTCGGATCTGAATGAAACGTTGCTGGAAACGTCAATACATAGTCAATGATATGATGTGTGTGACGTACTTCATCTGACGGACGAAATGAGCCGTGTTCAAGAGGATTCCACTTCTCTATTTCTCTCTGGATGTGGTCAACCTTGCGTAGCTTGAATATCCCAACATAGCCTGAAGGGGACGCAACTGCAAGCGCACGAGACCTTGCCTTGTCAGTACAACGTAGTGGTGACTACTTTGAGAAAGACTTACTTTGGTTCAACTGCAACATATCGGCATTGACTGGACGGCAGCCCTGCTCCTCTGAGAAAAGGCCGCTTTGCAAAGACAAACCTTACATCGCCGCTGTTATCCTCTCGTGCACAGGCAAAGATGAGTTCATTGTCGACAGTCACAATGACTAGTATCTGTGCTGGATCACCATGGTTAATAGGCTGCCCACCAATGCTGTAGTTTTCTTGGTCTCTCTCTTGTTTCAAGATCGCGTCGAGGATGGGAATGACTTCAACGTCAGCGGAGATGACTTTCGCATCAGTGATTTGAGTTCCAATGTCGAGCTTGGCTGTTGTGTTGACTAACTGTCCAGTCTCGATGAACTCGTACAGCTGTATGAATGTTGCCCCGACGAAAACAACGTCCTCCTTCGATGGAGATCTTATTCTTGCTGGCAGAATCCATCGAATGCATGAGGTTGAGTTGAGTGTTCGTGAAAGGATGCCTAACCGTCGTCTATCATTCCATTCAAGACTGGGAGGAAAAGACATGACTGCGTCAAGATTGTTTGGTGCTTCACCTTAAGGGCAGAATTCCCGAAATCGAACCGATCCCAGGCACGAGCGAGGTTGATAGTCAGAGAAAGGGAGTCATTTGCCGGCCAACAAAGTGGGCCTGATGCAGGACAGACTGTGCGATTTGTTCACAGTATAATGGTTGGTAAGAGAAGCAGTTGTTCGCAGAGGTGATCGGACGACGAATATATATCCTTATGCTTGTCGACATTGATCAACTTATCGAGGCGTAGAGTTCGCGGTCAAGCAGAGTGATGGCGAGGGGCAAAACCTCCTGATCCGGACACTCGCCCCGATTCGGTGGTTGCTCATCCCAAACCTGGTTCACGGCGCTGTACAAGTGATAGCCAACGGGTGCAGGGATGCTGGGCAGAAGTACAGGATCCGTATGAGGGAGAAATGAAGCTACGGCATGGTATGAGGTCAAAGCAGCATGCGTCGGGGTTCACTGGGCCGTGTCTGCGCGCAGGGGCTTCTTGTTGTGGACCTTGACATGCTCACCTGGCTAGTGATGTGCGCGCGGCGGAATCCACCAACAAGGCAATTGTTCCATCATACTTCACCTCTTCACTGCATCACTTCAACGCTCCGGAAGAACCAGCAGTGTATCCTTGTGCGAAACTGACCCATCCAACGGGAGCGTAAACACCTCGTTAGCTGATGCGACACAAGCTTTAGCAGCAGCTTGACACAGCCAGGCTGACCTCTTCGTGTTACCTGTCATCTTCATCAGGCTTCATTAGAATCATCCCCAGACAGCCGTTGGCATCTGCTGTGCCACAAGCCTGTCGCTTCCTCTGAGCCTATTTCAATTTCAACCCAAAGAGCGGCGAGCTCTCCCCTTCTATCTGCAGCCTGGTCTCTCCTCAGCTTAGACGCCTGCCATGGCAGAGGTACGCTCCAAATAAGGTCCGATGCATGTTCGCTGCATTGCATTTCTATCAGCCCCACGGAGTATCGAACAGACACCTGTCAATCAACGCGTGGGTAGGGGTCTGCAGGATCAATGGATCAAGACCAAAACGAGAAGTGCCGAGCCATTGAAGATGCCTGCAAGCAGGGCGATCTCAGCGCCCTAGTCAAGCTTGCAACTTCGACCGGCGGCCTGGTGACCGATGAAGCTCGCCGGCAAGCCTGTATGCCCCCATGCTTTCCGCTTTGACTGACTGGTGGAACGTCACTGACGCCGAACCTGGAAGGGCCGATCCTATTGGGTTGCAAGACTCAATTTCGAGACGCTGCACAGGAGCAGCCGAGCCAGGCATGGAGGAAACTACCCCAGCATCCTGACGAAGACCAAGTGCAGCTCGACGTCGATCGCGCCTTTGTTTACTACCCGAAAGGTTTGAACAAGAATTTTGCCCCCTGGTGTTACTTGGCTTAATGTAACTAGATGAATCTGAACAGTCTCTCGACAGGCGGAAAACGGAACTTTCCAATCTAATTGTCGCGACACTGAGAAGCCACTCAATGCTGTCGTACTTCCAAAGTTATCACGATGTGGTACAGGTACTTCTCTTGGTGCTTGGAGAGTCAAGTGCCGCTGTTGCCGTCCCACGGATTTCTCTGATGAGACTTCGTGACTACATGCTTCCGACGATATCTCCTGCAAGGAAACACTTCGAAATTGTCTCAGCCATCGTCAAGTCTGCTGATCCCGAGCTAGCCGACCACATCGCCGAGGCCGAGAATAGCTTCGCACTTTCAGCAACTCATTCCCTATTCGCCCACGACATTCAAGACTACGGAGACATTGCTCGAATGTACGATTTCCTCCTTGCGCACGAGCCAGTCATGAGCCTCTACTTGTTCGCTGCCGTTACCATCTCGAGGCGGTCTGAATTGTTCGAAATGCCAGCTGATCAATCCGATATATTGACCTTTGTGATATCCAAGCTTCCACAAACTCTCGACATTGACGCATTAATCCAGAACACCCTGATGCTGTTTGAAAAACACCCACCACATCGTCTTCAAGGCTTCGTTTGGTGGCGTGTGTCACAATTCAGTGTCCTCAAAACATCACGTAAGACTTATCAACACCAAAGTTTGGAGCAGGCAGAAGACCTAGCCCGGAAACAAATCGAGCAGCTACGCCGAGAAGAGCTACTGCAGAAGAGGCTGAAGTTATTGGCGCGATACAGGCGACCGCTTCTCTCACTGACCGCTGCTCTGTTGGTAGGAGCGATGTCCTACTCGATGAGGCGAAGTGGGCAAGATAGATACGTTTGGTCTGTTCTGTCGGCGATAATGGACTCTCTTCCAAGACGGCCTTGAGGAGAACATACCACGCCCGGACTCGAATGGCTTTCATATCGCGGCCACCAACTACGCAGGACGGCACGGTCTACATGCGGTCAAACACACGTCGCCAACCGATATCAAACAGGACAACAAAAACCAGTTTGTGAAAGAACACTGGTTGTTCTTACCACTCTTAAACTTACATAGCCTGCGACAACACCCTGAGGGACATGCGTGGCCGAGCAATTTACCCTGCGATAGTCTCAAATCCTCCAATCGCGCTCTGTGATAGACACAGAACTTCTGGGTAACTCAGTGGTTGTGAGTCATGGTGATCGTACCCTCATTATTGATCCCTCCTGTGTACAATAGCACCTGTACTTCTCCGAAGATCGTCAGTTTGTACTATAGAACGAAGCACTGGCCCCTAACAATACTTGATCGATATAGCTTTGTAATGACAGTTGGGCTGCTTTAAGTGCATGGCAACCTGGTCGTTACCTAGGTAGGCACCTTACCTGGAGCGCGTCATTACAACCGCCACTCGTATACGTCAAACAGCAAGCGACACGTTTGCATTTCGGTCGGTCTACCTCTTCTACAGCTTATCTGTTGGCTTTCCCATCTGCTGTGCAATCCACAACAAAAGCGTGGACTTTCCCCAAGATGGCTAATAGAGGCTATGATGTTGTCGTCGATGTCGACGCGGAGGTCTGTCGTCTTCCATCCCAGCGCGTTCCCAGCTGGACAAAGCTAACAAAACCCAGGGCGACCTAGGCCACACTGACCTCCAGGACGACGACCTGGAATTCCACCCTTCGAGTACGTCACGTATCTCTGTGCTTGCCCACACGGACTGCCGTCTCTAACATGCTGCAGATTTCGAGAACAACCCGTCTAGCCGCAAGATCCAACCTGACTCAACATCTTTCCTGGCCAACAGTGCGACAAACCCAGCAACTCGCCCCAACGATCCTTCCGCAGTGCCCTCGAAGCATATGCTCTGGTCCCTATCTTTCTACGCGCAGTTCTTCGACGTCGACACATCCACGGTCCTCCAGCGTTGCCGGAGAGCGCTACTACCTTTCCTTCCTAACCAGCCACCCTTCATTGAGACCTTGGAAGGGAACCCCGATTTATATGGGCCCTTCTGGATCGCCACGACTGTGGTGGTCATCCTCTTCCTCACAGGTACTATAAGCCACAAGCTTGCGTCGGAGGGCAGGAAACACTTCGAATATGACTTCCGTCTGCTCAGTGGGGCGGCGGCATTGATCTATAGCTACACAGCGTTCGTCCCGCTGGGTTTGTGGGGTGCGCTGCGCTGGTTCGGCGCCCAGTCTCTCGACCTGGTCGAATGCTGGGCTCTGTACGGATATGGAAATCTCTTCTGGATCGCCGTCGCTCTGGTTTCGTGGTCGCCGCTCAACGGCCTTAACTATGCCTTGGTTGGGTTGGGGTATGCCGTGAGCGTCTTCTTCCTGGTCAAGAATTTGTACCCTGTGATCGCTGCGACGGATAAGAAGATCAGCCAGATACTCCTCGTTGTTGTGGTGGCTTTGCATGCGGGCCTGGCGATTGCGATCAAGATCTTGTTCTTCAGTCACAAGAGCCCTGCGACGGATGGGGACGACAAAAGATTCGCCCAGTTTCTGGTCTAAGCGTCACATGGGCTCTGGAGCGAGATGGCAGGAGACATGCCACAAGGGAATATTCAAATGGCTTAGGTAAGGATTTCAACTGCAGGAACGAATAGATATTGTGATGAGCATAGGAATGCGGCTGGTGCATCTCAGGATACCAGATTATGGTTCGGGCTAGGGCGATTCATAATGTGGAACGACGTACATGGTATTCGAGTGCGTAGCTGTACAACAGAGGCCAGGTCACTTCGGGCATAGGCTTGGTGGAATGAGCTCATGTTAATTCTTGAAAACAAAAAGTGCGCATGTAGAGAGTGCAGTGCTGGTCCTTTTTAGATCTTATCGATTCAACCTAGCTTGTGCAGCCGACAGACCGTTGTGTCATCTTGAGCAAAGCCGTGTCTACCACGAATCTCTCTCTTCTCGTAACAACATCAATACCTCCTGGTTCTAAGCGAACAACACCGCCGCCGCCGCCGCCAGGGAGCCAAATCTGCTCTGCACCGCTCCGGTATGCGTCGCACACCCACCACAAGAACAGGGCGATACGTTTATTTGATCTTCTTCTTTGGTCGGAGCTGGTTGGTGTGTCCGCACTTCTTCTTGCGGCAGTTGGTGGCTCGTGGGGGGAGACGGGCGTAGCACTTTCGGCAGATCATCTTCTCGCAGTTGTACTTGGAAGCAAGAGCCTTCAGGGATGGTTCGATGATACCGCCACGCAGACGGAGGACGAGATGGAGAGTCGATTCCTGCAGAGAGTTTTCGTGTCAGACCCAGGCGTCCCGGACACGCGTGATACCCGACGCATCGTTCTGTGATCTCACCTTCTGAATGTTGTAGTCGCTGAGTGTTCGGCCGTCCTCGAGTTGCTTTCCGGCGAAGATCAATCGTTGCTGGTCAGGTGGGATGCCTTCCTTGTCCTGGATCTTGGACTTGACATTGTCGATGGTGTCGGAAGACTCCACCTCGAGGGTGATAGTCTTGCCCGTGAGGGTCTTGACGAAGCTGTTCGGAGAACCACAGGTCAGTCTACGTTCTGTTCCGCTCTCAATGATAGCTTCGATGGCTTGGTGGCGTGTTGCGACATCGATCGACGACGAGTATCGTTGTACAGAGGCCGGGAGATCGAGGGGAACTCACATCTGCACTGTATCAAAGTCAGCATTACGATCGGTACTTCAGCATGTACCGGAGTCTACTCACTCTTTACAGCCTCTTCGGGTCACTGGGGGAAAGTTGGTTGTCGTAGTATGGACGTCGCAGCTGGATCGAAGTGGACTTGAAATGTTCAGTGTGCAGAATTGAGCGCCAAGACAGTATCACGTGGAAGGCGGCGAATCGTAAGTCATTACATAAGTCAGGCTGCATCTCGAGACTTCCCGCCACCTACTAAAGAGTACATAAAAAAGTTCCGTGAAACCTGCTTGCACCTTACGGCTTCACGATAGGACGACTATTTCGTATCTAGAGCTCTTCTACCACGAACGGTACCCGAACATGTCGTCTCTCCAATATCAGCATACTCACACGACGCTCGACTCCTTGATGCGCGTATTTAACGGAGAAACACGACGTGCCCGCGCTCTGACTAATAGCTGCCTCGAGTGCTGACTCTATCGGCCGAGATTGAATTATGCTTCATCTCCTCATACTGTACTAGCCCTTTTGTGCTGTCACTGATCGTCGCTATACTGCCGCTGTGTAGGAGGACTCCGCAGACATCTTTCGCAAGGCTGCCATCCTCGTTCCGAAGACGGGGACATAAATAGGTCGGTCACTTTCTGTCCTTTTGTTTCCACAGTCGACGTGGGTGTTGCACCTAGATTTCCTTCTCATTCACTGTATGAGAACTTCGTCTGCTACTCTCCGTTCCTACCTTTGCATCTGTCCCCGCAACTTCCTGCTTCGCTGCTGTCCAACTCCGAGCCTTGTTCCGCAACCATGGCCGCGCCAACACCTTCAGGCAAACCGCGACCTACCATTGTCCTCGGATGTGCGAGCTTCGGCTCGGAAATCGATCCGCTCACCAGGCACCATACAACTCAACAAGCATCTGAACTCTTCGCGGCATTGACTCGCCACAGACACAACATCATCGACACATCTAGACGGTACCCGGCACTTGCCGGCGGTACGAGCGAAGAGCTCATCGGCTCGACACTGCGTTCCGCGGCGTTTCCTGACATCGAAATCGACACCAAAGTACTCTCGGCGCCGGGCTGCCACAAGCCAGAGAACATTGCCAAATCCATCTCCGACTCACTCCGTGCTCTGCGTGTCGACTCGGTACGGACCATCTACTTGCACTACCCGGATCGCTCTGTCCCCTTGATCGAGCCCATTCGAGCCTTGTCCCACGCCGTGGACATCGGACAGGCCAAGCAGTGGGGCTTGTCCAACTACACGATAGATGACGTGCACGAAGTCTTGTCTCTCTGCAAGAAGCATGGTTTGGTCAAACCCGCGATCTTCCAGGGCGAGTACAACGCGATCAACCGCGACAGCGAGGAGCTTATTACCTTGTTGCATGAGAACGGAATCGCTTTCTACGCCTACAGTCCCGCGGCGGGTGGGACGTTGTCGCCAACGGGCTCTAGGATAGCAGCACAGGGTCTCGGGGGCGATCGCACCAGGCAACTCTATGGCACCGAGCCGGTTCAGAAGGCAATACAACAGGTGAGAGATGTGGCGGAGAAGAACGGACTAAATGGCCACGAGACCGCTATAAGGTGGGTTGTGTGGGATAGCATGCTGGATGAAAAGTACGGAGATGGGGTGATTATCGGAGCGAGTAGCGTGAGCCAGCTGGAGGAGACACTGCGTGCGATCGACGAGGGTCCGCTGCCCGGTGAAGTAAATCAAGCGATCGAGGGTATTTGGGCATCCATGTTGAAGGACAAGGCGAGAAAGTGAGACAGGTCAACCATCACAGAGAGCCGATCGCGAGGTGGAAGTTTAACACATCCTGTACGAGATTGTTGACATTTTATATCGTAAAGGCACTGTACCTGTCCACCGCATCACTGCCGGTATACGGCTGGGGCCATCAGCAGGGCAATTCTCGCTGGCATAAATCCTCTCGATACTAAGGTATGTATGTGTGCAGATGCCAATTACTGGATCCCATCGGGACAAGGAACAGAGGGTACAAACAAATGGTTTTGTCTACCTTACCAGCCCTCTGGTAATCCCATAGGGTGGGCAGTTAACGTAGTCCATACATGGGTAAAATGCCAGGGGTGGCTGAAAATCAAAAGGTTCGCATTAGAGATCGATTATCATCTATGTACCAATACATATCTACCCTGCTACAAGCATTGCCTTCCGGGCACAACAGCTGCAGTCGTTTAGTCCACAGGATCTTCCTCAAGCAACAGCTTGAAGCTGAAAGGCTCGAAAGGTATACCCTCGCCAACGAAATGCTTACTCATAGCTTCGACCCAATGCAGACGTAAACTGTGCAACATGGCAGAAGTACCTTCCATGATACACAGAACAGCAATGGTCAAGACAAACCACATGTAGAACGTAATGATAATCATCGGGATTTGCATAGCACCAGTTGTAGTAAAGGCGCCTCCGAGGGTCATGCTCCACAGCACAACAGACAACTGCTGATGAGCAAGAGAAAGGGCCCAGAGACGCAGGTATGAAGCGGTGTGGGAAACACAGTTCAGACAGAATTCGATGGTATCTAGAAGTGAAAGAAAAAGGTTAGCAACAACGACTTACTTGTGGCCGAACTGGCGTGTAACTTACGAATAGTTTGGTGAATCATAACTTCCGAAAACTCAAATTCTTCGTGTTCATCGTCGTCGATATTCTCGGTGATCATGGCGCCTTCATCGTTGGTGTCTTCACTTGCGCGGCCGTTTGCGCGAAGACTAGTGTGCTCATCGGCGTCGTCGAGATCAGTGGCGTGGGTGACGCGACGAGTGTCACCAATACCACGATAGCCCTTGGCCTGGGTCTTGTTGTGTTGGTATCGGAGGTACAACGGCTTCAGGAGCAGGAGGATGGGCACATTGATGACTGCAATGAGCAGCAGAAACACCTGGACTCCGGCCTGACCACTGTAGAGCTCTTCGCCTTTTTCGACATTGCCGGGAGACAAAAACATCTGAATCAACATGTTGAGCAACGAAGGCGGGTTTCGGCCCTCTGCCTTCCAATCGACAGACCATTTGTAGACAATGCAGAAGCTCAAGTACCCAAAGATACCTTGGAAGAAGATCATTCCAGGGACGAAATTGCCCCAGATATCAACCGGTGACTTGAAGTGCTTAGCATTGATGTAGGAAAAGGACAACGCATAAGTCATATGACACCAGCCCATCAGGATAGCGAGCTTCATTTTTAAGCTGTTGCTGAAGATAAGGTCGTTCTCGGATCCGTGCCATGCCCAGTCCAGACCGAACGGATATCTATAACTTCCTTTGAGATGGGCCGTGACTTCGGGCCGTCCTTCTTCAGGGTACTCCCAAGCGGATGGGAATGGCGTGAAACCCTTGGAGAAGACATCGTTGTAGATAAGACCGGTGAACATGGAGAAAATACCCATCATGAGCATGATGTATCGGCCATAGAAGGCCATCGAAAAGAGCTCATCTTGTTTGGACCTCAGCAGCGGTTTCTCCCAGTAGATCATGGCAGCGGCAGCCATAGTCATCAGACATCCATGACCAAAGTCACCAAACATGACTGCAAACAAGAACGGGAAGGTCACAATAGTGTACAGGCCAGGGTTGACTTCTTGATATTTCGCAGTACCGTATGCGTTGATAATGGTCTGAAACCCTTCCGTGAACTTGTTCGTCTTGTTGTAGGTTGGAGGTGTCTTGTTGGTCTTGATCTGGTTGACAATCGTGGGAACAGATAACCCGGCACGATCATTGACATCTTGCAAAGTCGCTCTGATCTGGGGGAGTGAGTTCGTGGGACACCAAGCTTCGGCGATCAAGGTCTTTCTGGCATGATCATACGAGCACATATTCAAAGCATTGTAGACGGCCTTCTCTTTCTTAATCACAATCAACCACGCAGCAAGCGATCGGGAAATCGCAGTTAGCTCCGCATCGAGTGTTTTCTTGGTATTGCGAAGGACACTGGCGAGATCGCTGAGGCGAGTGTTGACTTCGTGGATCTGGTCGCGTCGAATGTCGGCGTCCTCATCGACGTTGTAGAGGTCTGCCCCAAGGGACTCGGAAATCTTCCTGATCTTTGCAATGATCTCTTTGCCATGGGCAAAGATAACAAATACGTTCTTACGGATCTCCTCATTCGTCTCCGGGTCGATGATCGGTTCGGGGATCTCTGACTGGTTCATGTACAAGTTTCCACGAAGCGTACGCCACAAGATGCGTTCGAAAGCTGGCAGCCTTTCACGGCGAATGACACCAGCCACGAAGCCGATGTTCATGACTGCGAAGCTCTGCTGTTGGCCAACGTCGCCATTGGCTCTGCCCTCTTCAGCCTCCTGGTTACGGAGGAGAGGAGCATCGTCGTCGTCGTCCACGCTCTGCCTGATGTCATCACTCTGTCCATGGGCACGGTCAAAGAAACCGCCCGCCTCTTTCAGGACCCATCGCCACTCCGTCAACTCGACTTCTCGTTTCTTCAGCGTTTCATAGCTCTCGTTCAAGCTGCTGACGCGATGTTCCAAAGCTTCAGATCGGTCGGCGAGCTCATCGATCTCACTCGCCTGAGATGCGGCGAGCATGTCCTGGTCGAAGTCCCAGTGGCTGCGCATCTGAATGCCTGCTTTGTCCATCTGGGAGTGGAAGTAGCGCAGCTGCCGTTCAACATTATCGAGGCGTCGGATCTCTTTGGTGAAGGTCCGTTGAAAAGCCGTGGTGTCAGAGTTGAGGTCTCGAAATTGCACAACGCCAATTTCACCCAGAGCAGAAACGACTTCGCGGCCAATTTCGTTGGAGATGTAGAGCTGGGTCAGGGACATGTCCGCCGAGCGGAAGAGCGTGTCCTTATGGGCCATGCTGGGCGGTTGTATGAAGGAGTGAAAGGCCGCCCAGGCCGATGCAAGACAAGAAGGAGAGGTTCGAAAGGCTAGCAAGGAGCTTCGTGTTTGCGTGGCCGGTACAAGATAGACGGAGGCCTGTTATCGCTGTCCTCAAAAGACCAGCTCTCGATGATGCCGCAGCGACTTGGCACCGCTTAGTCATCCGACCTCACTCAAACTCGACCGTACCTCAAGCAAAGAACGTGCTCGGTGTCGTTTACCATATACCTCGTTTCTGCCACGCTGGGTCATTCATTCTCTTTCGGTGGCTCATCGTACCTGATTGTGTTTAATCCGTTGTATGGTGGTGACCGAATGCTTGCACCGCCGCGACACAATGCCATGGTCCTGATGTCAGGCCTGGCAAGGCGTCGCGGCGTGAATATCAGGGCTCTGTGTGGTATAGCCGGACTAACCAGCACTCCTTCACGTCCGGCATGGCAGAAGCTTTCTACTCGGGGCGTTTCAAATGCACTTGCAGCACCTCAGCTCGGAGGACATGGTCTGAGACACAATGGGACGTGCCTCGTTTCGGCCTCGGTGAAGGGTTACTCGAAGCTTTCCAGGTGCGTGTGTACATTATCTTCCAAGCCATCTGATCTTGAACACTGACGGCGTAACCCTTTAGCCCACGAGCCACGAGAGTCTCAGGAATATGGCAGCGTAGGCTGCAACGACTACAATGCCGGACTGTGTCCAGTGAATCACCAAAGGACGAGGGGAAAAAGCCCAGGTAAGAAGAATACGGCAAAATCGCTTCATGTCAAAGTTCTTCGCTCGAGTGAAGATGAAGACACCCATGGCATCCCTCATATATCATTAGCACAGTCAAATCAAACTCACAGTCCCCGCATACTCCTCTTGCTTGACGAGAAGCCTTCAAAAATTGCTAACGAGAGATTTCCCTCGCAATCTTCCAGCACCGAGACAACCTCTTCTCCACCGGCAACGATGGTACCACCCAAACTCACCAAGATGCTCCCTCGAATAACCAAACATGAGAACATCTACACGATCCCCAACATTCTCACGTTCACGCGCCTCGTCGCCGCGCCCGCGGTGGGCTACTTCATCCTGACCGCGCAGCCTCTCGCAGCAGTGTCGCTGTTCTTCTACGCCGGCGTCACCGACCTGGTCGACGGCTACCTCGCACGGCGGTTCAACAGCACCACCGTCGTCGGCACCGTGATCGACCCGATGGCCGACAAGGCGCTGATGACCATCGCCGTCGTGTGCCTGGCCCTCAACCACACGCTCCCCGTCTGGTTGGCCGTCATCATCCTCGGTCGCGACGTCGGCCTCGCCATCTCGGCCATCTACTTCCGCTGGATCTCCCTGCCCCCGCCCAAGACGATGGCGCGGTACTGGGACTTCAGCCTGCCCAGCGCCGAGGTCCACCCGACCGAGATCAGCAAGATCAACACCTTCCTCCAGCTTCTGCTGATTGGCAACGCCATGATCCTGCCCGTGCTCCCGGAATCCCTGGTCGCCGCCTACAACTTGACGGGAATCTTCGAGGGGTGGATGTACCTCGTCGCCGGCACGACGGTGTGGAGTGGTCTAAGTTACGTTGGGAACAAGTCCGCCGTGAAGATTCTGTCGAGTGGTGAGAGTGACGAGAAAATTGCACAGGCCAACAAGGACACAACTAGGTCTTCCTAAGTCTACAAGCCCAACAAACGATAAAATGGAGGTCACCATCGGAGTGAGGCTCTTCCTCTTATCTTTTCTTCTGATTTGCGCGTGTACACCACCAAAAGGCGGTTTGTTTTACAAGGAAAACTGCGTCCGATATAAGACAGATTGTGTAGATTACAAAGACAATTGTTCAGATGGAGGCATTTTGAACCCGGCTCTGTAAATCACACTCACCCTTGCGAAACACTTTAGAAGAACAGTAACTGTCTCCGACTGTCAGGAGGAATGACGAATGAATGATCACTCAAACAATCAGTCAGTCACTGCGTTGTCCTATGCGGAAGCAAAGAAAAAGCCAAAAAAATTGAGATCCGTCTGTATTTGCCGGCTGAGCCATAAAAGCCAAAACCAACCTAAAACATACAGACATGAACATATTTTGAAACAATGATCAATGGCTATATCAGTCAAAGTGATATCTCGTTTTAGTAGAGTATAGAAACGGCTTTTGAGGGATTTTTCCCCTGTCACAATCTCGACACCTTCGTATGTTGCTACAGTGACACCCATGTACCATCCAAGAAAACCTTCTAGCCATGCTCAGACATCCTACTTACGCTCGACCAGCCTGGGCTCGCTCGATCTCCTTGAGGATGAGATCACGAGCTGATATCACGCCATCTTCCTTGCCAACAATGGTGATGGCTTCTCCTTCGTCACCATTGCCTGCGTTATGCTTGGGCACCTGAATGTCACAGCCGGACTGGTTTCGGATCGAGTTGATGGTAGAGCCACCGCGCCCGATGATGTGACGATGCAGACGTGGATCGGGTAAGATCAGATAGCCAGTGAACTGAGGCTCTTTGGCTTTGTCAAGTGATGACTGGATCTTTTTCTTTGCCTTTTCCACGGCGTCCTGCCCATCAGGTTTCTGGCTGACAAGAACCCATGGGATCTCTCCGTCGTCTCCGTCCAGACCAGTCTGGTTAGAAACAAGATCAAAGATAGGAGAGGCCTCGCCAGGCTGATCAGTGATTAGAGGCATGTCACCATTGGTTGTCCGCGCGCGAGACCCACGGCTAGGCTTTGGCGGCGGCTTGTGGCCATTATGCTCGACCCGAACCCCATCCCTGCTTAGCTCGCGGAATAAGTCCCCATTCTTCGAGACAATGTGATGCAGAGTTCGAGGAACCATGATCGTCTCCGCTGGGGCTTTCGCAGTCTTCTTTTGAATGTACTCCTTCGCGTCTGCCACGTTCTCCGATCGCCCAGTGATTTTCACGCCAGTTTGTCCAGTGCCTTGCCGGGGCACGTTGAGGGTCACCTTGAACTGTTCTTCGATCTGCTTGCGAATGCTACCATTAGGTCCAATCAAATCCCGGTGTTGGGTGACTGGCACATCTAATGTTTCTGTAACCTGGTTGTCCCTTTCATTCACAAACTCTTCGATATTAGCTACGATCTTGTCAACGACATCGGCAGTACCAGTGACGGTGAGTTCGCTTGAATCATCACCTTTACGCGGGAAACGGACGTGCTCCGAGCTGCGTTGCTTGCTGCCCGACTTGGCGACAAGGTCTTGGATATTGGAACCTGCAAAACGTCAATTTCTGCCAGTACGACAATTGTCATAACAAACTTACCTCCAGCACCAATCAAGGCGCTATGGTGCTTTCTATCCACGTTTATGGTACGTGTCACAATGTCATCAAAGGCCTTGGCTCGCTTTTGTAGCTCCTGCCTAGCTTTCTCAACTTGTTGTTTGGAACCTTTGATCTGGATGGTTACACGATCAGAGCTGGAGCTGGAGCTGGCAGCTTTGGGAACGTCAATGTGAGCACCAGTCTCAGCTCGAAGCCTTTCCATTTCCATGCCTCCTCTGCCAATAAGAGATGCAACCTGAGCTTGCGCGACAGAGACTGATGCAGTGTGCGAATTGTCGACCATGTACTGGTGGAGACTTAGCAGTTCATCTCGCACCTTCTCAGCCTTTGCACGAGGACCGCGAATCTTGATCTCATCGAGAGACTGGCTTTTGGTACCCCCGACTTGACTGGAATCGTCGGCCACCGAGGCGTCGTCGCTGATTCTTGACTGCTTGGGAAAGTCAATCCTCACAGCGTTATCAACTTTGCTCTGAATTCTCTGCAAGTTTTCGCCATTCCTGCCGACAAGCAAACCATGGTACTTTGGATCAATTTTGATGGTGAAGTTGACCTCGTCTTCCCATTGCTTGGCCAGGCGGAGAATTTCAGCCTTGCATGCCTCGGCTTTTTTCTGTGGGCCTTGGATGGTGACCTTTCCGTTCTCCCGGGTATCGATTTCGACGTCATGCTTCTCACGCAACGCCTTGATATTCGCGCCCTGTTTTCCAATCAAATTCTTGTTGAACTGGGCAGGGAAAGGGAACGATGTCGTGTAGCCACGTTCCTTCTCGTCCTCTTCGGCTTCTCTCAGGAACTCCTCAATCTTCTGGCGCAGCTCCGAGATGTCTGCGTCGCTCGGACCTCTCAGGAAAACACGTTCAGGTGAGCCTCGAGACGCAGTTGCCTGTTGCCTTTGACCAGCTCTGGCTCGGCCAAAGTCAACCTGAACGGGGAAGGCATTTGGAGCGGATGGTTTTGGTTCGTTATTGACGAATCTTCTGACCTTGTCCTGAAACTTCTTGGGCACATGAATATCTTGCGTGGATATTCCTCCGCTAGGGAGACTGCTGAGCAACATTGCTTGTGCTTCTTGAAGAGCTTTTTCAAAGGTCGAGATATCGGCTTTTGATGGCTTACTGCGGGGAATCGAGAAAGGCCCATCTTGCGCTGGACCTTCGTATACGAGCACGACTGGGTCAGACCCATCCTCGGGAACAATTAGATGGACTCCATGATTCTCTCTCAGATCATCTGAATGCAACTGCCTGAGGTGAGGATGGAAGAATGGGTCCACTTCAACCAACTGTATCCGTGGAGTTGGATAAGCTTGAGTGATTTTGGAGAGTTCATTTCGAGCAGAAAGTGCTTTCTGGGGATCATTACTAATGACCGTCCAGCTGGGAGAGGCGTTAGAGCTGCGAGGAAAGACAATCTCAGCCCCGTGGGACTTCTGGAACTCCCTCTCGATAGCCTTCTCTTGCAGATACTGAGCTAGGGCTCTGGAGTGACGTTCTGGGCCATGAGGTGCATCATTAAAATGTTTGTGCATATCGACAGCACGATTGTGCTTTCTGGACATGAGCTCTTCAGCTAGATTGCGGCCCGCATCCAGCTTGTCCTTAGGCCCAATGATGTGGATGTCTTCGGTTTCATGTTCAGGTGGAGGGAGGATAACTGCACAGCCCGTCTCTTCTAAGAACTTGAGAGGGTCCATACCACGGTCTCCAACAATGTAAGGGTGAAGAATCTGCTCGGCGGCAAGTTCCTCAAGCAGAAGCTCCTTCTGGAGCTCCTCAGCCAGTTGTTCAATAAGGGCACGTGCCTCTAGCACAGCAGCTTGTTCACCAGAGACAATGATGGGGCTGTCTCCATGAGGTACGAAAGCAGGAGCTTGACCCGACACAGCAGGGCGAGACGGTGGCTGTTGTTTCCATGTAGTATACTGAGGGACGTTTATTTGGAGGCCACGGTCTTGCTCCATTTGCCGTAAACGAGCAGCATGCTGACCAGCAATGAAAGGGTAGAACTCTGGTGGAACCCCGCGAATAGGCAAGTCCACTTTTGGCTGGAGAGCTTTGACCTGCTTCATGATGTGTTCGTAGACCTGGCGGACTTGCGCAGCATTGCCCCGAATCTCCACAACATCCGTCTTGATATCTTCGGGGTTTGTGGTCGGTCTTGTGTCTCGGTCAATGTGAATCCGGACGCTGAACTGCTGCTCTAGTTTCCTGATGTTGGCTCCTGCTTTGCCGATGATCTGAGCCGAAACGGATGAGGGAATCTCAAGCTTGACTTGCTTCTCCAATGTCAATTCCTTGGAGACATGCATCAGAGCCTCAGTGACTGTGCGTTGATTCGGACCCTCGGCTGTGAACTCGGTTCTTGTGGCGAAATTGGTCTGCCTGGTAGTGACCATAACATTGTATTTTCTATTGACATCATCAAGCACTTTCTTCACGGATTTCGTCTTGTTCAGGTCTGCATTGTCTATCTCAAACGCATCTCGGTACCGTCCCGGCATCAGCACTCCACCTCGGCCGGCGGTGGCAGCATTCGACGGGGTTATGACGCCCGGGGTTCGCGTGGGGGTAGGACCGCCTGAAGAAGGAGGTCGAGAGAGAAGTGCAGGAGAGCCATTGACAGTAGGGGCCTTCGTGGAAGCATTAGCGACCCAAATTCGGGGTGGAGGAGCGGTCGTCTTGGAAGCAGAACCCAGGGCGGGAAACGCCTCCTCAGACTGAGTATCGATGACGGTGGGTTTCAGCGGAGTCTCTTCAGCAGCCTTCTGCTTCCCCTTGTCTACACCATTTGTAGTTGGAACATCAGCTTGAGCTTTTGTTTCAACATGCACATGTGGTGGAGGCGGATGTTGAACGTCGTCCTCGTCAGGGACATCTTCGACAGTCACATGGTGAGTTTCTGCAGCCTCGTGTTTTTCTTGCATCAGCTGAGCTGGCGTCTTAGTGGTGCTGGGGCCAGCTTCGACTGGAGCATCGACAGTGACCGAGGCCATGATCGTGGTGGCTTCGCAGGGGAAGCCTCGAGAAACCGGTGGAGTATGAACCGAGAGCAGGGCCGATGACCGTGGGTGGAGAGGAAGTTTCAGTGAGTGGGAAACATGCAGTTTCTACAAGATAGGTGACAGAGCGGACCGAGGTTCAGGAATACAGATATAGCTGTGGCCAGAGTGTCACAGCGTGAAGGAAGTAGCAATAAATGAAGGGGAATGAGAGGTGGTAAGTTGAAGGGAGATCCAACAGCGTCCGGGAGCAATTCGCCAGGTAATGCAATTGTCTTTATTTGTGGAGAGACTTTTGGTGAATAGCTGAAACTTGGGGACGAGAAACGGCCACGGGCGAGATCACGTGAGCACCTTGTAGGCCTTAGCCATACCTATTGTACTGGCTACCGGTACGAGTAGTTAGGGCTAGTGAGGCTAGCCGGATACGCTCACTAACTTGGGCCCACGAGGCTCATGTACAGCTGGCGAATCTTCTAACAACTTCTAGAACTCATTCCGATATCGTGATGTGCAACTTGCATCCTACAGTTATCCTTCCAATTGGTACGAGTACACATCATCGTTCGGTATTGCTTCACTGGCTGTCAGTCGTCATTTTTCCGTCGTGCCCCGATGATCCCTCATGGTCATGGCTTAGTCCTCGTGGCAATGTCCAAGTGGCAGTTCTGTCACTCCGATGATCTCGCTGACTTCAGGAATCCCACTCTGACACCGTTCGCCGGCGTTAAAACGATAGCCGTGTGCTGGGCCCGGTCATTGCCATAGTCCACTAATTGCTCAAACTCCTGCAAAATCCTGACTATGGTGTATCCCATCTCGACCATTGCGAATTGTTGTCCAATACAGATTCTGGGCCCACCATTGAATGGGATGAAATTCCAGGCCTTGGGCGTCCACGTGGCCCATCTGTCTGGCACCCACTCGAGAGGATCGTAAGGGAATTCTGGAGACAATGGCGGATACAGATCCCTCCGGCGCTGCATCTGAAGCGTACTGTAGCCGACTGGGGTACCCTTGAGACAGCCTACAGGCCCTTGGCCATTGGGACCTCCACCCCTTGGCAATGAAGTGTCGACTAGCGAGGTCCGGACATTGAATGGGACGACTGGGTACAATCGCAGCGTTTCGTTAATTGTGTAGTTGAGGTACTTCATATCCTTAATATTCTGGTATGATGGCGGCTGCCCCCCTTCACCCAAGAATTCCCTGATCTCTGCTCGCAGCTTGTTGACCACGCGTGGATTCTTCGACAGCTCTAAGAACAGCCAGGACAAAGTACTGGCAGTTGTATCTCGTCCCGCAAGAAGGAGAGCAAATAGTTGATCACGCATGACCTTGGGATCTCTTGTGAAGCGTGCCAGAGCTTGAATGAAATTATCCGTCTTTGACAGTTTTGACTCCAACTCATCGGGAGACATGGCTAATGCCTCTCTAGTGAAAGGCTCGATGAAGTCTTCCACAAGCTTGATACCATCGTAGAAGGATTTCTTCGAGTGGAAGTATCTGAAGGGCCTGTTCTCAAGTTAAGATGGGCGCCGTGTCTTAGTAAGTGACTTACCCAAGCCTGCCCTCTATGGCTTGCACCCTTTGTACTTCATCAAAAGCAGCTGCAAAGGCTGACTGTTCTTCATCCAGACTACCCACGCTGTGTCCAAACAAGAAATGTGTCGACGCATCGAGACTGAAGCGGAAGAAGAGTTTGTGCAACTCAACCATCTTGCCGTCCCCAGGCCCAATCAGTGATATTAGCTTGCGGACATGATTTTCGATAAGGTCCAAGTCTGCCACTTTTTCGCGGATGAACATTGGCCTCAGCAATTGTCGCGAGTTGTGCCAGAGTTGTCCATCCGTAGTGAAGATACTGTCTCCTAGGAAATCCTTCCACTCGGCATGGAATTGTTCTCCTGAACTAAGTTAGGTCTGAAGAAAGCACGGTAAAAGAACAGAACTCTACCATCATACTAACCTTTCCCAAAGTCCTGGAATTGTGTGGTGAGAAGCGCCTTTATATTCTCAGGGTCCGCCGTAAAGATCACCCTGGCGTTTTCCAGTATATGAAGCTCACTCGTATCTGTAGATGGTCAAACGAGTTCCGGACAAACTGAGAACGGAAAAGAATGTCAAGTAGGCGAAAGGGATCTCAGCTAAGGGAATGCCTACATGTTCCTGTCCCACTGCTGTCAGTGCCAGTATGCTCGTAGATCCAGTCAAAAAACTCCACAGATCGGTTTCTGCGGCCGGCGCGCGTAGAATAGAAGGGAAAATCAAGGCCTATCTTGTTCAGTCTCCCTAATCAGCTTTAAACGAGGAGTACTGACCGTAGAAGACTCGTGTCTTGATCCTGGGAGATTCCCCTCCTAGCTTCTGGATTCCCTTCCACGTTATGTATCTCCTGATCTGTACGGATGCGATGTAAATAGCGAGGAGGACTGCGGCAACATATTTCCAGGACAAATATTGCAGCGCCATGTTCAGAGGTTATTTCCGGTCGCAAGGGGACCAGTGTCGTGTAACATGATAGTAAAAGGCTCGAGAATCTTTATGGGCTGACGCGAGGCGGCATCCTTAAGTCTCACATCCTTGGAGTTGACTGTTGCCTTAGTCAGTCGCAACTACAGACCTTGGGTAGGCCTAACCACGAGTACACGAAACGCCGGTGAATCCGGGCTCTCCCCTTGGTTCACCAGGGCCAGTAGCAGAAGTTGATTGTCTTCGTATCTCGTATGGTGTTCCATTTCTTGCGGAGAAGGAAGCACATGGCTGTGACGGGTGGAGTCTACGCAGCAGACTAATCCCCATCTTCGTCGCAAGGAGGGTACGAATGCAGCCCGGAGTATGCAACGTGAAGCTCGAGTCATGCTTACACTGAAAAGTCGACACCCTCTCAAGCGATTTGCGTCTTGTCATCGCGATATCAGTTGCCAACGATGGATCACTATAAATTACAGCGTCCTCGGTTCATCAGACACCAAGTCATTGCAACTGGCGACATATTGACCCCTAAATCGATGACTGCCCGTTCTCGCCATTGCCCGAGCCTCCTAGTGGCATCTTCTATCATTCCGTCTTGCCTTGTTCCGCTCCATAATACTTCTGCAGCAGAGGCTACTCTTGGCCATAATTTGCTGTCTAGGTCAATCGAGTCAGTCTGTTCACTCCACATGAGGACTTCTCCACCCTCAACTCCCTCAAGCAGGTCGGTGCTTATGTTAGCGAGAGGATCATATGTGTATATCTGGCGCCAATTGTGGTAAGGGGCGCAATAGTCGACATAGGGGCTTGTGAGTCTGCTTGGCCGCCCACCAGTCGTGTTGACCGGTACACCAGGTGGTGACCTGCCTGTCGGATAAGGATCAAGAAATCCACCATATCCACCTACGACGTCGGATTAGACAACATCACAACTTCCAGAATTTGAAGCGCTTACAATCGAGATACCAATGTTTAAAGTCACCGAAGACTACACGATGTCCTTTCTTCAGTACTTCTTCAATGCGGTTGCTGTTCCTCCAAACTTGCACTAATGTTCCTTTCGACGTATCTTTGGCTGAGGGAAAAGTCAGATTCCAGTCCAGTACCAGTTCCTCCCAAACAATTGGTTGCAACCTATGCTTAGCACACAGCGCTATTGCATGGTTAACAAATTGTTGCAGGAGGGGCTGCAGAACGGCCGGGTCATCGCTGCGAACTGTGTCGTCCAAGAGGTATGCTGGAAGATTAACTTCATCACCTCCAATATGATAGAAGGAAGTGTACGGCGAAGTTCGGGTTAGGAGATCTGTCAGCACGTCCTGTAAGAAGTCGTAGACCGCTGTCGAATTCAGTTTCAGCTGTCCACTGAGGGGCTCCGCAGCAAACGTAGACCAGTCGAGTTCGTCGAATGCCGCTATGAGATTTGGAAAGGCGTGTGCAACTGATGCAGTGTGCCCGGGCATGTCAATCTCGATAAAGACAGAGATGCCCTTGGATACACCGTACAGCTGAATCCCTTTCAGATCTTCCGCCGTCCATACCAGATCAGGATGGTAGGCTCCCTTGCGTGCGAGATCGGGGAGAGAAGGTATCTCAAGGGGCCAGCTCTGTGAATCTGTTGCGTGCACGTGCAGGCGACTCATTTTCGTCGTAGCCATGGCCTCTATGGTCCGTATCAGATCCTGCGGCTTGAATGGATTCCGGGCTATGTCAATGCTCAGCCCACGATGTCGCCACTTTGGGCGATCCGAGATGTGTACTGGAATATACGGTATGTAGACGCCAGATATACTCGAGTGTGCGTAGAAGAGTTGTTTGAATGTCTGAAGGCCGCGTAGACTGCCAAGAGTGGAATTAGATCTCAATATGGCTGTTTCGTTGGCTACGGCCAGCTCATAAGACTCATCGCCGTCGAAGAATGTATCCGGATCAAACGTGCTGTTTCTGGGACAAAGTGATAGCTGTATCTGCAGAGCCAAAAGTTCATGACGCGGGGAATCAGGATGTGGCTCGAAGGCCTCATTGCGTTTATGCATTTTCCAGGGTACGAACCTCGAGTTTTGTATCGAGTTGATTGTCTCGTATGCCGCCTCATGCAGTATATAATTCTCAGAGAAATCTTTGCCATCTACCTGCCAGTTTTCTTGTTCTGGGAGCGATTGAAAATGGCTCCATACAGCTTCTGCAGGATAGAGCAAATTGTACATAAGGCTCGTGAAATGGTTCTTTGGCCGCTGGCGTCCACGAGTTTGGAGGATGGACGACCTATCCTCGCAACGAAGCGTCACCTCCGGAGCATCTCCAAGCCAAGATACTTGACTTCCCGTTGACCACTCCGCAGGTTCTGGCCATATCGCATCTATCGGCCGCAGAACAACGAAGAAAACCCAGAGGTGGAAGTGCATTGTGCCCCGATATCGCAGAGATCCAGGTGCCAGAAAGAACAACAGTCAATGGCACCCGCTCCGCCTTCACTTACATCGAACTTCGGCAATGGGGACAATTACGATCTGCTGCAGGAATCGCTTGGTACGCCCTATTCCATCAAGGTTAGATGCGATGTGTGCTGATACGCTAGGAAAAGAACTGCCACCCATGCGAGGTGGAATGTCACTTTATCTGAGTGAGTTGAGGCGCCCTGGGAAAACGAAACCAATCGACCGCAATTGCTGAGAGCCAATCACGATCGAGCAGGACATCAGCCACAGACGGCTGATGAAAACAATGGAAGGCGCCCGCAGAATGGGAATGATTCCTGACTAATCAGTCTTGGCGGCAAATATCGCCGCTTTTGCACAGTTGCGCCTACAGCGGTTGATGCAGATACTGCGTCTCATCTCGCGAATGTTCACTTACTATTCCAAACAGTTTTGCACTTTCAAACAACCGGACTCGAATACACTTGCACGTTCGTGCAGAGTCTTCTAGAGTCTTCAATACTACGCCCGCCTGAGTCAGAATCCCGGAATTCGACATTGTCACTCCTTGGATCGATTTTCGTTGTCTCCGCAAACATCGACAACGCGACTATCTCCCTCGCCCTGCTCATCAAAGGCGCAACACACAGCGTCGCCACCCCCGATCCTCCCCATCACTCCACACATCCGCAACAATGTCATCGATCGCTCTAGAGACCCCCTTGGCCGAAGCGCTAAGCAGTGCAGTACACTCGAAGATAGTTGACGAAGGATGGACACAAGAGGATGATACGTCACTAGCGGAGTATATCGTGTTGATGCTCGCAAATGGAAAGACACAAGATCAGATTGCCTCTGAACTTGCAGGCGAATTATTACAAGACGCGAAAGGCACCACCGAATTTGCGCAGTGGTTATTTGACCAGGTCAACGCTCTCTCGAACGGCGCTTCTGGCCCAGTTCCGCCAGAGACTTCGCAGTCCTCGGAACAAGTAGCTGAGGCTGCCGCGACAGCTTCATCAGCAGGCAATGGAGTTTCTGCCATTCCCGCCGCGTATGATCAGGATATGGCTGACAATGCCCCGGAGAATGCGTAAGTCCTTCGTTCCCCTTTCTCATGTCAAACACTCTCTGACTTTGTCGTTTAGACCTCGCGGACCCAAAGGCCTCCACGGTGGCCGGCCAGCTGGCAGAGGTGGACGTGGCGGACCTGGTAATAAGGGCGGTGATTCAGTGCTACATCGAACTCGAGGCAACGACCGGATAAATACACACTCGATGCGAGGCGCGCCAAAAGGTCCTCGGAATATTCAAAACCGTGACCTTCGCCCGGGCATGCAGAAGGCTTTGAACGGAATGAACATGTCTGGCCAAGGCATGCAGAACCCAATGATGATGAATAATGGCCAACCAGGTCAACCAATGATGCATATGACACCTCAACAACAGATGGAATTCATGGCTATGATGGAACAGCAAACCCGTATGCTCGCTCAGTTCACGGGCATGATGCCTGGTGCTGGGTTCGGCCAAGGCATTAATCAACAGAACGGCCAGGGTCGTTCACTTTTTGATAGAGTTGAACCAGGGCGCGGGCGCGGAGGGACTCGAGGTCGAGGACGAGGCGGCCACCAAAATGGTCATGGCAAGGGCACCAAGCCTGACGGCGACGTGAGCATGGAGGGTGACGGACAGGCAACCGCTCCCGACGGCTCAGCAACAGAGGTTGAGCAACAAGCGGACGGGGAGAGAAAACCACAAGACCCATCAAACACCATGTGCCATTTCAACCTTCGCTGCACCAACAAAGACTGTGCCTATGCTCATCAGTCGCCCGCCGCCCCAGAGTCCACGGTAGTCGACATGTCTGATACCTGCTCATTCGGTGCGGCTTGCAAGAACTCGAAATGTGTGGCAAAACACCCCTCCCCTGCTCAGCGAGGAGCATTTCAAGCTCAGGAGACATGCAAGTTCTTTCCAAATTGCACGAAGCCGAATTGTCCGTTCAAGCATCCCACCATGCCTCTGTGCCGATTCGGATCTAATTGCAAGACTCCCAATTGCCAGTTTACTCATCTACAAGTACCCTGCCGATTCCACCCGTGCACGAACCTGCGATGTCCATACAAGCACGAACCCGGCCAACAGAAAGCCACCAGCCTGGCGGACTATAGCTGGACTCCAGACAAGCCAAATCAGTCAGATGGGTCTAAGGAACACCTTAGCGACAGGAAGTTCGTGGACGACCAAGCGGGAGAGGAGGAACTCGTCAGGCCTGATGGAGGAGTTGCTGCGGAGGCAAACGGTAATGTTGGTATGAGGGAGGAGGTGATCACTTAGGAAGGATACCCCAGCCCATGGTTGGACCACTTGGCCGACCAGAGCATAATCAACTGATGAGCTGTTCATCAGGAAAGCTGTACAGTATGTCAGGGTTGATAAACCCACCTTAGGAGCTGTGCTCATATACAACGACACGGCCTGTTCATGTAATGGACTGCCCATGATATCGGACAGGGCATGGAATGCAAAAATGATGCTCTTGGTTCTTGTACGAGAAAGCAATTTCAATTATGTGATTTTACTGTAGGAATCTCTTATCTCTTCGATTCTCCGTGACATTTGCTTGAGTGTTGTGAGTCTTTGCCATTCATAAGCTAGAACTCCCGTATCTCGCATGCCGCGCCGATTTATTAGCATCTCAGTCCTCTGTATATTGCCTCTGACGAAGACGCTCGCAAGGAGAATCGCACAGAGTCATCCCGTCCGTTGTGGATACTGCGCAAACTCTTACCGAATCTTCCAATGTTACTGAATCACCGTCGGTGCATATGCATCCGAATGTAGCATCGCTTTCTGTCCGCAACACGTAGAACTGAATGAGTCACATAGTGTGTACATTTCCAGCGATGCTTTTACGAAACGCCCATGCAAACACCGTGCTAGATAAGAACCGAGGAATTCTAGAAGCCGAAAATCACCTTGAGGATCTTGTCTAGACGAATTCACATGAGGATATTAGTCCGATCACACCCTTTAAGCTGATCTACCCAAGCGTCGGCGTGTTAACCATGGATCAAAGCGCCAGCATAACGGATGTGATCACTGCACTCCAACAGATTGTCTCGAATCCGAATCTGCCAACATCCCAAGCTCTCTCGAAAGACAAATCTACACCTCGTCTGATCCTCCCCAAGGGCGCTCCCGGCCTTGACAAGATCCAGGCACAGTCGAACATCTCAACTCCCTTCTCTGCGATCGCATCAAGTTCCAGTCCACAGACCCTTCAGGCTCTAGCAGAGCACCTCGCAAGCACTGTCCTGCCCAACTTGAACCTCGCATCCCTCTCTCCCAACTACTACGGCTTCGTCATCGGCGGCGCCACTCCCGCCGCCCTGCTGGGTGACTTCCTCGCTTCGATCTACGACCAGAATGTGCACGTCCACCTCCCCGCCGAGACTATCAGCACGACCGTCGAAGCCGCCACGCTCAACCTGCTAGTCCAGCTCTTCCGCCTGCCTGCTGCAGACTGGTCGCTCGCTCAACCCGGCGGTCATGGCGGCGGCGTGTTCACGACCGGAGCAACGGCAAGCAACATCCTCGGTCTCGGCCTGGGCAGAGAATACGTCGTGCACAACGCTCTGAAGCGCACAGGCATCACCACCGACCCGGACGCGAGCGTAGGCGAACATGGTCTCGCCGAACTGCTCGTCAAAGCGGGAAAGATCAAGATCCAGGTCCTCAGCACGCTCCCCCACAGCAGCATCGCCAAAGCCGCAAGCGTGGTCGGGATCGGACGACGGAATGTCATCTCCATCTCTGTCGAGGACGATCCTCTACGCATCGACATGGAACGTCTGCGGCTCGAAGCAAGCCGGCCGGACGTTCTCAACATCCTCGCCGTCTCCGCGGGCGAAGTCAACACGGGCCGCTTCGCCACGGATTCTGGCGCGACGATGGGTCGGCTGCGCGAGATCTGCGACGAGTTCGGGATATGGATGCACGTCGACGGGGCGTTTGGGCTCTTTGGCCGCGTCCTACCCCCCGATGACGCCGAGTACGAACAAGTCATCCGCGGCGTCGAAGGCCTCGAGCTCGCCGACTCGATCACAGGCGACTGCCACAAGTTGCTCAACGTCCCGTACGACTGCGGCGTCTTCTTCACAAGACACAAACACCTGAGCGAGGACGTCTTTGGCAACCCGGGCGCCGCGTATCTCAAGGTCCGCGACGGCGACGGTGACGGCGTGCAGAGCCCGTTGAACATTGGCCTGGAGAACTCCAGAGCCTTCAGAGCCTTGCCTGTCTATTGCACCCTGCTGAACTACGGACGGGAGGGCTACGTGGACATGCTCAGACGACAGATCGCGCTTGCGAGGAGGGTGGCCAGGTGGTTGTGGAACGACGCGCGGTTCGAGGTTCTGGGTTCCAAGCCCGGTCAAAGGGAGACCGAGGCCGAAATGGTTGCAAGGACATATATCATTGTGCTGTTCAGGCTGAGAGAGGGCGACGACGGCGACGTCGATGGGAGGAGGAGGAGGAGGAGGGACTTTGTTAAGAACGTGAACGCGACAGGAAAGATATACATTAGCGGAACGGTCTGGGAAGGCGAACCTGCCGCGAGAATAGCCGTGAGCAATTGGCAAGCTGACGTGAAGAGAGATGGCGACTTGATCGAGAGTGTTCTGCACGAAGTTGCAGGGAACGCATGAAGGGAGCCTAGTGACTGACATATCGACCTTGGTGCGATTAGAGCCGACGAGTTAGCACTTGTTGGATTGCATCAACCCTTAGATCACCATGGAGTACATGATGTGATGACCTTATATATGGTTACGTCTTCCGTGTATACAAGCAACGAGACATGCTGCGTGACCTAAGCTGAGTCGAAAGAGCAAACGAGTTCAGGCACACGTAGCACTAGAATGTCAGTACACAGTAGTCACCATAGGAGGGAGTTTTGGTGGAGAGTCTAGACTGCGCGAGACGGTTTCATAACGTTGAAAATTTCATAGCATTCAGAATACAGCACCCCCAATGATGAAGATGCGCTCTTCCTCCCTCTGGATCCACTGGACTACTTTATTTGCACTCTGCGCCAGGGCATTCCTGGATACGGACGGACCAGCCACGCAGTAAAGCTCAAACATGGGCGTAACCCAAGCCAGGGCTGTGGCGGTTGAGCTAATACTATGTACAACCTTGACGGCGGCATGCTTGGCGTGGACTGTTGCGTGTAATTTGTGGTACAGCGACATCAACCGTCTTCGCTGATTCAATGTTTCGAAATCCGGCGAGAAAGACGGCATGAAGAATTGCACGTTCCCCTTTGACTTGTAGAGAAAGTGCCGCAAAACAGTCCCGGCGATGATGTCGGTTGGGGCCGGTCGGCCAGCCTGCACGGAAGCATGAATAATGTGCATGCTTCGGTTACGTCGGAACTCGTGGACCAGGTAGTCCTTCATGCTGTGCATATCCTCGAAGCTCTCTTTGTTGGCACTGAGCAAGATGATGGCGACAGAATCCTCTTTAGCGATACGCTCGTTGGTGTCCAATTCTCGGACATGCTCACCACCCATGTCTAAAAAGCTAACGTACATATAGAGGTAGCCGGTATTGTTGAAGCCAGGCAAACAGATGGGTACCCAAGAATCGCCCCCTCCTGCTTTTATGCCTTCGGCCTCGAATATCATGTTAAAAATCAGCTGGAGATCGCTCGCGTGCAATGAATGCTTCTTGGGCCTGATGACGCTGACAAGTCTTCCTCCTGCAACCACTAGTCCATAGAGCAAGTCGTCGACGCGGGCTTTGATCATGGTATTGTTGATCACCTGCCTTTGTGACTTGCGTATCTTGAGGCATTCTAGAGCCGACAATAATGTTGACGGTGATCCACGTGTGAAGCTATCGGCGAGAGACGAGAGTAACACTTCTGTACCTTGGAGAGGTCTCCTCAGATCGGTTGAGGGGCGTACTGAAAATATATGCGTCAAGGTAGGCAGGGTCAGTGTTGACAAGATCTGCATGTACAAAGCCTCCAGCTGAAGACGTAGCTGAGCCTCGCTTTCAGGGAGACTTGTGACCCCGACCAGAAACAAGTTTGTCTGGGAAAGGATAACAAACCGAACACCGTCAGCTTGGAAGCTCTTCAACTGGTCGCCATTTCCAGCAAAAGAAGAGATAATCGTCTGTAGAATACCCACGTAGCTTGAGATCACCGCGTCAGAGCCATGTCGAGTATAGATCGGTTTGCCGGCTGCAGAAAGAATGATGAAATGTTTCCTTTTCGCTTTCCATAACATGTGAGCCACGTCTTCACCGACCGCCTTGTCGTCAAACTCTTCAAATTCCTTCGCAAAGTCGACATCTCCTTGGTCGTAGGCATTGTTGAGATCAATTTCGAACAGTGCTTGCTCACTGGTTGACGAAGACGGTCCATTATCTTCCCCTAAGTCGCCGTCAAAGATACTCTCGGCGTCTTGCACAAATCTTCCGAATGGTTTATAACTCCTAATGCTAGAAGTATCCTCCGCACCCTCACTTGTGCTCTTGTATATCGACGCTGCAATCGAACGGCTGGAGGAGGTGCGGGAAGGTGCAATTCGCGTTTCCTTCGTGCCATCTGGCCGATTGAGACTGTGTACATCGGTCACGGACACTGCCGTCGTCGGACCGGCGAGAAGACCAGGTCGCGCAGAGGGTCGGGAGGCATGACTGCTCGGAGGCCGCTCTTGTAACAGGCTGAGTTCGCTAGGGCGAGGTGGGAGCGGTGGTCTTGCTTCGGGGCTTTGCGCTTGACTCTCTCCCGAGGGACCGGTGTCTTCTTTGGGCATCGCTGTAGTCTGGACAATCGAGATACAGTCCAGTATGCAGTGTGGGATCAGCCTCCATCATGTACAATGTGTCCAGTCGCGTGAGCATCGCTCATTGCACTCATCATGAAGGAGACCGTGTAGACATCATTTTCTACAGATAATAATAACGATGATGATAAGTAGATATGAAGCAAGAGACAGCGATGGGGTGTGGCGGCTCTGCTGTGATTCGCTGCGCGGAGTGTCTGCGCCGGCGCCAGCAACGAGTGTCTGGAATAACGTTTCTTGACACCCGATGGGCCAATCACTCTCCTGTCCCCAGTCAAACCACCGTGGCTTCGACTGGGTAAAGACTTATCAATATTGCAACTAGGATGATCTTCTAGGGAATATCAAGACCACCCTGATTGATCAGTCCGCGGTTGGTCCGACTCCTCATATCCAAGACAGTACTATCGGAGTCGTGTCCTCGTTTCGAAAACTCCCTTGACATGGAGCCTTAGCAGGCATCAGCATTCTCTTGTCTCCCCAGGCAAACAGCGATGCTGCCACAGGAAAGCAGAAGGAGATTCAGTGATTCCGGCCATGGCGAGCGTTTCCAAAGCTGTTCGCCGCTACCAGGCTGGCGTTGAGAGAGCGTTAGGACTGTTCGACGCGTCAAACGAATGGGCAGATTATATTTCATTTCTCAGTCGACTTGGAAAAGCACTCCAAGCATCGCCGCCTGATACCGATGTGCCATTCAAATCACAGCTGGCAAAATATTTGGCACTTTGTTTGAAACCGTCATTGCCGTCCGGTGTACACCAGAAAGCCTTAGAAGTCTATAACCTAGTCTTCACTCTTCTGGGAAGAGAGGGCCTTTCTCGAGATCTTTCGATATGGCTTCCCGGAATTTCTCATACGCTCACATTTGCTTCGCTGACCACAAGGCCATTGTTCCTCGCGCTCTATGACGATCATCTGCTGCATTTGCCCAGCCATGTTCTGCGGCCAGCGTTAAGAGCCACTATCTTGTCCCTCCTGCCTGGGATTGAAGAAGAGAACAGCGAAGATTTCGACCGTACCTTCAGCACCATCAATCGCCTGAGGCAAATCTTTGCGGACGACAATTCGGAAGCGTTCTTTTGGCAAAGTCTGTTCCTGGCTTCAATGACGAGTGTGACCAAAAGGCCAGGGGCGCTAGTCTATTTGACTAAACAGCTTCCAAACATGGGCCCCGGTATGGCCCAAGTCTCTTCACTGGCAAATTCAAATGGTGATCCGCCTGCAGAAATTGAACCCCAAATCAAAGCAGTCACAACTCCTGAACCTGGCTTGCTTATTCGCTGCTTTGCGACCGGTCTCCAAGATGACCAGCCTCTGGTGCAGAGGGGCTTTCTAGATCTGCTGGTCTCGCATTTACCGCTCAATGCGCCTCTGTTGCAGCACCATGTTTCACCAAAAGATTTGGATGTCCTTGTAACTTCAGCCATGTCTGTTGTACTAAAGCGGGATATGAGTCTGAACCGGCGCTTATGGACCTGGTTTGTCGGCAGGGAAGATAAGCGTGAAGGATCTACGGATGTCGCCCAACCTCTCACGGACGACCCGCCTTCAAAGACAAACAGAAATGTTAGGACATCAAGCCGGCATGAGTACTTTTCCGCATATGGGCTGGACTCGGTGGTGAGAAGTCTTGAGAAGCTCCTGAAGAAGCAATCTCTACATCCTATCGAGAGAGCACGCCCCTTTCGGATAATGCTTTCCTTGATGGATCGCTGGGTGATAGGCAAATTGCCCGTGGAAGCTTTGTTCATACCAGCAATGCAGGACCTACAACAATATCAGAGATCAGCTCCCTCGCAGACATCCTTTGACGAAGTCTTCCGAAGCGCGAACGTCTTCTTTGACGCAACAGAACCTCAACTTGTGACGAGTCAATTGTTCCGCTTGCTTGAGAAGAGAGATTTTGAACTGATCGAATTCATAATCTCAAATTTTAATTTGCAGGAAGAAGAAATGGTGATAATTCATCTGCCGATGCTTTGTCTAGCAATATCTGAAATGCTGGCTGTCAGCACCAGCTCTCCCTTGACCGATAATGGACATCAAAAACCAGATCATGTCTATGAACAATCGCTATCGAGGCTTCTAGAAGCACTGATCAGCCTTCTTCCATCGAAAACAACCGAAGTGGGTGGTGAAACAATACAAGAACCTTCAGGAGAAAATTGGATGAAGAAGCTCAATGAAGTCTACAGCAATTCCTCTTCTGTAAAGAAGGCCCTCGTCGACGCTATTGAGCCTGCCCTTGCTGATCAGCTTCTCCTCCGCAATTTGAGTCTGGCTCTTCTGCAATGTCTACGCGCGGAGTCTCGCAAGAGCTTGATAGGATCACTTGTTAACAGTTTAACGAAGGTTATATCTAGGAGCAGCAATCTCGAAGCCTTGGGTCGTCTCGATCTTGGCAAAAAGCTTTATGAAAGCCTTTTCTCTCATTCTAAGACAACGACAGCTAGCGAGTACGAAACCACCCGAGCTGTTACGAGGATCATGGATGCCCTCTTTGCATTCGATGCCAACAAGAAAGTCCTCGCGAATCAACACCTCTTGCTTTTGATTCCTGCTCTTGTCCATCGTCTTTGGGAGGTTCTGCTTCCTTCCACTCCTCAATTCCATGTCGAGGCTGTCGAGCACCTATGGAACCTGCGCATGATTTCTGGGGAACTGCTATTAGTTGACAGTAAGATAATGGATCTCATGTGCGAACAACCAACTATAAGTCCGCTTGCTGATCAAGTCGCACGATTCTCGACCCTTTGGATGCACACAAGATTTCCCCACGTCAATGCCGAGCTCTTCTCTGCGTCTCATCGCATTGAGGAGGACGATGTTCCCTGGGCGATGCTCCGACAACCTGTATTACATGTAATAGACAAGTTTGAGGTTTCAGACCGTGATGACCCTCGACGGCTATGGCTAAATAACCTTCCGACAATTCTTCCCGTCTTCCGAATCCTTTTCAGCGAATATGCGAGTGCCACAGACAAGCAGCTTTCATTACTTGGCCTCCATCGACTTCAAAAACTCATATTGTTTGCACACATGTCCGGAACCCACCAAAGAGAACTCTTCGGTCCTGATGGATCTGCAAGCATGCTTCTCGACATGTGCATCGAGAATATTGCTAACGACCAAAACGATAAAGAGACTATAAAGATGACACTATCGATTCTGCGTATCCTGGTTGAAAAGACCGACATCCGCGACGCACACGATCTGGTCACCCTGCTGCTGCGACGGTTAGTCAATGCTGAAGCCGAGGATGCCACGCAAGAAGACCTTTTGGATACCTTGCAAACGATCTTCGCAAAGCCAAATCTTGGTCCGCCCCCAAACGAGCTTATGCACATCCTTATCTCGGGCATATCCTCAAAGAAGGTCGACTCGCACATCGATAAATGGATTACACTTTTACGCAATATCTTACCACTTTACACAACCCAGTACTTGTTGGCGAATATGCTGAAGCTTACTGCTTGCTTCTGTCAACGCATCAAGTCATATTTTGGCACAATTCAGCAGCTATGTGAGAAATGTGAATCGTCGGATCCTGTCGACAATGATGCCGATATAGCGGTTGCTAAATACCCCGAAAGATCGATCAACAACCTCCTGTCAGGACTTGAATTCATCCTTGCGAGGGCGCATACGCATCTATCTGATCGTCCTACAAGCTCCGATGGTTCAATCAACAGTTCTATCGAGATTGCGCAGTCTCGGGCAGGCGCCAACAACCGGTTGACTGTTATATTGTGTATGCAAGATACGATTAAACTTTGTGGCGACATCTGGGCTTGGAGGATTCTCAGACATTCCTCTGGTGCAGTGGTTGACACAAAGTCGTTTGTATATCTTTCATCTAGGTTACGAACGAGAACAAGACGACTTCTAGAACACCTATCGGATGCAGAACCACAAGAATGCCTTGAGACGCTGATGGGTATGTGGGTAGAAGGTACTCGTCGGAACACCGAGCAAGATGCTACCATGAGCTTGATGCAGAGTCTTGATGGAGCTCGTCCAAAGTTCATGATGCCCGCGACTTTCAACGGCATTTACAATCGCACAAATCCTTCTGCGCTTGACTTGTCACAGCGGTCGAGTTTATCTGTTGATGTCACGGCTCTTGACCTGATGTCTTTCCTCATTGCGTACACCAAAGCTCTGGAAGACGATCTTCTGGAAGAGATTTGGGCCGACTGCACAGCATTCCTTCGCGAAGTGCTCGCGAATCCCATGCCACATCGACAGATATTGCTTCAGCTGCTTCAATTCGTTGCTGTGGTATGTCAAAAGATGGAGAATACCAATTTTGGCGAAGTTTCCAAGATGCGCCGTGAACTGGCTGATCTGTGTGCGAGGCTGTTCACTGCGATTTTTACCATTCGACCTACTGGTCTTGATCCGTCATTGCAAGGAGCACCGGATTCGACCTCGGGCCGGAAAGGTATCCTTCAATCTGGCAATGCCATTCACATCCTTTGCGAATGCTTGCCAGTCATCGGCAGCACTTTGGGAGATCAGGACAAGTTGAACAACACATTGACAGGAGTGGCGGTACATATCACCGGACCTGCACTAAGGTCGAAGCTGTTCCCCCAATCTGTCAACATCGATATTCTTCGGCTGATACTCTTAATGGCTAAGTCTCAACCGACTAGTAAAATCTGGAAGAAGGATGTGCTCGACCTTTTCAATGACGCCAAGTTCTTTCAGTCTCCTGCGTCCCTAGCCGACGGAGGATGGTTCCCACTACTGCGGCAAGCCTGGCTAGTGGACAAAGGCTTGATGACTGACCTTGTATCCAAATTGACCGCTCCTACCACTGCTGGGCTGGTGTTTGGAGTGGGCGCGGCTGCTGCGCGTACAGAGGCTGACAAGCGAACCCAGCTGATACTGAGACGCATTGCTGTTCTCTTGCTTGCGGGCGAGATAGATGCCTTTGTGTCTGAGATAGGCCAGATTGTACTACGATTGGAGGAACTTCTGACAGCCACGCCATCGTCATCGCCTTCATCAGCTACACGCGGAGACATCTACCTTGTTCTCCGGGCCATGGTGCTGTCGTTCTCCCAGATGCATCTTGTTTCCACCTGGCCCATTGTCGACGTGGAGCTGCGTGATCTGTTCACCAACGTTCAAAGCGGAGAAGAATCTACGTTTACGGGTTACTCGCAAGTACAAGGGGCGAAGCTACTCGATCTGCTCTTGCTCCTGAAACTCGAGGAATTCCAGCCACACGAATGGGTATTTGTGACAGACACAATTGATGCCATACATCCGCCGCAAGATTTCAAGTCTGTTGCAATAGCTGATTCGTTGATCCCACAAGGGGGCAAGGACATTGAACTTCCATCAGTCGCGGAGGATGAGGCGAGAAGGCCGTGGCTGGGTACCGAGCTGAGCCGAACACAAGAAGATCCTACGTCTTTGCTACGGCCATTTTTTAAACAACTGAGCATTCATGCATTTGAAGACACCTACAGCCTCGAGGCTATCGACCTTGACGCATGTAGGGCCGATCTTGTGGCGGATCTGTTTACGGACTGAGAGATAGATAGTTACCTAGCCAGCTTTTTGACAGTGTATCCCTAGCAAAAAATTTTGATCTCACCAGTACGAGAAAGCTTGCGCCCATATTGTACGATGGCGACCAGACTAACATCCGACGCCTTCGGATGAGGCACTGACAACCAACGCACCAGGCATCCCGATCTGTGCCGTTAGTACGGAGTAATTACGGAGAGGTCAGTACATCAGATGCTCCGCGAATTCCCTACGCCGGAATTCGTGGCAGTGCCCGAGGCTGTGGGTGGAGTAGACCAGGTGAGCCCGCGTTAGGGCAGCTAGTGATATGCTTGCCAACCTCGTGTGCTCAATGCCTCGTCTTCTCGGTCCGTGATCAAGAAAATCCCACTGCTCTACCAGACACTGAAGCCTCGACGCCTTTGGTCTGAACACCATCGATCACACCAACTTCCACATCCTTCTTCCACTTCGCCCATCCGTTCCCGCAGTCCCGCACCACCTTCGCGACGCAGCTATGGCATCTCGTCTCCTCGTCCCGCGATTCTCCTCCGCTTCGAGATCGATCAGAGCTTCTGCCATTCCGTCCAGATCCTTCCAGACATCGAGCAGACGGCTGCAAGAGATTGCCGCAACCCCTGTAAAGAAGCCCGTGGGAGCTTTCAGAGGAGGGTAAGCCATCTTCCGAGATCTCATGACCGGGAGCTACAAGCAACTCTCGCGCAACAACACACTTCGCACATTTTGGGACATGCGATGGCTGACACGCGCACTTGCTAGACTCTTTGGATTCCTGCTTGGGTCTACACTTGCTGGCGCTTCGGTATACTACTACATTCTCGAAGAGTACAAGGTCTCCAACGAGCTGTTGACGGAAGATATCTATGTACGTTGCCCTGCTCGATTACCCTTGATGAGCTGCCGATTATGAAGCGTGCTCGTACAATGAGTGCATGCCGGCCACCTTACTTACCTGCATCACTATTCCATGGTCGCTCAACTGGCTAACATTCGCTATAGGCTCTCCAAGCAGCAGTGCAACGGATCCACTCCTACGTGACGGAGCTCGACAACAAGATGGCGCAGATGAAGAAATGAACTTAGGCAAGGGAACGCCAGTGTTGCACCAGTATGCTGGGAGGAAAAGATCAAGAGCTTGTCATGGCGCCGGCTAGAGCTATGCGACGTGGTTTGGCGATTTCACTGCACACATATGGGTTATTCGATACCTCATTGCCAGGTTAAGCGCTGTAAAAACACAATCTTCTATGTCTTCTTCGCGCCGTGTGCTCGAGTGGAGGAGGAATACTTTCGAGCTTTTGCCCGGGGCAAGCATATACGAGTACGGTCACGGTTCATGCGAGCAAGGAAATACAAATGGTGAAGAGAGCGGAAATGTTGTTTTGCTGCGTCCTGGGCGATGGTGGAACTCTTACCTATCTTCCTCCTAATGGCACCATCGCGCTCACATGGCGAGCGGAATACTCATAGGCATGTTGAGCGTCGTACTCGCACCCTAGGTAGCACATTGATCATTCATCCGATGCAGCCGGCCCCAGCCTTGCCATATCTGCCCGTCACGTGTCAGGCTAGTAAATTTCCCCAGATTCTCGCCCGACTCTCTTGGTCTCGATTCTCGACGCACCCATTACCACGACCAAAGATCCCCCTCCCACTCGGTGCTTGGACCTATGCCGCTGATCGAAGAACTCCCGGTGTCCGGCGGGACTCGTATCTCCCACGGCTGGGCGTACGTTCCTGATACAGGGGCAACAGTCACCGCGGCGCAACCCAGTTCCCGCAAGCGCGGACGAGACGGCAACATTGCGTCTGCAGCATCCAACGCACAAGCCGCGCACAAGTTATCCGCAAAGCAGGAAAAGGCCATACAGCAACGACTGAACGATCTGGGCAAGGAAAACCATCGCGAAATCCACATCGCCATACCGAAGCGCGAGACCGCTGCCGGCACGGCCGCACGAGCAAAATCCACACCGAACGTACGTCGCATATTAGGCTACAGCAGGACGTTCCAGCATTACCTGGCCGACGAGGAGGCGGGGGTGAATGTATACGGTGCCGCTGCCGCCATCGCCGCCGGCGCTAGTGGCGGTGCATCAGCCAGCACTGCCGCCTCGTCGAAGAACACCGATGCTCGAAAGCGGACAGAGACCAAGACATCGGCGCAGAAGAGGACGAGCTCGGTGAAAGAGACAAGAAAAGCCGGCTCGGCGGCTCCACCGCCGACGACTAAGGGTAAAAGAGGGGGAAGAACGAGGGGGAATGCTGCTACTAACGCGGTGGAAGGAGACGGGGATATTGAGATGATAGATGCCCCCCCTTCTCCGGCGGCGAATGTGAAGAAGGAAACAACGACAGAGGTACAGCAAAACGTTCAACAACAAGGGAAAAAGACCGAGACTCAACAACAGGCAATTTATGATCCGGCACTGGACAAGGACCCGTTACTCAAGACGCGCGATGTGCCCAAGCCGCCGACGGAGCGTGTAATGCAAGCTCTCTTGGCCGAACCGATGCTGAGTTATAACGCCGCAAGAGCGAAACCCTTGCAGGGGGCGGACAACCCGGAGTTTGAGATCCGGACGGGGAGCAGCGTCCTCATGGCGAAGCCTCAGCGCTGGTTTTGTTCTGTCTGCGGCTACTGGGGCAAAGTGAGGTGTCGACACGGCTGTGGAGAGAGAGTTTGTGGACTGTTGGAGTGCTGGAGAGGCCACGAAGGCGTCTGTGCCTTGGCTGGATATTGATAACGATTTGGTGCCACGGGATAAGTTGAAGACCTTGAGTATTGGAAGGAATAGTACTCGAGAGGTTCGTCCAAGAGTGGCGTGGACAAGGAGATGGCGGCGTGCAGCGTTCAAGCGAAGGCCTTTTTTTTTTTCTCAATACGTACAGGAGTACCGTTACGATCATGGACACTTGGGTTACGGACAGTATAGATACGGATACCAGAGAATCACGAAAGGAAAGAATAGATCTTGGTACCCCAGAGAACGACACTCATGACAGATCTCCCGCACAGTGCAACAGTGTCAGAGTATCGTAGTTGCGCCATCATCCCGCGTAGCGGAAGAAGCTAGAAGTATCATTTCATCATTGCACAAAAGTCGTATGGGTATCATTCAGATCGTCTCGTCTCACCGTCCTCTGCTCGTTCATTCACGGCGCCATCGTAACTCGGTCGGCCCAACGCCGCTTGCTGACATGGTATCCACAGACGCACTAACTGATAGTGAGTACATATCGGCCAGGTACACACTCTGTAGGTGGCGATCCTTCATACGTGTCGTGCGTACGTCCTCAGCCGGCTTTCCTCATACCACATATCCCACATACACCGGCATCTCCGGCATTGAGATACCGATTGTCGCCTTCTTTGCAGATTTCGCTTCGACATGACCAGTGCCGAGGGTCTTTTCTGGGGTCTAGCACATGAGCGCACGCTACGCAGGTCGCGTTGACACGTGGGTTCTCAAGAGAGCAGATCGGGCAAGATATCGTTGCTGAGGGTGTCGACGTCCCATGTTCTCGATGTTGGTTCCGTCGTTCTCCTCTTCGTTCTCTTGCGTTTTCAATTGCTGGCGTGCTGTGCGATGCTTCTTTGGCAGGTGTTGGTTCTGCGTGAGAGACCGGATGTGGCTTCTTGGTTAAGTCGTCGTCGTCGTCACAACCACCACCACCACCACATCCATTTCCCGCTATTAGATGCTCGCCCGGAGGTTTATTCTGCGCGTGCTCTGACGAAGCCGCTTGACTTGGCCCGGCCACAGTGCCACTCTGTGATTGTTTCGGACGCCGTCTGAAATAGCGCTCTAGACCCTCCAGTTCCCTCAGTTCATTTTGAACATTCTCGTCGTTTTTATCTTCCTCTTCACATACCCTGACCAAGCCACGGCCTTGGCCATCGAGCATCTTTTCGCCATTGACGTCCTTGGCATCTTCACCCTCAGCCGCATCGACATCTTCATAGTCTTCTTCCTCTTCCTCTTCCTCTTCCTCGTCCACCTCCGTACTTTGCCCCTCACCAGATTCATCCCTGCTGCCCTTCAGCGCACCCACCTCCTGCTTATTCGTGTCGAGCCTCGCCAGCGCCGCGGCGGCCCTGAGCTCCCGTCCACGTTTACTCTGCGCCACGCGAGGTTTCCCTCCGATGGGTCCTTTCCTGTTGATCTCCAAGCCGAGTCGTTTATCTTCGTCCTCTCCGAGCGCGACGCCATTCCGGCCGAATTTCCTCTCGATTCGTCGTTCCTTCTTCTCCTTCCACGTCAGCTCCTCCTGCCCGCCGCGCTTGGCTTTTCGTTTCCGTCTGGCGCCGCGACTCCGGTACGTGCCTCCACACAGCGGCAGACCTTCCAGCTCCCGGCTCGTCAAGATGTTGTTCCCCATGACCGAATTCATGTCGTTGAGGGTCCGCCCGCTGCCCCAGAACCCTTCGCCGGTGTAACCCCTCGCCCACAGCTGCTTGAGCTCCTCGGCGTAAATGTTCCTGGTCTCCCAGAACTTCTTGCCGTGGTTCATGTGCGTGTTGTGCGCCAGCTCGTGCATCATGACCATCTGCACCATGTTGAACGGCACCCATCCGCCGTTCTTGCTGCGCAGCACAAGCTGGATGATTTCGCCGTTGTTGAAGTTGCGCCCGATGAACTCTGGGTTGGGCTCGTACTCTTCCAGCGTCGTCACGGAGAGGTAGTGGTTCTTCATGATGGGTAGGCATTGTGCAGCGACGGCTCGGAGGAAAGTGTCGGCGAGGTCGTAGTCCGCCTTTTGCGCCGCCGGTCGCGGGAGAGGCTTGATGAACACGACCCGATCATTGGGATGTGACGACTTTTGATGATTGAGCCGCAAGGTGTTTAGGGGCATTCTCGATGTTGGAGTCGGCAGTGTGTGTCCACAGCCCTTTTGCGTTGCTCTGCTTGACCCTCGTTTACCTATTAAAGAGGCAAAAGACATGACGCACGAGATTGGCCACTCGGTCGCGCCACGCGTAAAGTGCTTTTTCGCCAAAGCACGTGACGAGCATCTTCCTTTGCCGAGGCACATAGAGTAAGACCTAAACCTCATGCCACACGGATCTCACTCCGTCTTGGTAGCCATTGGGGAAGTATTGCATCGTATTGCCCTTGAAAGTCGACTATGCATACCAAAGTCTTTCAAACCTATCAAACGTCCAATCTACAGGTGAGATCTCGGTTTGTGTATCCTTACCCTCAATCGTTTCAAACTTGACGGCATGGGGCAGATGAAGCCATCGTCCTCGACATCGGGGTTCTTCCAGGACTTCCCAGTCGTTCTACCTCAATATACGAGCACCACATCTTCAGAGTCTGCCTCGACATCCGATGACCCAACATTACCCCGTATTCTATCATTATATCTTCCCACACCCACCCCGCGCGAAGTCTCAAAGCATCTCCATGACTTCTCGCGTCTTGTCCTGTCGCCGTCGACCCTGAGCCACACAGTCGACTGCGAAACCGACCAACCGACGCTCCACCCACTCACTACGTTCGGCGAAGAGAACAAGACATCACCGCTCCGCACCAGCGAAGGGTGGCGAGCTCTCAAACAGATCCAGACCAAAGCCGGCGTTGTAGGCCATGGCTACGCGCACGCCTCGATCCACGCCCCTTTCAACCGACGCATCAACCAATTCGCAACGCTACAGCTCTGGGACGGGAGCGCCGCCCTGGCAACGTGTCCCATTGCCATGACCGACGGGGCTGCCGTGCTCTTGCGACGCCACCTCCACGACGAACCAGACGACTCACAGCCCTTTCGGGCCGACGTCTTTCTCGAATCCTACCGCCGTCTCATCTCTCTGGACCCCAGCTACGCCTGGACATCGGGGCAATGGATGACAGAACGCACCGGCGGCAGCGACGTCAGCGGCACTGAAACCGTCGCGCGCCGCATGACGCCACAAGAGCTCGAATCCGACGCCGCGGCCTCTCGCGACCAAGACGCCCACGGCCTCCCGCTCGGCCCTTGGACCGTGAGCGGATACAAATGGTTCTCGTCCGCGACAGACGCCGACATGACGATCCTGCTGGCGCAGACAGACAAGGGCCTCAGCGCGTTCTACGCACCGCTCCGCCGTCGCGTCGGCCGCGGACAAGCACACCACCACACTGACACTGAGATGAACGGCGTGCGGCCGATCCGACTCAAATCCAAGCTCGGCACAAAGGGCCTCCCGACGGCGGAGCTCGAGGTGGCCAACATGCGCGCCTACCTCATCGGCCAGGAGGGCCAGGGGGTGAGGGAAATCAGCTCCATCCTCAACATCACCCGCCTGCACACCGCGCGCGGCGGAGCGGGATACCTGGGCCGCGGCCTCGCTGTGTCACGAGCGTACACGCGCGTCCGCCGTGTCCGCGGCGGCCTGCTGTCCGACAACCCGCAGCACCTCGCCTGGATGGCCGACGAGACGGTCAAGTACGCGGCCGGCTCGCACCTGGTCTTCCTGGGCGTCGCGCTACTCGGGAGCTCCGAACAGGGCCACGACGCCGTGACGCGGGGCACACCCGCGGGCGCCCTCCTGCCTCGCGACAAGGAGTCAGCCGACACCCTGCTCAGGATCATCACGCCCGTCATGAAGTCCCAAGTCACCATGAACAGCGTCTCCGGGCTGCGGGCGTGCATGGAATGCCTCGGCGGCGTAGGCTACTGCGAGAACAACGAGGACGGCGGCGTCCTGAACGTCGCGAGGCTGTTCAGGGACAGCGTCGTCGGCACCATATGGGAGGGAACCACGAGCGTCATGGCCGAGGACGTGTTGCGTGTGATCAAGAACCCGAAGGACAAGGAGCGCCGGCGCCGACGCGACGTCTTGGACGCCGTGTTCGGGGCCTGGACGCGTGCTGTCCTGGCTGCAGTCGAGCAGGTCTTCGCCCTCCAATGCCGCGCCGTGTTGAACCGGTACGACGCCCTGAAAGAAATGGTGGATCGGCTCAGCGTGGGGGAGCTGCTTCGTCGTGGAAGGGACGTCCTAGACCATATCGAAGCAGTAGCCTGCTCTTGCCTGCTGATGTTTGACGCCTGCAGGGACGGAGACGAGGTCGCAAACGCTATTGCGAAGACGTGGGTTAGATCAAAGGCCTTACCGGCAGACGCTGCCGCTCTCGAAGAACCAGCCGACTGGATGAAAGCGGTTGATCTCGATAGGAAGATATTTCTTGGATCAGATGCTGGGACCCGTGCGAGGGCACAAGCAAGACTTTAGGACAGAGTCATGAAAATGGTCACCATGTTATGTAAACGCCCGATCTAGTTCAACCAGAAATGATATATGTTTAGATGCCGCGGCTTTGCGGCACACGCACAAATCCTTTTCTGATGCGTCGGAAGCTATCTCAACTCGACACCTCGGTGACCTTACCAGAAAACCCAGATAATCCTGACGGATTCGGCGCCGCAGCTCCCGTTACAGGGCCAGGGGCTGTGACGGTGGGAACAACGAAAATCGAGTCCCCAGCGTTCATCCACTCCACGGTGCTTACAAATTGAAAAGATATCTCAACTTCCTCTGGCTTCTCAGACACAAATGTGTTCGAACCTTCAATAGTATCGTCGCCGTCAAAGGAGAACACCTCCACCTCTTGCCGCGCAGTATCGAACGCATCTCTTTGCTCTCCTTCGTTTGTAGCCATGGCCACTACCTTCACTGCTGCACGAACAGTGTTGGCATATACAATAGCGTGGCCGCCTAGTATCAGTGAAGGAAGATTTGGATTTGCAAAGTCAGCGGACGAGAAAGTGGCAGAGAAAGACCGATACCCAGAAGGTCGCCCTTCAACGCCCATCAACACCATACCTTTGCGAGCCTTTTGCAGATCCACGAGATCACTTCCACCGTCGATTGGTACAACTCCAATGGTTCCAGTTTCTCCATGACGCATTTGAGTAACTGGAAGTCGAAGACTACGAAGTGAAGCCACCTTTACCCGCACATATATTGGTGTCAGCCGAGTAGCGCTGACAGACATCCTCGGGCTTTCTTGGTACGAGCGTGCAACGATATTCGCCCCTTTTGGAATCGAGGAAGCTTCATTGCTGTAGGATTTTGACTTCAACATCAGCCTGAATGCCCGCGGAGAGTTTTGGTCCTGATCGATCACAAATGGCCCAAGATCCAGCACGTCTCCTACAGAGACTTTGCCTTGAGCAACCAGCCCGCAGAGAACTACACCTGGGTTCCTGTGACCAACATGTGTATCCAAGGTGTATACCCGCGAAGGCGGTATGCTAAAGACCTCATCGACTTGGAAAAGAGTTGAAATGCTGGGAACAGTGTGTGGACGAGTCGACACCCTGTCACCGAGACCTGTAATAGGGACGGAGCGTAGCAGCGCATGTACTTTGGCGATCCCTTGCCCTGTAACTGCACTGGTCATCAAAATAGGAACCTTTTTCCTGGTGCTGCCATCTTCCATCGATGCTACAAGTTGGTCGGCCTCGGTCTGATCCTGATCAGGAATGGACTGCAGTTCTGGTGCGAAGCCACCAACCTCGGGCACTGCAATTGCGCCCAGGCTGTTGCCTAATACCATAGGTGACTTTCCAGCAGCTTTCAGGGCAGAAAGTAACTTGGTCAAAACCGAACGAAGACCAGTCTTATTTGCGAGATCCATCTTGGTTATGACTATGATGAGAGGTAGATCTAATCGCAGACATAGGTCAAGATGGCATAGTGAAAAATCAACTTGCGTTGCTCCTTTGTGGTCTGCGGAACCTATGTTAGTGGAAATAGTGTCGCCAAAGTGGCTCTTATTGCCCTCGTTATCATCTGCTGCAACGCAGAGAACAGTCCAGCTTGGCTTCCAAGATATTACGCTGCGAAAGGTTGACTTTGCGAATCGAGGCTGGCCGGGAGAATCGGACAAGAAGACCAAGCGATCTGCTAGATTGTGCATGTCGGTCCAAGAAGAAACATTGCCCGAAGCGTAGTTGATGACAGATTGTTGGCATGCTCGATTGGTCTGGTAGCCGATAAGTTCTTGTGCGACCGAACTTGTAACCCCGGAAGCGATCTCGTGTCGATGCTTCAGCAATGACAAGCGGCTTTTCCCGCGACCATTGTCAAGAGTAGACGTCGAGAGTGTCCCAAGGAGAGTAGACTTGCCAGACGCAGCAGCCCCAACCAGTGTGACCCGAAGCTGCTCCGTTGACGCCCCCTCGACTACTTGATTATCGATCTCTTCCGAAATGCTCTCACCGGTTTCGAGAGTCTTCCTTGGCTTGTCTAAACTTGTGGACATCCGCGAGTCTGGGAAAACTAAGACTTCCGCAACCCAAAGTCTGTCTTCTTGCAAGCAGTCCTTTTCTGAGCAAGCTTGAGAACCCAGCATTTCATAAGGTCCTACTGAAACTCTCCGAAGCACGCTGGTGGTGCAACCTAGACTGGCAGCCATAGTCTCAAGGTTGCTTAGGCTCTCCTGCAGCTCTTCGCCCGTAAGGCCAACCAGTGTTCCGTCATCAGCCACACCGATTTCATATAGCGCGCCTTGACTTTCTTCCAACCCTGGCAGGAGCCTGGATGGCCTCCCGGGCCCGCCTGACCCTGTAGCTTCTTCAGGAAGCACCGGCAAGACCAGATCCCCATTCGAAGAGGAATGAAAAGGGGATGACTGCTGGAGTCTCCACAGCAGCTGCGTTGTTAGCTGCTGTAGCCTGAGTTGACGGGCTTGTCCAGATGGCTGGCCTAAAGGGCGTTCCAAGGTCGAGTCGCCTGAACCATATGTTGGCCTATTTGGTGCATGTGAGCTCGCCGGATCCAGGTCTGAAGCCGTAGCCGTGGACTCGTTCGAAACAGCCTTGCGCCTTGGGCGCAGAAGCAGGTGTAACTTGTACTCTGTGGGACCATCCTGCCTTTCCGGTTCGAGTTTTTCAACGGTAGGGGCAATGAACTTGTGTTCACCCTGCGACTTCTCCCCAATGGCAGTTTCTACATTCTGCGAAGGCTGCGGAGTAGAGGTTCCCGGTGTGGACCATGGTGAATGTATCCGAGGGGGTTCGTCTTGGTAGGTAAAGATGGAAGCCATGACGGTGATATTACCAACGCCAGTCGATCCACCTCTTTCAGGCTTCATATAAGACGCTGCCGTATGGATGGCCGTAATATCGATAAAGAACGGGTTATGGTGTGAGAGTAGTAGAGCATCTGGGACAGACGGAGGCACATCGTTGCTACTGGTGGACAAGTGGTCTGTCGGTGCGAATGGCTTATTTTCTGAGTATGGGAGAAACGGTCGAGCACATGGCAGTCTCACAGACAAGTCAGGTGTGTCCGTACGTAGAGATGTCTGGAACTTGAGTCATTACCAACGAAGTTGACCACGAGTCACCAAGGAGTCAAGGACGGAGAGCGCCAGGCAACGACTGAGTCAATCAGCGCATGTGACATCACAGTCCTGACTCGGAAACCGCCAGAGCATGTTTCCTCGCATCCAATTCTCTTGGACTCCTTTCTTTTCTGAACACATCTGGCATACAACGCGCATCACAGCTATATGGAGCCTATGCTGTGGCATTCATTCGCCAAATATGGCCAGAAAAACCTGAGATGATGGTCTCCAAAGTCACCCACAACATGTCAAATCCTCACAAAGAGTCGCTCCACAACCCAGCATACAGGAGGCATCTTCACCATTCCTACGCCTTAGTCCCTCACCTACTGGTTGACTCTCGACGCCGGAAGCGCTTTGGGTTGGCGCCAGCAGCTCTGGTTGAAGAGTGGCCGAGTGGACGCCGTAAGCATGGAAGCACTCTTTGATTGTGGTAGCAAGATTCATGAAATCAGCCATTGCCTTGTCAGACACAACGATATGAGCCGAAGCCACGGCTTTTTGCTGGTTCAAGCGCCAGATATGCAGTTCATGCACTGCCAGTACGCCATCGATCTACAGCCGATATCAGAGCTCGTCTAATGTTGTGTTGGAGAGGGAGCTCACGTACAGTTTCAATGTCATGTTTCACATCATTGGGATCCAAGCCTCGAGGAACAGTTTGCATGAGGATCGCGCCAGTCTTCTTGACTACACAGTGTCAAAGGGGAGCAACAGAGATATAGTGCGGCGTTGAACACACATACCTAACGGAATCGCAGAGAACAGAATCATCAATGCAATTGCCATACTCACAGCTGGATCGGCGTAGAACCGCGCGGGATACTTGGCCTTCCAGATGACAGCAGCAGCAATGATGACACCGACATTGTTGGCGGCATCGCCAATAACGTGCAACAAGACACCCATCATGCCCAGATCATGATCATGTCCTTTCTTGGTAGACCTGGTGGTATCTTCATGGCGGTGGGTGCTGTGACTATGTCCAGCCTACACGCCGTTATCAGTACAAGACAAGGCTCAAGCCCGCAAAAGCTACTTACATTCATCGCAGCCATATCCACGTCATTGATTGCGCCAATACTCTGATTAACCGCCTGGTGGACGTCATGATCGTGTTCTGCGATAGATTAGACTCGCCCGACAGCTGATCGGAACCAACGGACCATGCAGGAAAGCAGCGCTGATGACATTAAGACCAAAACCAACACATCCCACAATCAAGACAAGCTTGGGGTTCTCGACGCCTATGGCAACGGAGAGCGATCAGTGCCATTTCATGTGAAATGAAGTCACGAGGAGCCTTACGCTTCAGATCGACGAATCTCTCAACCGCCTGCAAAAAGATACTAACGCCCAGCGCGAGCAGGAAGACTCCATTGAAGAACCCTCCCAGGAGATTGGCTCTCTGCCACCCAAAGGAGAGCTCCTTGGGAGAGTGACTGCGCTCTGAGATCTATGCAGAATTCATCCTTCCGATTAGCATATACATGGTCCAGCAGAAGGTGTTAGATACAAAGTTGGACACGTACCTTGAATGCGACGAAGGCCACAATGAACCCAACCAGATCATTCAACTATACAAAGTCAGTCACGGTGTATTTGCATTGACAGACCGTAACCAGAAAGGACGAGTACTTACGTAGTGGAAGGCATCAGCTACCAGCGCCAGTGACTTTGTATAGAACCCAACTAGGGGAGTTTGATTCAAACATCAGTAGGTATTCATCGTCCATCTGGTACGGAGTATGCTTTGTTTGCCGCCCGTCTGATGTTTTCCCCACAAAATGCCAGCACACCCGTCGAAACTCACCTCCGATTTCAGCTAAGAAGAACGAAAACGATATACCGATGATGACCATCAATCGCTGAGGTTTGGAGAGGTGGAAGTGTATCATGGTTGGCAGAGAATGAGTTCAGAGCAATATACGGTTCCTCATCTGCAACATCTCGCTCCAAGGTGGGCGAGGCAAGGAGAAGCAGATCGGAGTGACGTCTAGACTCCAAGGGGGTTTTATACTCCTCCCGCATCCATACAGCCGGGGTCGCCATGGAGTAACTAGCTTCTTAGTTCAACGTTTGCCTCGAAAAGCTGTGACGCCTTGGCCCGCGTATCACTGTGGCCGGTGACACTTGGCGTCTGAGGGTGGAAAGATCCTGCCTACGGAGTACGGAGTACGGAGTACCTCATTGCCACAACAAGGTGAATGCTCTCGAAGGGGCTGGGGTCCTGTTGTTTGCAACCGGTGCCGGTTCCATAGGTTAGGAAGGGTTCGAACTGAAGGTTTCAACCGGTAAGCGTGCACCGCATGCGAGGCACCCTAGCCAGGGTGAATACCACAATTGCCATGGGACGTGGCCAGCGGTGTTGGCGGCCTGTACCCCCATAATGGTTGGCTGTGAATCTGTGAGGTCGAGATCGAGAGATTGCTGTGAAATATAAAGTCTATGTCAACATGGGCCTCAGGACGAGAGTACTGGGCTCAGGTTGATACTCCCGAGCCAAGTCTCCAGTAACCGTCACCAGCAGTAGTCCGAGTACCTGATTCTCCTCTGTGGACGTCCACAATTCGTATCACTAATGCCTGGTAGGTTTATGATTTAATCCAGTCAAAAAGAAACTCCGGGAGCTTTGGCAGTCGGAGGTGAAAAGTACTGCCCGATGAAAATGCTTGGTACCTCTTCATGTCCATGTGCTTCTCTCCTCACCTTACTTCTAGGGCACTTCGTATGGCTGAGGAGATACGTAGATATAACACTGGGGCCGGGAGGAATATGAACGTACTTTCATAACTGCATTTAGCTCGGGGGTATCTTGGGATGTATAAGTCTGTTCAATTCATTCAACGTACCCTTCTCGCTCTCTGTTTGACATGACACATTGACAATGTTATCTAGCACTGCACTTCCCGGGGTTTCTCTTGTCTTGTACCAGTCATCATTTCCCTTTATCTTCTCCCTCCGATACCTTCTCCCACTCGCTGTCCGTACTAATATACCCTGAGCTTTCACCTAAGCTTCGCCGCCGCCGGATTGCTTCCATGCCATCGGTCCCTCGTGGCTCGAGCAAACTAGGTGGGGATTTTGGCCTCGGCTTCTCGTGTCGCTGTCCTTGCAAGGCTTGAGCTGACGTAGTTTTTGCCGACGGCTGTTCGGGAGGGCCTGAAGAAGACGCCGTCGACGCTACCGCAGGTCCTTCGGTCTCTGTGTCGCTTGCGGTTTCGGTTTCTGGACTCTTGGACCTCTTTGCTTGAGCCTTATCCGCCTCTTGCGCCTTGGAAATCTCAGTGGCGAACCAATTGATTGAATACCAGAGTCCACCGCAGAGTACAGACAATATGAGGAAGTGAATCGAGTAGGTTGCGAGAAGGAGGATCAGTAGAAGAAGTTGTAAGGCGGCAAATGCTGCGTTGGTTGCAACGAGTAATGTAGGCGTGGGGCCCGGCGTGAAGATAGAGTTCCAGAGTTCTTCAAAGAACGAAGCCATAATGCCGGCAACACACACAGCACACGCAGAGGTCGACTTTTGCTTTCGTCGAAAAAGGACTCAAGTGAAGCAGATGAAGGGGCTAGTCAGTGGGCGCTGCGACGAAGGCAGCCCCGCGACGGGGTCTTTCTCCCTCCGGCTTTAGTAGTCTCAGCAAACAAACCCCTCCTGCGTGCTGTACAAACGCGCCTCTAGCTAGACGAGAGCTTTGAAGGACAGATACTTGATTTGAGTGGTTGGCTGGGAGGGAAGACGTGGCATCAAAGGAGGAAACAAGCAGCGGATGATTGCTGTTTGCTGGTTGTTTGGTTGTTGTGAACATGCGACAGGCAACTCGTCTCCGTGACCCGTCGTCATAGGCCAAAGTCATGTGCCCGAGTTAGTCAGCAAGCTGCCTCAGGATCCGACCCTGAGATACGGAGTACGAAGGACATATCTGATGTCTGTACGGAGTACTCTTCAAGGGTTGAAGAGCCAGCATTGCTGCCACTACAATGTGTGTCCACGATACGATGTTGGCACAGTGTCGGAGGAAAAAGGCAGCTTCCCGATACGAGTACAGCAGGTCACCGGTGTTGGCCCCCGATCACCCTCGGTCGCAGTCTCATGGGCATCGATGCTCCTTGTCTAACCTCGACTCTCCAGCCCGTTCGATCCTAGGGTGAGCGAACGCCCAGGTATGTGTCTCGCGAATCACCGCCTCTCAGCCATGGGTCTCTGTGGTTGGCTAATTGGCAATACCTACATTTGACCGTATTTCATCAAGTCACACAGACAAGGTTCCAGCAGTAATTTCTTGTCGTACAAAAAGTGCATGTTACCACGCCCAGTGTGCAAATGGATCCGAGAAGAACCTCAACGCCAGCCGCTGCAGCATGCCATCGCGGCCCGTGTTTGCTCCGTCCCTTGTCGGTGGGATCCATCTCACACCAGTGGACCTCATACGTATATTATATCTCACCACTCCTACCAAATCTGTGTATACTGCCACACCGACGGAGCTCTGCTAAAGCATATGTATCAGCCGATCGGCGTCGGTCAAAGCATCTCGTATCGCATTATGCAATCAATGGGCGAATTCAAACCGTCTCCTCTTCACATAGCGTGCGGCTGAGGTCCCATTACGGGCCAAAATCTTGCCCTCACTAGCAGCACGTCCACCGGCGAAGAACCAAGTTAGCACCCGGCAGAATATCGGTCATCTGAAATGGGAAAAGGTCTCAAAGCCTGGACAATTGTGGCGATGTGGTCTGTGGCTCAGTTGAAGCGCCTTGTGGTGGTGTTGTGGGGTGAAGTTCCCTTCATCATGTTCACCACCCCAGTGCATCGTGTAATACTTGAAAAAAAGCATACGGGATCTACACTCGAGCCCTCGGTGTCTTATGTTGACAAGGCATCCCACGGTAACCTTTCTTGGAATTCGGTGCACAGTGGAGTGTTGAAAGCCTTGTTACGAGAACAACCTTTGGGGTGTCTGATTGCACAATGCGACTTCCACCGCGGCCAGCATGAGACTACTGCCGTAGTTTGATGCTCGTATATGCCATGCATCGCTAGAATGACCATGGACCTTTGCGAGTGCTTGGAACTTTCAATATTCCGACCAGGTCCTGAGCACCGGATTGGCTGAATCGCAAAATTGCAGCCAGACAAGGGAGTGAAAGAGGTTTTTCGTCCCGCGCAACCGGTGATGATGAATCGGCGTATTGTGCTGACGGCACCACCTACCCTACTTGACCTCAAAGCTCCGATCGAGGAAAAGTCACTAACTAGGACGGAGTAGTGAATGTTACTAACTTAAGTACTTGTACAAAATGAATTCGTGCCGCTTCTCGCCAAGTGGCCGTTGACCTTTCAGCACACGAACAGACCAATCAATGCATCGCAGTCGGAGTTTCAGATTTACGACGGCCGACGTCGAGCTTTGGGGGCTAGATTTGTCCAACCCATTTTCTGGCCTCTTTTCTTGCTTTGCGAATCTCACTCAACCACTCGGAATCTCCCACCCGTCGCCCAATAAGGCCAGAACGAAAGGCTTTTTCGGGTCGCCAATGACACCAAAACCGCGCCTTTCGCCATGGAGCATCGGCACCAACTGTGAAAAGAACCTTGGATCTCTCAACGCGTTTTGGATCTTTTTTGACGAGAGTCAACGATCGCAGCGGAAGTACTCGAGCTTCGGCAAGGCCAATCCAGCAGCATAGCTTGTAGCTGGCGCGAAACTTTTCCGCATGGATCACGGACGATTGTATAAATGTATGTCCCAAGGCTGACCGGCCCCCAGAATGGGGAGCAAGGACGCTTTGTCCGCCAACACGCTACGAGAAGAACCTTCGGACTCCTCTCCATAACTAACCCACCAGGCTGTGGTAGCCATGGTAGGCAGAAGAGGCCCATGCTTACTTTGCCCTCCTCTGGCCTAGCGAGCGTCGAGACTCGCTCGAGCGTGTTAAGAATTTTCCCTTTCCCTTTGGCACATCCTTCTACCATGGAGGCATGATGAAGCACACTGACTGTCATTTCAATCCTATTACCTGTATGACCACCACAGCCGTATGCAAAAGATGACCAGACCAGGCAATGTTTGCTGGTGGATGCTGGTGTATGGCCCCACTCTGTCGACGTTATGTAAGTAAGCAGTGCTTACCGTGGCTGAGGTAGCTCGGTCCCTCATGGTCATTGGGTTGGTGTGGGCTATGCCGCAAGCACCTTGGGTGTTTTGTTGCGCTTCACGTTTTCTCGGTGTCTGCGTCTGCTCCAATGCTGTACGTCCCTGACCTCACATTACCACATTTTGAACTTTTGGCTCTGCCCTCCATATCCCCGGTCCGCTAGCTAGACTCGACAGGTTGAATCGCTAGGCAGCGGTATGTACCCAGCTCAGATTTGGCCCAACTACACAAGTCGTGCGACACTACTTCGAGCCATACCATTGCCGAATTTCCTTGTTGCCGCCTACCAAGTCTAAAGAACCTCCTGGCCCCCTTGTACTTGCCTTGAATTGGCCAAACCGTCATCATCACATCGAATCCGTCCCCCTGGAACATGCAGTGGCGTGGCAGGTCTTCATAAGAGAGCCCTAGCCACACCCACCGGTTGCACTCCTCAGGCCCCCGAACAGAGGATCGAACTCAGTCTATGAGTAGTCATATCTCTCAAAGCCGTAGGGCTACGCTAAACACAGCCAAGGTTGCCTCTTAGAAGGGGTTGTCTCTTCCAGAATCAAACTCATTATCGCGATCATACCCGCCTCAAGTTCATTGTTCTAACCCTCGCCTTCCCCACCATCACCACCGTCGCCGGAAGGCATTATGCGTATATAGAGGCTTATTGAACACCAATTCCAACCAACGCAGAATCCCGACACCATCTACAACGTTGTCACCATAAGCAAGCGCGGGAGTCCGAGCAGGAGGATAAAGCAGCACTATTTCGAGAACTTGTTTGATCGGGGCGAAGCCGGGCCTTTTCGAGGGGTACATCTACCGCAAACTCCCCATCCTTCGTTATCGACCAAGACCGCCACCGTTTCGAGCCAATTATCACCTCAAGAAAGCAGGAGACATTCGTGTTCTCGAGCTTGCGATAGCAAGCTCGAGTGGATAGACAGGCAATATTGCGAACCTCAATTCATCTCAGTCGACTCCGTCTCTCTACTCCGAGTCGCCCTCTAAACTGGATCGCTCGTCTAGTCGGGCGCACAGCACAGCGTATAGCGACGGTCACGCTTTGGGTGTCAGTGGGCAAGGAGGCACTCAGGTCCCGCCGTATCACGCCGAACATCAAGCGGCCAGGCCAAGTGTTGCCAGTAATAGCGTCCTAGTGCATCAACGGGGAGAAAATCAACAAACACAAAGCTTCAGTCATACAGTTCCCCAATTTGTCTGGGCTCAGAATACTCAACAAAGGCAACACCCTCAGGCGGGCGCTCCATCCAGCGTTGTCACCCAGTTTAGTTTGCCGCAGCAAGGGTCAGTAAATTTCACAGTGGGATTTTCCACATTCTCTGCACTTTGACTGACTCAACTACCCAGGATGGCAACTCAAGTCATTTCGGCGCCACCGGCACACCATCTTCCTCAGCAGTTCGGATATGACAGCGACATGATGTCTTCATACCATCGTAAGCACGATATAAATGTCAGATCCTACTGATTCGGCTGACTTGATGCAGAACTTGAGAGTTTCCCTTCGGCCCATGGTTCGTACACTTCCGAGCACTCAAGGCAACCACTCCTCATGGTATCGCCTCCAAACGCGAGTTCCGACATTCCTTTTCGAAGACGATCTTCTCACTCTCCGCGGTCGGGGTTGGTGGCACCAGTGTCTCATAATCGCACCCCTATTCGGCACAATAGGGGTAGCGTTATGAATGATCGCAGCCACACCCGAGGCGATATGATAATGTCATATGCTGCCGAGGAGAATACCTTGTATCCATCCCAGTCTCTCCCGTCTACAGTAGGTATTCGATCACAAAGTGGGCCCAGCATGGCGCAAATGTATGGGATGTCTGCGTATCCTATGTCGCCGCCCTTGGCCAGTTTCGGGCACCAAGGAGGGTATTTCGGGTCACAACTTCAGTCTAACGTTGGGCAACCGGAGTCTGGAGAGTTTCCTCTGACCCAGGGGGAAGGAGAGATTCAGAACTTCTATACTGTCGGCCGAACCTCATCTCAAGGTTCGGCGATGAGTTTGCCGAATGCAGAGTCACCCAACGCAATGTATTTGACACGAACACAGGGTCATCAGTCATTGCCGTCTGTTGGCGTTACGATGCAACCATTTCCACCCGTCCCATCGACCTTGGAATCCTCCCCCGCAGAAAGTGAAATAATGCCGTCTCGGCCCAAGCCGCAATGCTGGGATCACGGCTGCAACGGACGACAATTCTCTACTTTTAGCAACCTGCTTCGACATCAGCGGGAGAAGTCCGGCAGCGCGACGAAAGCTATTTGCCCTCACTGCGGCACTGAGTTCACCAGGACCACAGCGCGAAACGGACATATGTCTGGTGGCAAATGCAAAGGAAAACCTACCCCCGGAAAGTCCTAATAGAACCAAGAAGGGATAAAGATGCCGCCGTCAGCATTTGATGCTACTGACGATACGAAGATATGATTACATTGCTCCGGAACGCGAAATGGGGGTTCAGCGGTTGGACACCGGCGTTCCTGGCAGGTAAAAACGGTGGCAGTTGCACCTCTCTACCTTTGAAATGCCTGATGGCAACTTTGACGACATCACTAAACTAAAACTTAAAATACTTGACCTCATCAATCAACGACATGGGGTGGCATGGCTTTGACTTTTCAGCTTATGTCTCCCTCGAGGGCACACGCTGCTTCCACATTGACATATTCGCGGACGGACGCCAGTAACTCGGCCCCAAAACTTGAACTGGATAGGCACAATACGAACTCCCGTCGCATAAAGAATTATCCAACTTTTGCTGCGCCTTGAACGTACCCTGCAAGGCTCCGCACCACCCACGGGTTTTGCTCTTAGGACCGGGGCATGGGCCGACCCTGCAATACGATCATCAAACTAACTCAGAATTGATGACGCCGGGGAGTGAAATAAAACTGCACGCCGCAAGATTGGGATCTCTGCCTGGCACATGGACGTATAGTCAGAGTAGCAGTTCAGGACCACGGGGGATAAGCAATTAAACAACTGACGAATGTCATATTCGGCGAGTGAATAATTACACCCCTGTACCCTGGTGCACGTTGGCACGTAGATGGATACCCAGGTGGGCAGAGAGCGTGGACCTGGGACAGGGATGTCGAGGTTTGTCCATGAACCGCCAGGCCTGTGTATTGGTCCGTGTCTCTGTCAGGTGCTAAATGGGTACAATACGCAGTTCCTCGTGGGAGCAAGAGTTCCACGGATTAGAATAGGCGGATTTTGGCAAAATGTTGGGACAAGCATCAGCCGGGGATGAACGATCGAATGCCGTTCAGGATACCGGGGGGGCGAGGCTGACACCGTCTTGGCCACCCACATACGGAGTCCTTTGTATGACAACAGCCAGGAGTAGACAAGTCTCGTACGAGAGATACTTTTGGCCACAGGAACAAAGATCCAACCGCGCGAGTTACTGTAGAATCATACGGAGTTAAAGTAGGTAAGGAAGCAAGTAAGTAATCGGCGTCGAACACGGAGAGAATGTGTGTTTCCATCCTCTGTTCCCTCGTCCACCAATTGCCGCCTCGATTGCCCATCGCCGTCCTAGGCTTCTCCGGGTGTGTGTCTCCTTTTCCCTCGTTCCCTCTCCTCCTATTCCTCCTCCTCCTCATCATCACTCATCAAGTAATCAAAGATGATCGAAAAAAGGGCCTCTCACCCACTCAATGCCGACACACATCGTTCCCGTCTCCACAGCATGCCGTTTGCCGGTTTTCTTCCTCCGATGCCGACATCTGCTGATCATCTCCTCGAACCCCGTCGCTACAAGCCTCTACCACAACGGGGGCCCGTCAGAGATATGTACATGCATATTTTACAATCCAGGGCATGGTCCATCCTTGTTTCGTTGTCGTTTTTGCCAGCAGGTCCTTGGTCATCGCGGTGTCTCCGCTCCGTCACTCAGCTTTCAAGGGCTTCTCCATGTCCGTGTCCGTGGGTCGATGTCACGCATCCTGATGTATGAATACACACCACGTTGACGGAGCGAGGCGGGATCAGAGCCTTTCTCTCTCTCAGCCTTTCGTTGCTTACTGTACATGAGCTTTTGCAAAAGCCCTGCCAAATTCCACCACACTTGCTGTTACAGTATTGACAAGTCACTAAAGCGTGCCCCTCCGTGGAGGCGATGAAAAACGTGAGCGAATGAGAGACACTGGGTGGCCGGCCAGGCGAGCGAGACCACATTTGCCTGTTTTGGCGCACGGGGTGTGCACCATCCCTGTGTTGTGTCGCCACGGGCTCAATGCATCGCTACAACGATAACAATCCTACCTCCCCTCGCCCCCCTCGCCCCCCCTCGCCCTGGGGGCTCCATATCCATATTACTTTCTTGGGATACTGTACGCTGACTTGCCACCACTGGCCTGTGCTGCGGGCTGTCACGAAGAGAGAGGGCAGTGGATGGCATATACCGATGAAGGGGTGGCGTTTTGGGTTCTTACGCGAGACGACCCCATTGTTGGAAACAAATAAGAAAATGGCCAAGGTTACCCGGTAGGTAACAGCTCCCTGGTCCTGAGTGAGTCCGTGGACCGTAAGCTATCCATCTGTACATACATACAGTCAGTCGCCAGTATGGAGGTGGGCCATGGATCCTTGGTACTCCGTAAGTAGGTAGTACAGATGCCTATCTAGGCAAGGTAATTTGTCCCTCCCTCCCGAGTCAGCGTCCGGTGTCAAAATGGTTACAAGTATTTACCTAGGTAAGGTAGGTAGGTACCTAGGTATTGCTCCGTATACCAAGGGAGGGCCAAGGCTGAGTCTGTCCGTTCCTCGAGTCCTCTAACTAGCGCGGATTGTTTTCATGGAATACGAATACCGTGCCAGCAGCAACAGCAACAGCAACAGCAACAGCAGCAGAATCAAACGCCCGAGACGACGACGCTCTCCTCGAGCGAAGAGAGCTAACTAACTACAGGTACCTGATGATTCCTCAACAGCAAGATCTCGACGCTCTTCTTTTTTTTCTTTTGGACCGTTGAAAGTCTTCACGTCTTCTATCTTTTCTCCGTCTTTCTGGGACATTCATGTCCCAAGCCAGCCAGACAGATGACGAACCACGGATTCAAGTCAAGCCAAGTCAAGTCACGGACTGCCAACCGCTGAATCGCGGCGCTCTTGCATACATGCCACTGTTACATACGTACACACATCCATGCCATCCAGGGGGGGGGGGGGGGGGGGGGG
>NW_015622516.1:1206733-1217508 GCF_000836115.1 Exophiala spinifera
GGGGGGGGGGGGGGGGGGGGGGGGTGCCAGACACCGGCAAAGTCGATAAGGGGCCAGATTAGGATGGGATGGGATGGGATGGGATGGGATGTGATGTGACGGGATGGGATCACGGAAGCTTCTCTATGTACGGTAATTCTGGTTTCTTATTACATCGCCGGTTGATTTGGGCCCATCGGTGACTCCAGGTTGACGAGGCACTGCACCATACCACACCACACCGCGATACTCTGCACCTCTGCGACTCTGCACACTGTCATCATAATCACCCCTGTGAGAATGAGAACCCACAATTCGCCCACCGATGTTGATTGATTCAATTCAGGAGCAAAGCAGATCATCCATCCATCCATCCCTCCATCGCCCACCAACAACAACCCACTGAAACACCGGCCCTGACATGTAGTGGTTGGTAGGATGGGGCCCTATCGCCTCTCCAATGTCCTCTTTTCCTTCCTTGCACGGGCGGCTACGAAAACCCTCGGCTTTTCGTCTCGTCTCGTGGCGCGCATGGGGTCTATAGACTCCCGAGTATTCATCCGCCGGTGTAGTGCGGTGGTGAATTCATGACTGGAATTTACCGCGACCCTCGACCCTCGACCCTAGATTCTCGTGGTACTACTATCCACCGCCTCCACCTGCATTTCCCGTTCCGGTGTGCCAACCAACTTGGTAGTTTATCAATGTGCCAGCGTGCCAGCGTGCCGATGGCCTCTTTGCACGCGGACCGCGCGATTCGACACGCTTAGACAAGACGACGCGAGACGAGGGCGAGGCACAAAGGAATAGACAAACAGAATCGCCAAGTATATCCAACAGATAGATATAGAATCTTGGTTGTATTGATATCATACACTACGAGGAAGATACCTACCTGGGTTAGGTACTTCGACCAAAAACTACGGACTCGGCTTCAGTTTCATCTTCATCTTCAGCTTGCGTTATTTGCAAAGCCAAAGTTACTATGGACGGAGAGAGAAATCCCCCAAAACGAGCCTCACTAACTAGTCAATCTTCTACTATTATGCATTTAGTCACCATACGGGGAAATACTTGCGATCAGAACAAAATATCTCAGATATATCGTACTATCCTAAGCCGAGCATGTCCATTCGATTTGGGTCTTCGTTCGTCCACCCATTAGTGCCAAACCAGTCCTTGTTCTCCTGCGTTGTAGACCAAATATCCTTACAATCTGCCATGTCTTGCTTTGAAGATCGAAATTTTGTCGTCATAGAAGAGAATCTCGCGTAAGCGCCAGGTTGGCTTGGGCATGTTTGAGTCCGCCCCTTGCGCGCCCTCTTCATCTGTCATTGCTTCATCGCTATCAGAGACAACTTCAAAATCACTCGTATCGTCCATGTCTCCATCATCATCGTCATCGTCCTGAGAGAACCGGTGACTATGGTGATGACCTTGCTGCGCTGAATGTGCGTCCCCGCCGGCGGGTCCTGCATCCTGATCAGTATCAAGATCTTCACCAGAGTGACCGCCGCTCCCAGATCCATTCAGACCGGTGAAGACAGGGCCTTTCCGCGTACTTGCGTATTCGAGAATTTCATAACAGTGCGTCTGGATTCCCAAATAACACAATTCCAGTTCTGGTCTCAGCGCGACAATGTCGAGAACTTGTAATGCCGCGTCACGGGAGTGCACTGTGCCATTGACATGCTCGGCAATGTGTGAAATGTGTAGTGACCGCAGTGTTGTCGCATTTGGCAGTCGTCGAAGGAAGTGGTGCCAGTCTTTGTAATCGATTGACATACTCAACTCTCGAAGCTTCATCTTTCCGCTCGTGATGCAAGTTATCAATTCACGATTCAATACCCATCGTCTCCATGTGTCTGGTGGGTCTGGATCTTCGGTCCGCAACGTGCTGTCAATGAGCAGTTTCCTTAGACTTCCGCGATGTCTGCGGATCGCCCCCCTGTATATCATGTCTATTGACACTTGAGACTTGTAGGTGGGGTTTGCTTGCAAGAAAAGCCACTCAAGGCTATCCGGTGCAAGGGTGTCTTTGATAAATGCGATCAACGAGGGCGAGACTGTGTCGGTGTGAAGCCTCTTGAGTCCAAGTGGATAATCCGAGGGAGCGGGTTCGAGAGATGACGACGCTGTTTCGTCAGCTACCTTCGAGGAGCTGTTTCCAGATGTTCTGAATCCTGTCGAGGATACCCTCCTTCGACTGGTGGGGGTAAACTGTTTGCGAAGTGCCTTCCAAATTTGCTCGTGATTCCTACAACCCAAGAGGGTAAGAGTCCTCAACCTAGACCAGTCAATAGCTTTGGACAAGACTGTGATCGAAAGATAGATTCGTTCGAGCTCCAATGTGTTTAACCGGAGCTTGCGGAAAGAACGTTCCTCCTGGTGCGGGTCATTGAAAGACTCGCTCACTTTTCGAAGGTGGTTTTGTTTTGGAACATGAAGCTGCCCGGGACAGGTAGTTGCTTTTGCTGCAGGTTCCAATTCCTCATCCTGGAGGTTCTGGGCTAAAAGAAGAGCACCAAGATGTTCCACATCCTCGGCCTGACTTTGATCAACAGAGTCATCTTTGCCCTCTTCGCCATATTCTGGGTTTTGAGACTCGTCCACCTCTGGAATCAAGTATTCTTGCGTTTCATGACCAGAAGTGAACTCTTTGCTTCGATCTTGAACAAATGGATCACAGAATCGATGTACCAGGATTCCCAGAATCCCTCCAGGTCTGGGCGTCTGATCACTTGGTGAAGACATCAAAGGCTGCAAGACAGGAGCCCTATTATCTGTGGGCCGAGCCCATATGTCGTATTGGGCGTGTGGAGCCATTCCAACTCGCAGTTCTTCCATCTTGTCAAGTGACCTCTCGATTAAAACACTCATTTCTTCGGCATACGGTAACTCATCAATGTCCAGAACACTAAGGCTTCGGAGGGGAGGCAATATTGAAAAGGTCGGAAATTCAACTCGAGGATAAGGAGGAATCTGAAACAAGGCATTTGCTGTGCCTGCTAGGATGGATGGTAAGTTCGAAACGTGCACGCCGGGGCCGGCTCCTGGTAGTGGAGGGGAAGCCAAGGGGCCCTGATCTTGATTGTCGTGCCAGCGAACCCATATTCGATCCAGGCGACATTCTTGTCCGTCGTCACGGTTACCGAGAGAGGCGAGAGCCAGCCATACATCTCGGAGAACACCAGTGGGCATATCCCAGATAAATGCTTCCAGATTTCGCATCCTCCCAACGGCGAGAGCAACCAGGGTGCCGAGCATTTTGCCGCCTTCTTTGGTTATGAGGTACTCCTGAACCCAATCCGACGGCCCGTTCCCTAGACTAAATTTCTTGGTATATTGAGCAAAGTAGTTGCCACGTCGTATCTTTCGAGGGCCGCTGGGATTGGAAGGACTGGGGTGATTGTGGTGTCCGCACTGTTGACATTGATACAAAGGCTGCTGTTGGTATGGAGCCTCACCGAAGACATCCTGGGTCATAACCAGCGTTGCCAGTCCATATGTCAAAGCGTCGACTCCCATGCGGTTCTCAAAGGTGGCATTCGCATCAGGCCAGACAATATCAAATCTGGAGTAGATGTGCGGAATGACAAGAGCGTGCAACGCAGAGTGGGTGAGAGCGAGTGAGGTGAGATCGTTAGTATGCGTGAGTTCTCTGAGAATGGCTTGAAGAATGTCGACAGGAAGGTCAAGGAGACGCAGCGGTTGCTTCTGTGAGGAGATGGCATCCCATTCCGGCTTCTTCCCTTGCAAATGTTTGGCCAGAAGTGTGTGATGTCCAGCCCGTTTCATCTTCTGACTTCCTTCATCGCCCTCCAAACTTGACTCCATCCTGCGATGTGTTCGGGTCTATGTCTACACCGACGAGCCACTGGGTTCGTAAGGCTTGTATTGTGGGAAGACTTGTCTCTTGCGAGAGAGGCTCAAGGCGGTAGCCCTGAGCCGAGCCAGGGCGTGCTAGCTGAACATGAAGGGTGAAACAATGGGAGGGTGGCAGGCTGAGGAGAGGAGGGACGATAAGCGGTTGAGATGAGGACCACGTTCGACACACACTTGAGTCACACGGTCTGTCTGTCGTTGACGCTGGCAAGTGTAGAGTTGGCTGTTGGGCTGGCGCAGTCAGGCGCAAATAGAATGTGAATGGCCTGCGGCGGCTATTCGTTCCCTGTATCCGTAGGTTGGCCGGGGAGCTGGAGGGAGGCTAAGCACCGCCTGGGAATAGTGCGATCCGGGAGGACCACTTTACGCGCTCCACGCCAGAGGAAACGAGGGGCGTCACCAGGAAATGAACTAATGAGATGGCCGGGAGGAGAGGATGGAGAACAGACTTGGATAAGGATAGTTATCTCTGATAGACGTTGATGGTGCCTGGCAGGAGCATGTAGATCGACCTAGGGAGGGGCTGAGGCGGGAGGCAGGGATGCTTGTATGAGTACGGACTTCAGGTACATAGATCTACAGTAGGTACTCCCTACCTGTGTGCCACGTTGTGACTGCTGTGGCCATTCTATCTACTTGGACGTGCCTGAGGGTGACTTCTCTGCGCGCCGTGATTGCATGTGCTGGAAAAAACAGGCGAGTCGGGGGTGGTCTGTTGAGCCTTGAGCCTTGAGCCTCGAGCCTCCCTCTACTGGGCAGCGATTGTTCTCACTCTGGGTCCCTGACGTTGCTTACACGAGGCACCATGGGTATGAAGAGTAGCTGGACCTAGGCCCTCGGTAATCTCTGTGTTTGAGAGAGACGAGCGAGATACTGTACAAAGCACTGAGGCAGCTAATCTCGGTGCTTGACAGTGAATTAATGGTGAAGCTCCCCCCAACTGGTGAAGCCCAGTGAACCCCCCAATGCCTTGCGACTTCACGCCCAGTTATAGGTACCGGCACCTGTAGTCAGGCGACTGGGTGTTTGTGTGCGGTGTTTTGCAACGCTTTCAGTTCACCAGCACCTGCGTGTCCCTCCTTCCTCTCTCGTTGAAATCACATCAAACCACCTCCAAAATATCAATCACTTCATGGCTTAAAACTTTTCCTTCATTTCACTCCCGCTCTCCCGGCGAGCCATCAAGGTCGCTGTGCATCCATTGCCCTCACTGTCTCTGTGCATCTGCTCTCACCGCCCTGCACGACCTTCAACGCTATCGTCCTTCCCCGCTTCTCACCGTCGATCGCATCCTACGACTTCGTAGTCCTCTGTACCGCCTTTCCACCAACCGCACACAGTCATGGAGACGCTGCCAGAGCTTGCAGCAATGGAACAATGTCCAGACGAGGTCCTTCTGAAAGTCTGTCGGCTTTTAGACTTCAAGAGCCTGGCAAGCTTCCGACTGACTACCAAACGCCATGCTTCCATCGGAGCAGAAGCTTTGGTCTCCAAAGTCCGTTTCCATTGCAGTCAAGACTCTCTCCAGCGCCTGAATGCACTTGCCACCCATGAAGTCTTCCGCAAGAACGTTGAGACAGTGGTCTTTGAAGCAAACATCCTAGCAAACATTGGCTGCATCCACTCCTATTCCGCCCACTACGAACTGGAACACCACCGAGATGAGAGGCCGCAGCCACCTCCAAGAGATGCCACTGATCGGGAGAAGAGACTGTTCGAACGCAACCTGGCCAAGTTCCAGAAAGAGATTGAGAACAAATATGACCGCTACCGACAAGTTCTCAACGACCAACAGAACTTGATCAAAGGCACCACCTACTCCGAGCTTCTCGGACCTAGCATTCGCCGCTTTCCACGACTCACCAAAATCGAGCTGAATACCGTAGGAAGATGCAAGCACGTCTTGTCAGAGAGATTCCTCGAGACCTTTGCCGTTGATTGCGCAATGCCAATTGAGGCTGACACCAAACACACAAAGGAGCAGCTCAAACATCTCCTCTTCCCTCATAACCGACCCCTGACCAATCTCCACGAACTTGCAGTTCATGTCATGTCTCCAAAGTTCTTCGGTGGCTACATGCCACGCGACATGATCTGTGCTGCCTTTAGTAACCTCAAAGTCATTGAGCTGGGTCTTCGTCTTGAACGAGATGAAGTCATCGCCTGGGGCGACATGCCTGCGGAGTCCTGCTATGGGGACTTGCGCAAAGGACTTCTTCGAGATGCCTTGTGTGCAGCTAAGGGTCTAGAAAAGCTTACCATCAACTTTGAGGATTACGGTTATCATGGCCCATGTGCAGACCTGAAGACCGTTCTTGGAGACAATTCTTGGCCCAAACTGCACTACCTGGACCTTGATTGCTTGTCCACCACTTCGGACAACCTACTGGCCATGTTGAAGCGTCAACCATCCATCCACACCTTCAAGGTCGGCTTTGTTACTCTAGAGCAGGGCTCTTGGATTGAAGCGACTCGTCGGATGCGGAAAGAATTGAACCTTGCCTATTTCTCTGCTCAAGGTATCTTGGAGGACTCTGAACAAATGTATCCAATGCACTTCATCGATTCGGAAGCCTATGTGGATAGCTTCGTGGAGATGACTATGTCCGACTCCCTTGATGTCTATGTCACTAGTCGCTACGGCTCGAACGAGGACGATGGAGACGGCGACGACGACGAGGACCTGCATCCACTCGAACATGACGACTTCGGAGACCCAGAAGAACTTCGCAACGACTATGGCCCATTCTCCGATGAGGACAGCGAGCTTATTAACGATTCGGACGACTCAGACATGGATTGCAGCGGTTGATGGCTGTGTCACGACACCAAAGCAGTTTGCCGCTATCCTATGTACCATATGACCCTTACGACCTTTATTCACGTTCTTGTAACATTATGAAAATTTGCATGTTATGAGAGACGCACGACAGCGGATACCCCATCGATTTCGGTTGTTTTTATTTTATTGTTCTTTGAAGACTAGACCTGGGTTAGGCGTCCGAGCCTCAATTTATCATGATGCATGATTGAGGAAGATGATGCTTTGATGGAGAGGTCAAACAATCCTGCGGGTATGCTGTATGTGCGGGCGCAGGACTCTAGCGGCGGATGCTGGTACTTGCTGACACCACAAAGATTGTGGTAGATTTCCAGACTGACACTTCATATTTCCAAATAGAAAATGTAATGCTACCTTGCCTTTGGTATGGATGGCTAGGTCACCTAACTGTCATGTTCTATGAGATCGGATAAATATCGGAAGCTTGTCCTAAAAGTCGTCCGTTGATGATTTCATGGCTTGTAAACATCATACGAGCTGTAGGTTTGAGCCGTGTAGATGCTCTTAGAGGTCTACGACTTTTGGTAAGCAACTCCCAGAGCCGAGCGATATCAGCCATGCGCGCCACCAGTCGATTTCTCGCGGCACCCGCGACACAGGCGTTTCGTCCGGGCCAAAGAGCTTCCGCACTTGCTCTCCTTCCTCCTATTCCTTTGTACCGGAGACTGCTACGGATACATCGTAAGAAATTGGGACCTGAAGAGCGTATCTTTGGAGACACCTATCTAAAAGCCGAATTCCGCCGGCATCGAGACATCGAGAATCCACTACATATTGTGGGATTTCTCACCGAGTGGCAGAACTACGGTCAGATGCTGGAAGGGGAGGACTGGCAAGAGCAAAGGATTGACCCAGGTATAATGGACAAAATGAGCGACCAACAGATTGGCCAGCTGTATGAACTCATGCAGGCCATACAAAAGAGAGGAAGAGACAGTGTGGACGAAGAAGAAGACGGCCCCATACTCGAGGCTATCGCTGATGCCACTTCGAAGGAGAAGTAGTAGCTTTCCCATGCAAAGACGTTGCTTTCATAGTTGGTGTCTTCTCTTTTGTGGCCGGTCGATTATACCTGAGGCGGCCTTGGGAGGCCCCTCTAGAGGCCACGAAATTGTCCAGGCGCAGATGGTGCAGGAGTCGCTCAAAGGAACTTCACTTGCACTGGCACAAACTCTCCTTCCAGACACCGACACCTTGTCCGAAATGCCTTGACAAGTCTCTTGCTCCATGCAGACTATTTTTACATCCTCAGGCCTCTCGACTGAGACCGCATAAACTACGAATCCCCTGCCAGAGACGAAAGGATACACCCTTAACTACAGCGACCATCTCGACCCTGCGAGACCTGGACAATGTGCACCGCCGAACTCATCAAGTCGCGAACCTGCCACCACAAATGGGTCACCATAGTCAAGGAATGCAACAAGGGCGCCGGCTTCGAGGCCGGGCATCTTCATCGCTTCGAGCCGGCGAGGCCAGGATTGTTTCGATCAAGATATATTTCGGCCGCCGCCCACACCTGCCCGGAATGCGACAAGAAGGCAGATTACAATCCGAGTACGACGAGGATAATCGTGAACAATGCGAAAGATCGTGGGACGCTGGGAAACGGGTACACGTTGACTGATGGGTATGGCAATCCATTGCCTGGCCATTACTCGGGTGGTGGCTACGGTGGTCAAGGATATACTTCCTGTGGGATGGCCAGGATGTCGAAGCGGCCATCAGCAGATCATGGCTGCGGCTGCAATGTTATGTAACGGCTCGAGTGGAAAGATGAAGGAGAGCAGTGGGTGGTCTTCGAAGACCCAGGCTGGAGATGGTCGTTGCAGAGTGTCTGGAGTCAGGTCGTCGTGTGGTATTACGTGAATCCAAGCAGAGAAATCCAGAACATCCAACGTCCAGACTGCCAGTAAAGCTGTGACCCTGTGCAAATTATGTCAATTCCTCAGGTTGTGCAAAAGTCAAAGTCGCCCCGGAAGCTCTTCCGTCCGTCTCTTCATGCTTTCCGCGGACATTTCCAAAACAACGTTCCACACCACTGATGCGTGGTGACAGTCTCTCGCAAGCACGCAATATCTCCACACAATTGGACGATCTTCAACCCCTCGCAATGCCGGCTGCTTCGTGGCCCTTGGACACCATTCCTCATACCACCGCCTATGCCGGAGATCCCCTCACAGGGTCAGAAGTTTCCCAAGATGTATAAGACTGACGAAGGCTAAGTTGTATTGATTTTTCGATGTGAATTTTTGATTTCCTTCTGTCTCGGCTACAGTACTTCAAGACACCAGGGACCTTTTCGATCTCGTTTGGAACACATCAACAAAGTTAGACTCATCTCGTTGATATCAACAAAGACGATGGCGCCTACAGCCGTCGACTCGTCCGCGGCGCTGCCGACTCCCGCTTCAGTGAAGCCTCGTTCGCAGCCTTCCCAGGCACGGGAAGTCGATCGATCTGTGTTCCCGGACGGCTTCAAGACCTCGGGCCAACACCCTCCTCTCTACGACAAGCTCTACCCGTACTCTGCGTTTCCGAAGGAAATCAGCGGACCGACCGTCTGGTCTGCGGAAGAGTACGCGTCGCACCCGGAACAATGGACACACATCTTCTCCCCGGCCGAGATCGCCGAGCTCTCGTCGGCGGCCGACGCATTCCTCGCGCAGAACCTCCCCCTGACGGGGATCAACCCGTCCAACTTCCCGCTGCCGACGATGGCGCCCAGCCTGTCGGCGGTGCGCAACGAGATCCTCAACGGCAAAGGGTTCATTCTGTACAAGGGCTTCCCCGTGCGCGAATGGGGCAACCACAAGTCGGCGGTCGCGTATTTCGGACTGGGCACGTACATCGGCTACCCGGTGTCGCAGAACGGGCGGGGCCACATCCTGGGCCACGTCAAGGACCTGGGCGAGGACAGCACGCAGATCGACAAGGTGCGCATCTACCGGACCAACGCGCGGCAGTTCTTCCACGCCGACGACTCGGACGTCGTGGGCCTCCTGTGCCTCGCCCGCGCCGAGTACGGCGGCGAGAGCGACGTCGCCTGCGTCCACCGCGTCTGGAACATCCTGCAGGCCGAGCACCCGGACGTGGCGGAGCTGCTGACCAGGCCCGTGTGGTACTTTGACCGCAAGGGCGAGGTCAGCGAGGGCGAGGAGCCCTACATCCGCACGAGCGTCATGTACCTCGAGACGCCGGCCGAGGACGACGGGCCCGCCGCCGCCGCCGGACGACCCGGGCCGGAGCAGAGGCTGTACTGCAAATGGGACCCGTACTACGTGCGCAGCCTGACGCGGTTCAGCGACCGGGGCGTCATCCCGCCCCTGAGCCCCGAGCAGGTGCACGCCCTCGAGACGCTCGAGGCCGTGTGCAACCGCGTCAAGCTGCACATGGTCCTGGAGGTGGGCGACATCCAGTTCGTGACCAACTCCCACGTCCTGCACGCCCGCACCGAGTACAGGGACTACCCGCCCGAGAGCGGCATGCCGAGGAGACACCTGATGAGGCTCTGGCTGAGCACCCCCGCCGACGAAGGCGGCTGGAGGCTGCCGTTCCACGACAGCAACGAGAGGAAGAGAGGAGGCATCCAGGTCGATGACACCCCGCCGGTCGCCAGGTTGGATGCGGACTAAGGGAGAGCGCCGCCTCCCCGAGATAAATATACCCTGTAGAATTGCCTAGATTAAAATACGTATATATGTTCACGCACACGTACAGAGAATCGCTTTCCAACGGTTTTAAAACATGTCGATGAATTTCTAGACTTGTTGCGACTGGTTATGGATACGACGAGCGTGTTACAACTACAGTGCCTCGTACGTACTACGTACGGAGTATCTAGGTAGGTACAAAACGTACCACGATATCAGTACGGCCGTGCTGTGGCCCATTGATCTCGACGTGAGGAGTCTATCGGCCATCCTTGTCTTACGCCGAGTGTCTTGATTCTTGATATGGGTTGGTTGATCGCCTCTTCTTCTTCTTCTTCTTCTTCTTCTTCTTCTTCTTCTTCTTCTTCTTCTTCTTCTTCTTCTTCTTCTTCTTCTTCTTCTTCTTCTTCTTCTTC